>NC_028641.1:46159717-46262540 GCF_001406875.1 Solanum pennellii | reverse complement strand
ACGAGGAAGGTGTTTTGAGAATCAAGGGGAGGATATGTGTACCCCGCGTTGATGATTTGATCAACACTGTTCTGACAGAGGCTCATAGTTCAAGGTATTCTATACACCCTGGTGCAACCAAGATGTATCGTGACCTAAAGCAACACTTTTGGTGGAGTAGAATGAAGCGCGACATTGTTGATTTTGTTGCCAAATGTCCAAATTGTCAACAAGTAAAGTATGAACACCAGAGGCCCGGAGGAACACTTCAGAGAATGCCCATTCCTGAATGGAAATGGGAGAGAATTGCAATGGATTTCGTGGTTGGTCTTCCAAAGACAATGGGTAAGTATGACTCTATTTGGGTGATTGTTGATAGGTTAACTAAGTCTGCTCATTTCATTCCGGTCAAGGTGACTTACAATGCAGAGAAGTTAGCCAAACTTTACATCTCAGAGATTGTTCGGTTGCATGGAGTTCCACTCTCCATCATATCAGATAGAGGTACGCAGTTTACTTCTAAGTTTTGGAGAACATTGCATGCTGAATTAGGTACTAGGTTGGACCTTAGTACTGCATTCCACCCTCAGACCGATGGACAGTCTGAGCGAACGATTCAAGTGTTGGAGGATATGCTTCGTGCATGTGTGATAGAATTTGGTGGCCATTGGGATAGCTTCTTACCCTTAGCGGAGTTTTCATACAATAATAGCTATCACTCAAGTATTGACATGGCCCCATTTGAAGCATTGTATGGGAGGAGATGTAGGTCTCCCATTGGTTGGTTTGATGCATTTGAGGTTAGACCTTGGGGTACTGACCTTTTGAGGGATTCATTAGAGAAGGTGAAATCTATTCAAGAAAAGCTTTTAGCGGCGCAAAGCAGGCAAAAGGAATATGCAGATCGAAAGGTTAGAGACTTGGAGTTTATGGAGGGTGAGCAAGTCTTGCTGAAGGTTTCGCCCATGAAAGGGGTGATGCGGTTTGGTAAAAGGGGTAAACTAAGCCCAAGGTATATTGGTCCCTTTGAAGTACTTAAGCGAGTAGGAGAGGTGGCTTATGAGTTAGCCTTGCCTCCAGGGCTGTCCGGAGTGCATCCGGTATTTCATGTGTCTATGTTAAAAAGATACCATGGGGATGGAAACTACATCATTCGTTGGGATTCAGTTCTGCTTGATGAGAATTTGTCTTATGAGGAGGAGCCTGTTGCCATTCTAGATAGAGAAATTTGCAAGTTGAGATCAAGGGAGATTGCATCCATCAAAGTTCAATGGAAGAATCGACCAGTTGAAGAGGCCACTTGGGAGAAGGAGGCTGATATGCAAGAAAGATACCCACACCTGTTTACAGATTCAGGTACTCCCTTTTCGCCCTTGTTTTCTCCTCGTGATCGTTCGGGGACGAACGATGGGTAAATTGGTATCTATTGTAACGACCTGTTTAGTCGTTTTGAGCAGCAGATTTTATTTCTGGAAAAACTGGCTGAGTCGACGGATCCCACGACGGAACGTCATGGGCACGACGGACCGTCGTGGGGGTCTCGTTCCAAAACACTTAGAATTCTGAAATTTGGGTACTGAAATCGACTCTCTGAACTTCGTAACGGAATGGCAGGACGGACCGTCACAGGCGTGACGGGCCGTCACAGACTCTTGGTAAAAATCTAGTCTCTGAACTCTGTGACGGAGCAGCAGGACGGACCGTCGCAGGCACGACGGCCCGTCACAGGCTGCGTAAATCCCAGGCTGGGTCGGAATTCTGTTAAGTAATTTAAGGGGCGTTTTGGACTATTCCTGCTTTAATTATAAAGTTAGAGGGTTAATGTTAATAAGTCTAATTACTTGGGGGTTAAAAGAGGTAACCTTAAGTTAATTAGTGGATATTATTACCATCTTTATTCTTAATTATATGCTAATTAGGGTAAAAGAAAGAGGGTTTGAATAAGAAAAAGAAAAAGAACAGAAAGAGAGGGAGAACGAGTAGAGAGAGAGAGAAACGAAGAGGACAACAAGACTTTGGGGAATTTGCTTGCTTGATCACGAATCTTCGGTGGAGGTAGGTTATGGTTTATGCTATTCGTAGTAAACTCTTAATAGCGAATGATATGTATTGGGTAGTATTGTAAACCCTTCTATATGCTTAATTGTGTGCATGCATGATGTGATTTTGTATATAATTGTGATAAAATAAGCATGATGAAGCTATTGAATCCCAAATCTTGAAAAACCCTAATCTACTTTGTTAATGAGATTGATGATGCCTTGGTATAAAAGAAGGCTTGATGAACTAAAGTAATGGGGTTGATGATGCCTTGGTATAAAGAAGGATTGATGAATTAATAGAATGAAATTAGGGGAGCGGGTGTCACGAACCGACACGTAGAATTAGGGGATCGGGTTTCACGAACCGACACGTAGAATTAGGGGATCGGGTGTCACGAACCGACACGTAGATTTAGGGGACCGGGTGTCACGAACCGACACGTAGAATTAGGGGATCGGGTGTCACGAACCGACACGTAGTATTTAGGGGACCGGGTGTCACGAACCGACACGTAGAATTAGGGGATCGGGTGTCACGAACCGACACGTAGATTTAGGGGACCGGGTGTCACGAACCGACACGTAGAATTAGGGGATCGGGTGTCACGAACCGACACGTAGAATTAGGGGGACCGGGTTTCACGAACCGACACGTAGAATTAGGGGATCGGGTGTCACGAACCGACACGTAGATTTAGGGGACCGGGTGTCACGAACCGACACGTAGAATTAGGGGATCGGGTGTCACGAACCGACACGTAGAATTAGGGGATCGGGTGTCACGAACCGACACGTAGATTTAGGGGACCGGGTGTCACGAACCGACACGTAGAATTAGGGGATCGGGTGTCACGAACCGACACGTAGAATTAGGGGACCGGGTGTCACGAACCGACACGTAGAATTAGGGGATCGGGTGTCACGAACCGACACGTAGATTTAGGGGACCGGGTGTCACGAACCGACACGTAGAATTAGGGGATCGGGTGTCACGAACCGACACGTAGAATTAAGGGGACCGGGTGTCACGAACCGACACGTAGAATTAGGGGATCGGGTGTCACGAACCGACACGTAGAATTGGGGGATCGGGTGTCACGAACCGACACGTAGAATTAGGGGATCGGAGTGTCACGTACCGACACATAGTAGTAGGGGAGCGGAGTGTCACGTACCGACACAAGAGGAATAAAGATAAAGAATCTTGAAAGATGTTAATATACTCAATCTAATGAACCTAATTCCCAAAAGAGTATGGTATTGAGGCTTGAGTCCTCATGTGTGAACTTGGCGGTGTTTATTAATGATTATAGAACTTGTTGTTGCTACACGTTGAGTATTGTAGTTGATTTATGATATTATCTGATATATACTGTTTTCTATTTTGAGTTGGCCGATGATATCTACTCAGTACCCGTGTTTTGTACTGACCCCTACTTGTATTTGTTTTCTTTGTTATTTGTGGAGTGCAGCAAACGTACCGTCGTCTTCAACTCAACCGCAACTCTAGCCAGTCTTCATTACACCGGATTTCAGGGTGAGCTAATGCTTCTAGCTTGGACTGGATCTTCTTCCTCATGTCTTGATGCCTTGAAGTTCCGGCATGGACTAGCTTTTGTTTATTTTAGCTTCTTAGAATACTCTTAGTTTAGTAATTTGATCATAGATGTTCTTGTGGTGATGACTTCCAGATTTTGGGGAATAATAGATGTTGAATTTTAGAAGTTATTGAATTGGTTTTTATTAATGAGTTTAAGTCTTCCGCATTACTTTCTGTTGATATTATATTGAAATGTTAGGGTTAGATTGGTTGGTTCGCTCACATAGGAGGGTAAGTGTGGGTGCCAGTCGCGGCTCGGTTTTGGGTCGTGACAATTGCATAAACATAATACAATCTTTACATAAAGTCATTCATTGCTATTAATAAGACTCATTCTTTCAACATGTTCAACTAATGTTTTGGGCGATAATCCTTTCGTCAAATGATCAACAATCATAAGTTTGGTGCTAATGTATTCAATTGTCACTTTATATTTCTGAACTTCTTCTTTAACTGAAAAGTATTTCAATTCCATATGTTTGACTCCCTCAGAGTACTTATCGTTTAAAGAGAAGAAGACTTTTGTAGTATTATCACAATAGATTTTCAGCTGCTTGGAAATACTGTCGACTAGTCCAAGTCCTGAAATAAAGTTCCACATCCAATTAGCCTGAACTGTGGCCTCAAAGCATGCCACAAACTCAGCTTCCATAGTGGATACAACTGTAACAGACTGCGTCGCACTCTTCTATGATATTGCTCCTCCCAGCTAATAGGAACAAATACTCAAATGTGGATTTTTGTGTATCCACACAACCAGCATAATCTGAATCTAAATATCCAATCACATCAAGATGATCGGATCTTCTATAAGTGAACATACAATCTTTAGTTCCTTTCAAGTATCACAACACTTTCTTCACAACTTTCCAGTGATCGATTCCTGAATTACTTTGACAACGACCCAATATTTCAACAACGAAACTGATGTTTGGTCTAGTACATGTTTGGGCATACATTAGACTCCCAACTATTGATGCATAAGGAATATCATTCATTTGCTTACTTTTCAATTCATTCTTTAGACATTGATTGAGACTAAATTTATCTCTTTCCTGGAAACGGGACTTGATGAACATTTTTTCATTCTAAATCTCTCTAACAATTTATTAATATAGGTTTTTTAAGACAAACTAATAATCCTTATGATTTATTTAAAAATATTTCTATTCCAATCACATAGGATGTCTCTTCCATATCTTTAGCATTTCAAAATTGTTACATATATATCTCTTGATATCATGCAACAAACCAAGATCATTAGTAGCATGTAAGATGTCATCAACGTACATGACTAACATAATAAACTTATTCTTACTAACCTTCAGATATATACACCGATCAACAGTGTTTTCCTTAAATCCAAAAGTTACAATAGTTTCATTAAACTTAAGATACAATTGTGGGGTAGTTTGTTTAAGTTCGTATAATCACTTCTTAAGCTTACACACTATGTGTTCCTTTACTTTACAAGAGAACCCTTCATGTTGATTCATACAAACCTCTTCCTCCAGATTTTCATTTAGAAAGACTATTTTCATATCCATTTGATGTAGCTCTAAGTCATAATGAGCTACTATATCCATTATAATTCTGAGTGAATCTTTTTTAGAGACAGGTAGAAATGTTTCGTTATAGTCGATACCATCTTTTTGAGTGAAACCTTTTGCAACAAGTCTGGGCTTGTGACGTTCGATGTTTCCAGTTGAGTCACGTTTGGTCTTAAAGACCCATTTACACCCAACTCTTTTTCAACCTTATGGTAATTCAACAAGGTCCCATACTTCATTTTGTTCCATATATTTCAACTCATCTTTCATAGCATTTATCCATCTATCAGAATTATTACTTTCGATAGCTTGTGCAAATGAAACTGGATCATTATCAATTTCCAAGTCAATTTCTGATTCGTGTATATATACCAAATAGTCATCAGAAATAGTAGATTTTTTTGTCTTTGAGATTTTCTTAATGCTACTTCTTGTGGTACATCTACTGCAGGTTCATTAATTATCATTTCATTGAGATTAACAGGAGCATCAATTTGTTGTTCTTGTTGTTTGTTTGGTTGTGCAACAACTTTAGGAACAACATATTTAAATAGGTAAAAGGTAGAGAAACTCACACCCTAACTTTTTAGATTTCCATTTTACGTGGTTCTTCACTCCCACTTACTTCACCATTCTCAATGGACCTAAGCATTTCCAGTTTCAACTAATCTTGTACTGTGATTAGGACGGTAAAATCTATACCCTTTTGATTTTTTTGTATAACCAATGAAGAAACCACTGATTATTCTTGAATATAGTTTCTTTTCTTGTGGGTTGTAAACTCTAATTTTTGCTGGACAACCCCAAACATGCAAGTGCCTTAAACTAGGTTTCCTACTAGTCCATAATTCAAAGAGAGTCTTTGGGACTGCTTTACTAGGAACCCTATTAAGTAAGTAAACAACAATTCTTAAATCATACATCCACAATGAAAGAGAAATAGATGAATTACTTAACATACTCCTAACCATGTCCATTAATGTACAATTACGCCTTTATGCTACACCATTTTGTTGTGGTGTTCCAGGCATTGTGCATTGAGCAGATATATACCATGATTTTCGAGGAATTTATCAAATGGAGCCGGGTATTGTCCATTTTCATCATATCTTCCATACTATTCACCACCTCTATCTGACCTGATTATTTTCACCTTTCTCTCTAGTTGCCTTTCAACCTCAGTAATAAAGACCTCTAAGGCATTTATCACTTGGGATTTTTCATGCAACAAATAGACACACCCATAACGTGAAAAATCGTCAATAAAAGTTATAAAATATTTTTCTTTACTGAAAGATGCAATATCAAAAGGACCACATATATCAGTGTTTATAATTTCAAGAAGTTATGTGCTTCTTGTGGCTCCTTTATTTGTGTGTCTTGTTTGTTTTCCTTTAATACAATCCACACAAATGTTAAAGTCTGTAAATTTTTTAAAGAATTTCATTCTTAACTGATCTTTTCAATCTTTCTTTGGATATGTGACTTATACGTTTGTGCCACAAGAAAATAGATTGTTCATTCAACAAACTTTGTTTGGTTCCAATATTATGATGCAGAGTTAAGAGTGTTTCGGCAAATAGATTATCAAGATTCAGTTTGTATAAGTTATCACAAAGAGTACCAGAACCAATTAGATAATTATATTTAAACAAACTAAAATATCCATTACTGAAATTAAAAGAGTATCCAGTCTTATCCAACTTATACAAAGAAACAAAATATCTCGAAAGAGAAGGTACATCACAAGTTTCAAGTAAATCAAGTGACGCCCAGTATCAAGGATCAAACGGTAATTTTGTATAGCTTTAAATGGAGCCTTCACTCTAATATTCCCCATATACACATATCTTTCATTCTTGTTTATGATTTGTGTTGTAAGGAATCCCTGCATGGTATTAGAAACATGAACAGTACAACCAGAGTCAATCCACCAAGTATTATAAGGAACTTTAGTTAGATTTGATTTGACATATGTAAAAGCACTAGGCCTACCTTTCTTATCGAGCCATGCCTTAAATATCAGGTCTTTTTGAAAGTGTCCAGATTTTCCACAGAAACGACACTTATCACTCTTGTGTTCCTTCTTATGTACTTGAGAGGAAGACTCATTAAAATTATGGTGCCTCTGTTTTCCTTTAGCATGTTTGTTTCCTTTCTTTCCAACTCCTTCATGACTTACAAAGTTAATGGAGTGGGTTCATTGATTCTTGAGCCTTACTTCCTCTTGAACCAGCATTCTGTGCAATTCATGCACGTTCCGTTTGTCTTTAATGGTGTTGTAGTTCATTTGGAAAGGACCATACTCAGACGGTAATGAGTTGATGATGAATTGTATAAGAATATTTTGTTCCACCTCCATTCCCAAAGACTTAAGTCTTGTTGTTACGTTTGTCATTTCAATGACATGCTCATGCATGGTGCGTGAACCATTAAACTTCATGGTGGTTAAAGTACTCATTATGTCCCAGCAAGAGACTTATCAACAGTTTGAGAGGATTCTTCCACGAATTTCAGAAACTATTTTGCATTTTCAATTTTGGGAAGAGTAGTCTTAATGTTGCTCGCAATATTCATTCTCACAAACATTATGCCTAATCTGTTATATTGATCCCAGTGCTTATAATAAGACCTTTCCTCAACACTGCTAGTTTCAGTAATAGCAGTTGACTTATCAGTGTAAAGTGCAACATCGAGATCTAAAACTCATAGATGGAATTTGATCTGTTCGCACCAATCTAAGAAGTTAAGGCCGTTAAAGGTCGTAACAGAGGCAGAGTGCGAATGGAGAGCAAATACTGCAAATATAATATGCTCATTTGTTAATACTTTGAGTTTATACTTACTATCAAATTCAGAAATGGTTTTAGATTCTTAAATGTATATTAATGTCCTCCTTTGGGCGAACATCAAAATACAACTATAGACATAATGATGCTTAGATGTGAATTTAACGTAATTCAATAATAATAATATTTATTATCTTTGGATAAATAAATAAAACTAATGGCACATCTAAATTATATCATTAATGTGCAATGGTTATAAATGAAATAATCAACCATTGGGTGATCCCTAAATATCTTACAACCAAAAACTTCAAAATATTCATAAGTTATATCAGTTATAAGCATCAAAATAATGGATAATTGAATATATATTTAGTCATTATTATGTTGAATTAATTTTTCAAAGATTAGACCACTTTGGTGATTAACTAATCTCACATGCATAATTTCAAAATAATATATATCATGATAGAGAATAATATTTCACTTAATACTACCTATTACCATTTTCAAATAAGGAAAACATTAATTTTATGAAAAATCACTAGTTCTTAAACCAGGCTCTGATACCAGATGTAAATTATTTTTTAATAAATTGTGAAAACATAAACAATCTAAGCATTCAGAAATCCTATCAATTAATTTAGGATCGTAGAAATATATGATTTTCACGTAAATGTATTACTATGATAATTCAGTCAAGAATATATACCAGGATCAACCATTATAATTCTTGACTTGATTGAGCGGAAGTCTTTTCTTTGGTTTTTCAGAAGTTATTTTTCTCTCTTGCCTTATACTTTATTAATAACTTTGATGGATAAAACTATTTCTTTATGGCAGAGAGAGGACCCTTTAAATAATAGTGTGTTTAACATCATTTGTACCTTTTCATCATTGTGAGTAGTGGATATAATGGATAGTTGGAAGAGGTAATGGGTAAAGTGGAAGACTAAATGGGTAGTTGAAATAACTTTTCCACTTTCCCACTTCTCCACTTATCAAATTGGAATTAGAATTTAGTTAGTAATTAAATATTAAGCCAAAATAATATTAATGTTAGTGGGTCATAAAACTAATATTCTCCTACTTGACACACGTAACATCATTTACTTAATTATTCTACTTATTATATTATGTTTTAATATAAATTCGATCTTATTACATTGACTATTAATTAAATTCCGTTGTTAGGTTTTATGAAATATAAAATATAAAATATTCAATATTAATATTTCTTTCTTTTTGAAATTATTTTAATATTGTCCTAGAAATTATTAGAATTTAAATTTTAGAATCATAATTATGAAAATGATTGTTTTGATGTGTTTGCTTAGTTAGTATCTATTAATAAATAATGGCTAAATATTGTTATAATTTTTTAAATTAGTATATTTATTAATGAATAGGTTTTCCATCAAAGAGGCTACCAATATATGCTTTACACTGATTCAATATCAATTAAAATTGAGAAAAAACATAAAGTCATCATTGAAGTTGTATTGATTTTTCAAAAAGAAATCATAACTTTGTAAGTCATTGTTACCTCACAACAGTATTGAATATCTTTATAAAAGGATCATTTGAACCATTTTCTCACCTGGTTTGTGAACATACACAATATGCACCTAATGTTTTTTTTTGCTACGAAAAATCAACTAAAAAGCCTTGTTTTTCTTAATTAATTAATTAATTAATTATTTACTTCACTTACATATCTTTCCCAAAACATAGTCCAAAGGAGCAGTTGATACTCTCTCTTGACGAATTCATCATCTTCCCCAAAATAATATCAACGTTACGTTGGTACTCTCTCTAATGAATTCATCAGATTCCCCAGGCACAATATAGTAGCAATTTGTTTTCTCTTTTAATTTATTGTCAAAAAAGTTAATTGAAGTTGTTCAAGGTTTAATTTCATCTTAATTATGTATAGTTTTGTGAAATTAAGGTGTTTTTGTGATTATTTTTTAAAGCAAAATGTCAAATTTAATGTTGAATTGTATTTGTGTTGATGAGAATGATTCGATGTTGCGAGTGATATTGCAATGCAAACATGAAGACTTAGTTTCAATGCAAACTTCATGATCAGAGTATAATCCATCTCGAAGATTTTGATCTTATCCATGCTATCATGTATGTTTTTTTTATATCATTTCCAGATTTTTTTACCTATGTATGCCTCATTTTATTTTTCTTTAATCTGTTTATGACGCATTTTAGGAGAATGGATAATGCTTCTTTAAATGGAGGGATCATCAAGATGTTTATATATGATCCAAGTACATTATTATGAGATTGACAAAGAGAATTAAGGAGTTTGAAGAAACATTTTCACGTTTCTTCTATTTTTGAGCCTAATCAAGAATGTGAAAGATGGAAGATGTAGGTGTTTGTAACAAAAATTGTCATAGTTGTTCTACTACATCTTTAGTTTGATTTTTGTTTTTGCTGGTTGTTATCGTCGAATGTCGTCAAAATAATTATGATTTTAATAAGTTGTCAGTGTATTGATTTTTTTATAATATTATTGTGGTAACTATTGGAGAAAATTTAAAAATATGTTCAACTACAAATAGATGAGAAAAAATATACCGAAAGCAACAAAATTTTTCAAAATGAGGACTTCATTACAACATAATCATTTAATCTTCCTCTTATTTTTTTAATTAAATTCAACAAATTCATTTCTTCGTTTCTACAAAGAAGATAATTTCTAAAGATATAGATTCGATGAATCAAAAACTCACTTTAGAACTTCAAAATTAATGCATGAAAATAAATGCATAAAGCATTTCAGTAAAAAATTCATCAACTAGGTTCATGTAAAATATAAGCATGAACAAAAACTTATGAATATCAATGCAAATAATAGTGCAATCTCATAATATAAGAATTTAGAATTCAGAACAAAAAAATAACTCATATAAAGAATTTCATAAAATTGAGGGTAGAACCCTAGATTCGACTTGCTACTCACTATTGAGATGCAGGGCGTGGGGACGAACTAGTCCAACACTATGAACGACTTTACAACAAATATGATATATAGCTAAAAAAATTAATAGCTATGACATCAAATTCGTCACTAATTATTTGATTTTAGTGACAAAATTTACTTTTCGTGCTTAAATATATGAGACACATAATTTTAGTGACAAAATATAAAAATTCGTTGTAAAGTTTTGTCCATTAATGTTTCCCACCAAAAAATTAATTGGTGCCATTTGTTATGGAGTGTTAGTCACGAATTTAAAGTTACCGGGTGACACATTTTTTCGTCACTAATAATGTATCTAATTCATGACAAATTATTTTTTGTCTTAAAGTTTATTAATTTTTTGACACAAAAAAAATTTATCTAAAAAATATGTTGTTACAATATCGATAAATTATAGTTTGTAGTTAAATATTATAAGTTTTAGCTATAAAATTTAAGATTTAATTATGACATTTGTTTTTGTCACTAATAATATAAATAATTCGTGACAAAAATTTTATTGTCTCTTATCAATTTGCAATTTAGTGACCAAAAAGGGATAATGCACAAGTACCCCCTCAACCTATGCCCGAAATCTCAGAGACACACTTATATTATACTAAGGTCCTATTACCCCCCTGAACTTATTTTATTAATAATTTTCTACCCCTTTTCGACCTACGTGGCACTATCTTGTGGGCCCAACGCAGGTTGCCTTTTTTTTCAAACTAGTGTCATGTAGGTCGAAAAGGGGTAGAAAATAACTTATAAAATAAGTTCAAGGGGTAATAGGACCTTAGTATAGTATAAGTGTGTCTCTGAGATTTCGACCATAGGTTGAGGGGGTACTTGTGCATTTTCAAAAAAAAAATTGTCACAAAATATGTAAGATGTTAAATAGCAACGACATAAAATTGTAGTGAATAATTCAACTATTTGCTACCAAAAAATTCATAGCTAAATATAATTTTTGTGGCTACAATTGTTTATAATTCAAGTGAAATCTTACAAAAGGAATAGACATAGTCCATTCGTTTATTGTCGCCGGAAATATTGTAACCAACATCAGACGATTTTGTAAAAATGAAAAAGTTCAATACATAATTTTTCTTAAATTACACAATTATAAAATACATCATTTTAAAAATATTATTCAGATTATAAGTGTTGTGAATGGGGTACGGTTCTACCACTAGATTGCTGATGTTTGTTGGTTTTACACTTTTGTTTTTTATTTGTTACACTTTGATTTATAAAGACGATAATAAAAATAATTTCTCAAGTGTTTGTGCTATTTTTTGTCACGCCCCGAGCCTACACCCTGGACGTGGCCGACACCCAATGACCAATACTGGCCTTGAGCGAACCCTTGGCCTGGAAACTTAACTCAACGGAAGACTTAAACATAACATATAACTCAAGAATAACTTTAAAATAGTACTTAGCCAAAATGGCCACTTCAAGTTTTTATAAATGAAATGAAATATCAAAGAAAACTAAGAATGTCTATCTAAGAAGCCTCTAAAGTAAAGATGGATGTTAGGACATGATCCTCAATCATCCTAATAACTAAAAACTAAAAACTAAATAAATAATAAGGATTTTCTCCATAATGAAGGGAGGCTCACCAACTGACTCTGAGTTGTTCACTAGATCAACGTTACTCCAAATGCTAATCCTAGTTACCTCCATGTGCATCATAATACGATGCAGATCAACTGACATCAATATATTGAATGTACGAGTACGCGAATTGGAATACTAAAACAACACTTGAGCTTGAAAAGGAGTAAGGAGGAACACTTACCTTGGCTCTTCTCAATTTATAAATAACTATTCATTTCAATATAGTGCAATTTAAAGGTAATGTGCAATATAAAGAAAAATAGTCTGAAACATGCTGAAAACTCTGATTGTATGCAAGATACAATTAACTACGACATGCATATAAAAATACAAGTAGACTAATGTATATAAGAATGCAATAACTTCATTGTATGAAAATACATTAACTTCCGTAGGAGTTTCTCTAACCGACAACCATCACTTAAGATCTACAGTGATGATACAACGATCTACCTCACGCTCCCAGCGTATCCTATACCCGACCAAAGGTATAAGACCTAAGCTGCCTAATGGATCCACTAGTCTACTGTGAAAACGGTTCTTCTAAAAACTATGAACATTTTCTATCCATGGTGGCTACATGGTTTATGGGGGGCTCTGAGTTTCCTGAACTTCCTTCAAATACATGCACAATACTACTCCCAAAAACATGTTGGCTCTTATATTTTAAAAACATACTGATTGTGGTTTTGATATTAGTGCTAAAAATATTAAGCCCAAGGCTATCTTGGAAATCATAGTTTCCCTATTTGCTTCTTTTATTAGAAAGTCATAGTTCTTTTTCTGAAAACTTGCCCTGAGGCTCCTTTAAAATCAAAGTTTCCTATCTAGTTTAAATGTTAATACATTTTAAGTTTCCTTGGAAATACTTAGTCCCCATTTACCTTTGAAGAAAAGGACTTCAACTTACTCTTTACTTAGTTTTAAACTCGAGTCTTAAAAACAAAGTTAAAATGTCTAAATAGGACTCTTGAAAGCCTTTTAAGAACTTTACTTTGACTTTCTTCTTAGCTTTAGACTTGACTTCTTAACTTCCTTGACTTTGATCCTAACTTTCCTTGAATTGAATTATGGATTCAAGGTTATGATTTGAGTTTTTGATGATTCTAGGTTTTTATAAATAATTTGAAGTAATTAGAATCACTGGCAGGTGTTAATGTACCTTGGGAGGACTTAAAAGAACTAAACTACAAAAATTTGAAAAAAACGCCGAGTTGGGCGTGCTGGTGGCACGCCACGCCAGACTCATTTGACTGAGGCTTTGTTCTGGCGCAGTGGTGGCGTGCTGCGTGAGATCTCAGTGACTGAAGCCAACTTCTGGCGCAACGCGCCTGGCTTTCCTAGGTGCGTCTGACGGATTTTTCAACTCGTTTCAAATCTCAAAACTCCTAAAACTCCATATTTCTATCCCCAAACCCTTAGGATCATCAAAACTATCAATACCGAAGAGATCTAAATCAAAAAACGACATTGGAAACTACTAATCAACATCAAAGGGGTATTCAATTAACTCAACTAAAAGGGATTCAACAAGATTTACAAGAACTCACTTCAAATCATATGAACAACTCTAAATTTACAAAACTGAAGCACGATTGATGTGTGGATGAATTAATCCAACATAAAAGATCTCACATACCTGGATAGGGATCACCCCTAATGAATTTCACTAGAATCTCTTGGTGAAATCTTGCTCTCTCTTCTCATTCTTCTCTTCTCTTTTCTCCTAAGCCCTAAGCGTAAAATGCATTTTTCTAATATGAACTAAAACTTGGTTTTACCCTAATTAAACCCTGAAAACGTTTAGGAAATAAATGGGTTAAAAGACAACTTTACCCTTACTTAAATTTGGATTGGACTTTCCTCCGTCCAACAAATCAACTTCCGAAAGGCATATCTCCCTCGTACGACATTGAAATCGAGCAAACTCGACGCCGTTGGAAATATATTCCCAAGGGATTTTCAAGCATATAAGAACTGATCCTAACTTCTTCTAAGCTAGAAGTTATGGCCGTTTCAAAATGACTGAAAATTCACTTTTTAAACTTAAGAAATTTCTAGATTTTTCCCTTTATTTTCAAAAGTTGTTATTTTTGGTTTCTTAGCTTATTGCTAGCTATTTCGAGCTACTGGATGTTACAATATCTTCTCCTTGGGAAAATTCTTCCTCAAATGAGAACTCTTTCACTAATATAACGGTAGTAACATCGATTCAACACTCAAAAAAAAAAGCAAGTAATAACATGCTTACAGATAGTCTTATAAACTTCCAAGAAGAGAATTTAGTACCTTGATATACATTCTCTCCGAATTCAAAGAGATGTGAATATCTTCTCTTAATATCGTCCTCAACTTCCGAAGATGGTTCTTCAACAAATTGGTTTCTCCAAAGGACCTTGATTGATGCAACTTCCTTATTTCTGAACTTGAGAACTTGACGGTTTAATATCTGAACCGGAATCTACTCATAGGATAAGTTATCCTTAATCCCAACATTTTCAGTTAGTACATGATGTACCGTGGTTTCACGGTACTTTCAATGCGTTTTCCTTAAGTTTAGTGTGTGTCTAAAGCCTTTTTGTATTGATATTTTTGATGTAGTTTTCTATTTATTTCAGGAAATTTGTCCAAAGGAGAACGCGGAGTTGAGCTGAAATTGCAGAAGTGAATACCTACGGACCCCACGACGGTTCGTTATGACTGTGATGGTCTGTAGGGGTCAACTGTCGTGAGAAGATAATGGCTGCTGAAGGAAGTTGGGGAATTCTGAACAAGAGTGGGACTACGGAAGCTCACGAAGGACCGTCATAGCCACGATGGTCCGTCCTGCATATTCGTCAATGCTAACAGAGAGTAGTTCCAGCATCCAAGTTCAAAAGATTCTAAGTCTTGTGGAACAAAGCCCCTCGATAAACCATCGTGTCACACCTGTCCGTCGAGGGTAACAGAGAGTTGATGAAGAAAAGTAGCAGAAAAAGAGCTAAGTATGGCGCGACGGAAGACCACAACGGTCTGTCGTGTCCACGACGGTCTGTCACGAGGGTCGTCGACTTAGAAGCATTTTGTAGATTTTTCCTTAATTAGATTTCTCTCTTTTATTAGGTTTTGTTCTTATAAATAGTCCAAAAAACCTTTTTTTTGGGGTGAGACTATTGAATAATTTTTCAGTTTTATTGTCTTAGTATTGAACTTTTGATTTTGGGATTTGATATTACTTTGCCGAAATCGATTATTGGTCTTTTATGATTTATTCAAGTAAATTTCTGGATTTTGTTCATTCTCATCAAAGTAAGTGCATGAATTCTTACATTTTTATTATGAATTGTGTGATTATTAGAATGGGTAACTATACTCCATAACTAGGATTGTAAACATCATGGATAAATAACAAGGTAAAACCTAGCTAAAATAACAATTCTAGAATAGTGTCTTGCATGTATTGATAATTTTTTTGCTTAGAAGTCTTTTTAACGGATGGACAAGGTTAGAACTCGCGTTATTGCTACTTTCCGTACCAAGGAGGTAGATAATAGGAAAATAATTATCAACATAGATTTAGTGTATAATATCTAATAGGCTAGTGTTGGTTGGTACGATGTAACAACTTAGTCAAATATCGAATATGATGCTTAATATGAGGTAAAGATAAGGTTTAGTAAAGCAACACACGTAGCCGAACCAAGGTGCAGAGTGAAATTCTGTAGATGTCGGACCAAGGATTCAAAGATACCTAACTTATTACTTTGCATGCAAGATACTATCAAAGGATCGTTATAGCTAGAATTACCGAGTTAGGAGCCTGTGGGGAACACTTATGCCCTAGTTACTCTCATTACTTGATTAAACTCCAATACTTGAAACTATCACTTGTTTACTTTAATTTAGCTAATTGCTTTCATTAATTAAAACCCTCCTTTAGTTATTTGTTTTCGGTAAATAATTGATTAAATAGAAGTAATTATTGAATAAAGTTAAGTCTGAACCATTTTCCTTGTGGTAACGATTCCAACCTCACTAGTTGGATTCTTTACTTGATGCGACCGATTTTAATTCGTTTCGAGAAGTAAGTTTGAGCATATCAAATTTTGGCGCCGCTACCGGGGAAAGTGTATTTTAGATAAACTTTAAGATTATTATCGAAGTTTAGTCAACATTTTCCTAGTTTTACTTTTTCTTTTTGTTTTTGTCTCCGGCAGGTCTAACTTCCTCATATGCCAAATACGCGGAGTAGAGGAATACCCGTAATTGAACCTGACCCTGAACTAGAGCATACTTTAAGAAGAATGAATCAGAAATTGGGCATCCAAGGTGATGAGGTCTACCCGCAAATGCCACCATTGGTCGACGCTCATGACCCTGTATTACCTGATATTCGTGGGGAAGATGAAATACGGAGACAACCTCCCTCTCCACGCCCTCAAGAGTCCTATAGGGGCTATGAAAATATCGTAGGCCACTCATACCACACGTCCACACTTTTGTGGTAACTAGTATTCTGATGCAAATGCTCACTGCCAGAGGTTTGTTTTCAGGGCTACCTTCTGAGGATCCACATGCCCACATCGCTAAGGTAAGGGCAGTGTGCAAAAGTTGTGTAGGGAGGCCCAATTTTTTGAATATAGATGTAATCGGGCTAGGAGTTTTTCCTCTCTTAGTGACGGGAGAGGATGCTATCTGGTTTACTGATCTCCCCTACAACTCAATCTTCACTTGAAATCAACTGAGGGATGCTTTCTTAGCACGCTACTACCCAGTGTCTAAGAAACTAAACCACAAAGACAGAGTGAACAACTTTGTGGCACTACCGGGAGAGTCAGTTAGAAGTTCTTGGGATAGGTTCACTTCATTCTTGCGAAGTGTCCCAAATCACCGTATAGATGATGAGTCTCTGAAAGAGTATTTCTATCGAGGACAAGATGATAATAACAAAGTGGTGTTGGATACTGTAGCAGGTGGTTCTTATGGAGAGTGTCCCTATGCCGAGCTTACTGAACAGTTAGAGAAAATCTCCCAAAATAATAAATCTTGGAGTTTTAGTAAGTTAGATACTGGGAGAAACACCTTCGCAGTCCAATCAGTACAAAATTCAGTCGCAGATGATCTTCGTGAAGAGATGGCTCAAATGAGAACTGAGCTTGGGTTGGTGTTGAAACATGTTGCTGGGGGTGAGGAAAAGGTAAATGCGGTGAAATACTTGTCTAAACCACCACCGCCAAATGATCAAAATTACTATGAGGAGGACTCCTATGCGGTGAATGATCAGACAGGGGGTTTCCGACCGAACGTCCAAGGCTCCAATAAGGAGAATTGATGCCAAGGTCAAGGAAACCAAGGTCGAAACTATGGTAATTATAACCGCGACGGTCATTATGTCAGAGATGGGAATTACAACCGCGACAACAACTTTAACCGGGGTAACTATGGTAACAGAAATGATAGGAGTTGGCCCTATGTTCTACCTCAAAATCGTGAAGTTGCTCCTAGAGATGGTGGAGGTAGTATGGTGCGAGTTGAGGATATGATGAATAAAATGACGAGGAGGTTCGATGCTAGTGATGAGCATACTAAAGAGTTAAGGAATGACTTAGCGGGTATGAGGCAGAAAGTTGATACACATGCAATCTCGATTAAGCATCTTGAGTTGCAAATGGCCCAATTGTCTGCATTTGTGAACATACGGCAACCGAGCACTCTTCCTAGTAACACTATCCAAAATCTTAAAAATGATGGGCATTGTATGGTAATCACTACTCGGGGTGGTAAGAAAACCATTGACCCACTTATGTCGTCTGGTGTAGAAAAGGTGATAAGATATGATGATACAGTGGTGGAGGTTAGTGGTAAGTTAGAACATAACACGGTAAAAGATGTTGAGGTGCCCCAAAAGGTGACCCTTATGCCTAGACCACCACCTCGTTCCCACAAAGTTAGTAAAAAAAATCAAGGATGGTAAATATCAGCGTTTTATAACAATGTTGAAATAACTTTCTATCAAAGTCCCTTTGGTAGAATCTCTTAAACAAATGTATGGTTATATAAAGTTCATGAAACATTTGGTTACGAAGAAAAGATCAGTCACTTTGAGGATGATGATAGAATGCAGTACTGTAGTGCTATCGCTACAAGATCTCTAGTGCAAAAGAAAGAAGATCCGGGTGCTTTTACTATTCCTTGTACAATCGGGTTATTACATTTTGCGAAAGCATTATGTGATCTTGGGGCAAGCATAAATCTCATTCCCCTCTCGATTTACAAGAAGTTGGGTTTGGGTGACCCAAAGCCCACTGCGATACAGCTACTAATGGCTGATCGAACGGTAAAAAGACCCATTGGTATACTCCACGATGTGCTGGTAAAAGTGGAGTCGTTCATATTTCCGGCCAGTTTTGTGATTCTTGATTGTGAGATCGATTTTGAGGTGCCTATTATTCTTAGGAGGCCATTCCTTGCTACGGGTAGAGCCTTGGTTGATATGGAAAAGGGCAGATGAAATTCAGGTTGAACAATGAAGTTCAACATTTGTAGGTCAATGAGGCAGAGTGGTGAGCTCCAATTGGTTTCTGCTATATCCTACAGAGTTGAAGAGTCATTTGAGGTACAAATTGAAGAGCGTATGGGTGTAGAAGCATTGGCGATAGTGATCATGAATTTTGATAGTGATGACATTGAAGAGTATGGGTCATTGGTCGCGGCACTTGATCGAGGTAATGTTCGTTTTTGAACCTAAGAAATTTGAGTTAGATATGCAATATTGCGAATCTCCACCTGCGAAACCGTCTATTGAGGAGGCTCCAAAATTAGAACTTAAGCCTCTATCACCTCATCTGAGGTATGTATTCTTGGGAAAAGATGACACTTTGCCGGTTATTATTGCATCAGATTTGAATGTGCATCAAGTTGAGAGTTTGGTGAAAGTGTTAAAAAGGTTCAAAAGAGCTATTGGGTGGACTATTGCGGATATTATCGAGATCCCTTCCAATATTTGTTCTCATAAAACCCAACTCATGCTCGATCATAATCCAAGTATTGAGCATCAAAGACGTCTGAATCCACCTATGCAAGAGGTAGTGAAGAAGGAAATTATTAAGTGGTTGGAACCCGGAGTGATATATCCAATCGCTGATATTAGTTGGGTATGCCCTGTTCAGTTTGAACCTAACAAAGGAAGAGTGACTGTGGTCCCCAATTAGAAAATGAGCTTGTTCCAATGAGACCGGTGACTGGTTGGAGGGTGTGTATGGATTATCGAAAATTAAATGCATGGACTGAAAAAGACCATTTTCCTATGCCCCTCATGGATCAGATGTTGGATAGACTTGCCAGAAAGGGGTGGTACTGTTTTCTTGATGGTTATTCGGCTATAATCAAATTTCTATTGCACCGGAATATCAAGATAAAACCACCTTTACTTGTCCATATGGGACCTTTGCGTTCAAGAGAATGTCGTTTGGGTTGTCTAATGCACCCACCACATTTCAGAGATGTATGATGTCGATATTCTCTGATATGGTGAACGGACAACGAATTAAAATCTATCCAGGGCACGCTGAATGGTGAATGAAGTGATCGAGAAATACCATCTTGATGAAGTCTATGTAATCAAGTTTCCTATGTCGTGCCGCGACGTTAAATCAAGCGCTTGTTGGGAGGCAACCCAATATGTATCCTCTAGCGAACTATAGTTTTTTCGTGATTTTCTAGTTATAGTTGCATGTTTCTTTGATTTTCTTTCCTTAAACGTCCCGGCTAAATATTTGTTTTCTTTTTGTTAAAAGTGTTGTCTAGAGCATAGTTTAGGGTCTGTGTCCAAAAAAATGTCCAGAAAATACAAAATGAATAGGTTAATGGGTGTAAAATTTGCAGGTATCACATCAACGGAAAATCTGTAGAAAATTGGTCTGCAGCACCCTTTGACGGACCCATCGCCGGACCGTCGCAAGCATCTGTCATGCCCAGGTATGTTAATCAAAATTTTCTAAGTTAGGGCACGCATGAAGGACCCCCACGATGGACCGTCGATCCTGCGACGGAACATTGACGGGGACTCGTCGCATCAAAACCCGTAAACACGACCGGAGACACCAGCTTGTTGATCGCCGGCGCTTTGCGCCTCAGGTTTGCTTCACCTACCACTCTATCATAATTTTAGATTATTTTATGCATTAGGGACAATTGCATATCTTTTTGTTGGGGGTGGGGTAAATGGAAAGTGAGTGCTATGGTGAATCTGAGTAGTCCTACTCACGATCCTCTTTTGGAGTGTTCTTGCCTGTGTTTTTCCCAAGAGACTGATTATTTTTATTGTTTAACCAGCATGTATATATCTTGTGTACATAGTATAAATCTGTAGCATGATGGCTAAAGCAGAAATGATGTCCTGATATAATGAAAATGATGCATGACTAGGCATAGTAACTGATAAATGTGTGGCTCTAAGCATGACATAGAGATACACTATTGCATGACCCTAAATCTAAGATTCGAACTAGGTGTCTGATAATCTGGTAGAGTAATGAGATGTGAAGTGAGAGTGAGGAAAAATTGAATATTCCACCATTGGTACTGAGCTAGAACTTGCCTGGTTAGTCTTGCTAAAAGTAAGTCGTAATAGACAATTAGGAAAGGATCATAGACCCTTGTTCGAAATAGTCAATCTTTAGCCTAAAATAACAGAAAAACCAAATGAAATTATCCCTTATTGATCAAAATAGTTTGAGCTTAAAATAGATATTTCTTCTTCACCCCATCTGATCTTTTCTAGGAACAATGTGTTGGTCCTGGTCCCTCCTTGGACATGTGAACATCAACTTATGCCAAAAGCATAAGTTGAAGGTGGATAATGTAGTAAACAACCTTGTCGTGGCCCTGAACTAATCTTGGGTATTGTGAACCTTGACTCATGGCAAAGCCTCAGTTGAGTGTGGCTATTATGAGGAATACTCATGAAAGTGGGGTTGAAAGAATAAAGAGGAAGAAAGAACAAAACAACATTAAATCAAGAGTAAAAACAAAATAAACACAAGAAAAGAGAAGAGTCACTTATACATAAGTTGAAGAAAGGGAGAATAGTAAGGTGAAAGAAAATTGAGAAATAGGGCGAAATAAAACGACAAAAAGGTAGGACGCTTAGCCGATATGTCAAGGAGGCAACAAGTCACTAAAATATACCTAAACATACCCTACCTGACCCTAAGCCTATGTTACAAGCGAAGAAAGTGCTATCGTGATCCTAAGAGTTAATATGGTGAATTTAAAGCAGTGAAAATAAGGGCAAGCCTATGGCAATATGTGTAAATGAGTTGTGAAGTTGTTTTGAGAGCGAGTGTTGAAAAGTAATCCTTATAATCGAACTGTAATAATTATGTGAAAAATGAGGATGTTATTTTGAAGTGAGGACAGTAGTTGCAATATCGGAAAACTTAGCACCTAGGTGAGAGATCGAAGAGGATAGATGTCAGTTTGTGGTGAGTCTGTGTCATGGTCTGATCCACATAATTCAAGCCTAGTAGTGATAGCATGCATGAACATAATGAGAATAATCAGGATTGATAGCCAAATGATTGCTACGGATACTCTTGTACAAAGATTTTGTAGTGAGTCATAGTGCGTCGCTTGAGGACAAACAATGAATTTAAGTTGAGGGTATTGATGTACCGTGGTTTCACGATACTTTCAATGACTTTTTCTTAAGTTTAGTGTGTGTCTAAAGCCTTTTTGTATTGATTTTTGATGTAGTTTTATATTTATTTCCAGGAAATCTGTCCAAAGGAGAACGCAGAGATTTTGAGCTGAAATTGCAGAAGTGACCACCTACGGACCCCACGACAGTCCGTCGTGACTGTGACGGTCTGTAAGGGTCAACCGTTGTGAGAAGATAATGGCTGCTAAAGGAAGTTAGGTAATTCTGACCAATTGTAGGACTACGGAAGCTCACGACGTACTATCATAGCCACGACGGTCCATTCTGCACATTCGTCAATGCTAACAGAGAGTAGTCCAGTATCCAACTTCAGAAGATTCTAAGTGTCGTGGAACAAAACCCCTCGACGGACTGTCGTGCTTGCAACGGTACGTCACACCTGTCCGTCGAGGGTAACAGAGAGTTGATGAAGAAAAGCAGCAGAAAAAGAGCTAACTATGGAGCGACGGAAGACCACGACGGTTGTCGACTAAGACGCGTTTTTGGCAGATTTTTCCTTAAATAGATTGCCCTCTTTTATTAGGTTTTGTTTATTATAAAAGTTCAAAAAACATCATTTTTGGGGTGAGACTCTTGGATAATTTTAAGTTTTATTGTCTTAGTATTGAACTTTTGATTTTGGAATTTGATATTACTTTTCCGGAATCAATTATTGGTCTTTTGTGATTTATTGGAGTAAATTTCTGGATTTTGTTCATTCTCATCAAAGTAAGTACATATATTCTTACATTATTATTACGAATTGTGTGATTATTAGAATGGGTATGTAAACTCCATAACTAGGATTGTGTGAACCATGGATAAATGACAAGGTAAAACCTATCTAAAATAACGATTCTAGAATAGTGTCTTGCATGTATTGATAATTCTTTCGCTTAGAAGTCTTTTTAACGGATGGAAAACGTTAGAACTTTCCTTATTGCTACTTGCCGGACCAAGAAGGTAGATAATAGGAAAAGAATTATCAACATAGATTTAGTGTATACTATCTAATAGGCTAGTGTCGGTTGGTACGAAGTAACAACTTAGTCAAATATCGAATATGATGCTTAATATGAGGTAAAGATAAGGTTTAGTAAAGCAACACACGTAGCCGGACCAAGGTGCGGAGTGAAATTCTCTAGATGCCGGACCAAGGATTCAGAGATACCTAACTTATTACTTTGCATGCAAGATACTAGGAAAGGATTGTTATAGCTAGAATTACCGAGTTAGGAGCCTGTGGGGAACACTTACACCCCAGTCACTCTCATTACTTGATTAAACTCCAATACTTGAACCTGTCACTTGTTTACTTTAATTTAGCTACTTGCTTTCATTAATAGAACAATATCGTGGCAACGTAGACCTAAGTGGTCATATTGGATCCTTGGGAACCATCACAAGTACGGCCGGCCTATATATATTTGAACGAAAATGCCGTGTCGTCCACCCCCTTTAGTTATTTGTTTTCGGGAAATAATTGACTAAATAAAAGTAATAATAGAATAAAGTTAAGTCTGAACCATTTTCCTCATGGGAACGATCCCAACTTCACTAGTTGGGTTCTTTACTTGATGCGACTGCTTTTACTTTGTTTTGAGAAGTAAATTTGAGCGTATCAGTACAATCAATGATGGATCACCCAAGCACTTTTTCAACATAGAAATATGGAATACTGGATGAACCGCTGCTAACTCTTGGGGTAACTCCAACTCATAAGGTACATTGCCAACTCTCTTGGAGATTCTGTAAAGACCAATATAATGGGGATTCTTGCCAAACCACACAACAATCTTCATGGGTCGAACTATCAGATATACCTAATCATCCACCTCAAACTCCAGAGGCCTTCTCCTAACATCTGTGTAGGACTTTTGACGATTCTTTGCTGTTTTCAATATTTCTTGAATCACCTTCACCTTCTCCATGGCTTGGTGAACTAGATCTGGTCCTATCAACCTTGCTTCACCAACTTTGAACCACCCAATAGGAGATCTGCATTTTCTCCCACAAAGAGCTTCATATGGAGCCATCTAGATGCTCGAATGGTAATTGCTATTGTAAGCAAACTCAATGAGAGGTACCTGATCATCCCAATTCTCTTTGAAGTCAATCACACAAGCTCTCAACATGTATTCCAAAGTCTGGATGCTTAATTTCACCTTTGAAGCCAAACCTTTCTAGAAAGATTTCCAGAATTGTGCAGTAAATTGTGATAGTCTATTTTGGAAACCATAACTCCATGAAGTCTTACCACTTCTTGAAGGTACAATTTAGCATAATCCTCGGCCAAATATGTAGTCTTTACCAGTAAAAAGTGGGCTGATTTTGTCATTCTATTGACAATTACCCAAATAGAATTATGTTTTCTGCGAGATCTTGGCAAGTCTGTGATGAAGTCCATATTAATCATATCCCACTTTCATTCTGGAAGTTCTATAGTCTGAGCCAAACCTCCCGGTCTTTGGTGTTCTACTTTTACTTGTTGGCAATTGGGGAACTAGGCAACAAACTCAGCAATGCCCTTCTTTATACATTCCCACCAATACATTTCTCTCAAATTGTGGTACATATCTTTGTGGAGCCCGGATGAATGGAATATCTGGAGTTATGAGATCACTTCATGATCTTCTCTTGGATACCATCCACCCTAGGTACGCTCAACCTACCTTGATACTTTAGCACACCATCTCCTCCTTGTTCAAAAGCTAATACTTTGTGGTTATGAACATTTGCCTTTAAGTCAAACAAAATGGGATCTTGGTCTTGTTTCTCTTTCACCTTTGACACTAATGATAACTCAACTTGATTGATCACCATTATCCCTCCTTCAGTGGAATCCATAAGTCTGAATCCAGGCATGCAAGTTTGTGCACATCTTTAGCTAACTCCCTCTTTTCTTCCTCGACATTGGCGGTACTCCCCATGAATAATTAGCTTAAAGCATCAGCAACCACATTATCCTTACTTGGATGGTAAAGAATACTCATGTCATAATCCTTGAGTAGTTCTAACCACCTCCTGTCTGTGAGATGGAGCTCCTTCTGGGTGAACACATATTGTAAGATCTTGTGGTTAGTGAATATATCTACATGAACATCGTCAAAATAGTGATATCATATCTTCAAGGCGAAAACCACCAAAGCCAACTCTAAGTCATGGGTTGGATAGTTCTTCTCATGGACCTTCAACTGTTTGGAGGCATAAGCTATAACCTTTCCATTATGCATTAAAGCACAACCCAAATCAACTCTTGATGCCTCACAATACACCACAAAACCTTGAGTACCATCTGGTAGAGTCAAAACTAGAGCGGTAGTCAATCTCTTTTTCAAGTCTTGAGAGCTTTTCTCACAAGCTTCAGACCATTGAACTAGACTATCTTCTGAGTCTGCATGGTCAAGGGAGACGAGATAGATGAAAACCCTTTAACAAATCTCATATAATAGCTAGACAAACCCACGAAACTCCTTATATCTATTGGATATGTGGGTCTAGGCCAACTCTGGACTTCTTCAATCTTTTGGGTATCAACTCTAATCCCATCACCAGAAACAATGTGGCACAAGAATGCCACAGACCTAAGCCAAAATTCACACTTGGTGAACTTGGCATATAGCTCCTTATCTTTCAAAGTCTACAAAATAGTTATGAGGTGACTATCACGATCTTAATTATTGCATGAATAAACCAGTATTTCATCTACAAAGACGATGACAAGCATATCTAAATAAGGTTTGAAGACTCTGTTCATAAGATCCATGAATGTTGCAGCCACATTGGTCAAACAAAAGGACATAACCAAAAATTCATAATGCCCATATTTGGTTCTAAAAGTTGTCTTTGGAATATCACATTCCCTAACTTTCAACTGGTGGTAGCCTGATCTCACATCGATTTTTGAGAAGCAAGAAGCACCCTGAAGCTGGTCGAAAAGATCATCTATCCTTGGAAGAGGATACTTATTCTTGATGCTAACCTTATTCAAATGAAAATAATCTATACACATCCTAAGAGAACCATCTTTCTTTCTCACAAATAAGACCGAAGAGCCCCAAGGTGTGTCACTTGGTCAAATAAAGACATTGTCTAATAAATCTTTTGATTGTTCTTTCAGCTCTTTTCACTTTGCTGGTGTCATTCTATATGGAGGAATAAATATTAACAAGTATCGGGAATGATGTCTATGCCGAAGTCTATTTCTCTTTCAGGAGGGACTCTGGGTAGATCATCAGGAAAAAATTCTGGAAACTCTTTCATTATAGGAACTGACTGGAGGGAAGGTACCTCAACACTTTAGTCATTAACTCAGACTAAGTGATAGATACAACCCTTTGAAACTAAATTCCTTGCCTTAAGATACGAAATGTGACGACCCTTAGGCACTCTGAACTACTACTCCACTCTATGACTAGCTCATTTGAAATCTGAAACTTGACAATTCGAGTTCTGCAATCTATTGATGCATAACATGCATACCAAGAATGACATCAAAATCTACCATGTCCTAACTCTATTAAATCAGTCATAGTACTCTTGTGACAGATGAAAGTAGGACAATCACGGTAGACTCTTTCTGCTAGAATGGATTCACCAACATTTATGGAAATACTGAATGGTTCGCTAAGTTGCTCATGAATAATTTCAAAGTTCATAGAAACATAGGGAGTTAGAAAAGATAAACTCGCTCTGGGTCTAACAATGCATAAACAGTAAAGTCAAAGACTCAAATCATACCAGTGACAACATCTGGAGAATTCTCCTATTCTTGGCGATTTTTGAGAGCACCCAAGCAGTTTGTTCCTCCGCCAGCACCAGAAGTAGCTTCCCTAGGTGCAACCCTATATTGTGGAGAAGATGATAAACACTAAACTATATTATTCCTATTACCACCGCATGGCTTGCTCATTTGAAATACTCTCATAAAATGCCTAGTCTGACCGCACTTGAAACAACTCGCTGAGCCTTCATGACAAATGTAAGAGTGATTTCTACCACACTTGGCGCAGGATGAAGGCTTACTTCCTCTTTGCGCCACTACCTTGGGACTAGGCTGGTCTAGCCTTGAAGTTATACGAATTCTGGCCATTATACTCAACTCTATTTATGGGAGTACGTGCACTAGCAGATGATGGTGCATACCTCTTTTGTTTATGAAATTGTGGTCCACTCAAACCACCCTTCTGTTGACCAGATTCATTCCAAAATCTTAGCTTTCTTGTTCCTGTACTCCTCTCTATCCCTAAGATTTTCTTTTCAACTTGTTGTACATAGACCATTAACCTTGAAATGTCCATATCCCCAATCAACATTGCAGACCTACCTTCTTTTCTTGAAGCACGACCCGAACCAGAAACAAGCTCATTATGCTCCTCATATCTTGAATAATTTCCAGAGCATTGCGAGACAGTTGAGTGAACTTCAACCCATACTTATGAACGCTCAAGGAGTCCTTTTTTAGATTAAGGAACTCCCGTACCTTCGCCTCCTTCAGTTCTCGGGGAAAGAACCTCCCTAAGAAATCCTCTTCAAAACAAGCCCAGCTTGGATTCAGTGCATCCTCATCTCTGCCTTCCTTCCACTGGTCGAACCAAGTCCTATCCACAATCTTCAGTTGGTATGCATCTAGGTCAGCTCTTTCAGTATCGGCAACATGCATCACCTCAAACACCTTCTTCAGTTCTTACACAAAGTTTTTCGGATCCTCAATAGTGCTTGAACCAGAAAAAATTTAGGGGATTCATCCTTAAGAATTCCCGAATCCTCGTATTTTCAGCCCTTTTTTATCGATCTCTCCTTTGTTGCCTGACTTATTTAGTCAACACGTGGTGTAGCATTCGGATGACCTCGCGGAAATCAACATTGGTGACTTCCCCCTGAGGTTTCACGTTCTGTGCATTTGGTACTTCTAGTTCCTCGACATCCCTTGTGGATAGTCTGTCAACCTCTGACTGCTCTTCGTGGAGGCATGATATTCTGAAATACGCGTAAGCATGAATTAAGCTTATTAGAGATAAAATCTAACGCACGTAAAAAAGGAATATGAAAGAAGTAAAATATTCCCAAATGTTGTAGCCTCTTAATCATAGATGCAGTGCACTTCACACCGATGACTAACACTCTAACGACACAGATTCATAGAATCCTTATGACTCTTGAACTCTGACTCTGGTACCAAGTTTTTCACGCCCTGAGCCTACACCCTGGACAGGGCCGGCACCCAATGACCGTTTCTAGCCTTGAGCGAACCCTTGGTTGGCTTACTTATCTCAGCAAAAGACTTAACATAAGATTTAACTCAAGAATAACTTTAAAATAGTACTTAGCCAAAATGGAAACTTTAAGTCTTTACAAATGAAATGAAAGACCAAAGAAAACTAAGACTGTCTATCTACGAAGCTTCTAGAGTAAAGATGGATGTTGGTATAGGACCCCCATTAATCCTAATAACTAAAAACTAAAGAAAATAACTAAATGATAAAGATGTCTTCTAGAATGAAGAGAGGCTCACCAACTGACTCTGAGGTGCTCACTGGATCAACGGTACTCCAAATGTTGATCCTAGTTGCTTGCGTCTGCATCATAATATGATACAGGCCAACTGATATCAGTACATTGAATGTACAAGTATGCGAGTTATAATGCTAAAACAACACTTAAGATTGAAAAGGAGTTAAGAGGAATACTTACCTCGGCTCTGCTGAATTCATGATTAATTACTCATGTCAATATAGTGCAATTTAAAAATAATGTGCAATATAAAGAAAAACTATCTGAAACATGCTGAAAACTGTGATTGTATGCAAGATACAATTTACTCCGATACGTATATTAAAATACAAGTAGTCTAATGTATATAATAAAGCAATAAATTCATTGTATGAAAATATACTAACTTTTGTGGGATTTTATCTAACTGACAACCATCACTTAAGATCTACACTAATGATACACCGATCTACCTCACGTTGCCAGCGCATCCTATACCCCGCTAAATGTATAACACCTGAACTACCTAATGTATCCACTAGTCTACTGTGAAAAGGGTTCATCTAAAAAGTATGAACCTTTTCTACCCATGGTTACTACATGGTTTATGGGGACTGTGAATTTTCTGAACCCTCTCCCATATCAGTGCTCAATACTACTCTCAAAATATATTTGCTCTTATATATTAAAAACTTAATTATTCTATCGTTTTGAGATTAGTTCTCAAAATACATAGCCCAAGGCTATCTTGGAAATCATAGTTTCCCTGTTTGCTTCTTTTATTAGAAAGTTATAGTTCATTTATGAAAACTTGCCCTAAGTCTCCTTGGAAATCAGTGTTTCCTGACTAGTTTAAATGTTAATACATTTTAAGTCTCTTTGGAAATATTAAGTCCCCATAAACCTTTGAAGAAACGGACTTCAACTAACTCTTTACTTAGTTTGAAACTTGAGTCTTAAAAACAAAGTTAAAATGTTTAAATAAGAATTTTGAAAACCTTTAAGAACTTTACTTTAACTTCTTCTTAGCTTTAGACTTGACTTCTTAACTTCCTTGACTTTGATCCTAACTTTCCTTGAATTGAATTATGGATTCAAGGTTATGATTTGAGTTTTGATGATTTATAGTTGTTTAGAAATCATTTGAAGTAATTAGAATCAGTGGAAGGTGTTAATGTACCTTGGAAGGATTTAAAAGAACTAAACTAACATAAATTTGACGAAAAACGCCGAGTTGGGCGTGCTGGTGGCGCGACGCGCTAGACTCAGTAGACTGAGGCTTTATTTTGTCACACTGCTGTCATGCCATGCCAGGCCTCATTAACTGAAGCCAACTTCTGGCACGACGCGCCTAACTTGCTCAGGTGCGTTTGGCAGATTTTTCTACACGTTTTCAAATCCCAAAACTCCTAAATCTCTGTAGATCTATCCCCAAATACTTAGGATCATCAATACTATCAATACCCAACAAATCTAACTAAAAATGGACACTGAAAACTACTAATCAATATCAAAGGGGTATTCAATCAACTCAACAGAAAGGGATTCGACAAGATTTACCAAGAACTCACTTCAAAACATATGAACAACTACAAAACTGAAGTAAGGTTGATGTGTGGATGAATTAATCCAACACAAAAGATCTTACATACCTGGATAGGGATCACTCCCAACAAATTCCACTAGAATCTCTTGGCGTTCTTGGTGAAATCTTGCTCTTTCTCCCTTCTCCTTCTTCTCTTCTCTTTTCTCCCAAGCCCTAAGCATAAAAGTATTTTTCAAATCTTAACTAAAACTTGGTTTTACCCCATTTAAACCCTTAAAACGATTTAGGAAATAAATGAGTGAAAAGACCACTTTACCCTTACTAAAATCCGGATTGGACTTTCCTCACTCCAGTAGCCCAACTTCTGAAAGAAATATCTCCCTTATACAATATCCAAATCGAGCGAACTAGGAGCCATTGAAAAGATCTTCCCAAGGGCTTTCCAACCGTATAAAGAATTGACCCTAACTACTCTTGAGCTAGAAGTTATGACTGTTTCAAAATGGCCCAATTTTTTTTTTAACTTAGGAAATTTCCAGAATTTTTCCTTTATTTCGAGAAGTGGTTATTTTTGGTTTCTTGACTTATTCCTAAATATTATGAGCTACGGGATGTTAAAATTTTTGTGTGTATATATTGACTTGTGATTGATAAACTCCATAGACTAAGTCGATCTATTTGCTTTTGTCTATAAATATATAATAGTAATTCCACATACGTACGTAGAGCAACTATACAAAAATAACATCGACTTACAAACTTAGACTTCTAAAAGTTGCGAAATATTTCATGAATTTCTATTAACTTTTCCATCAGTGTGAATATTGAAATAAAAAAATAAAAGAAATGAACCAACTAGGATTTGAAATGTATTATGATGAAGTATTATAGTTATGGATATCAATATTTTTTCAAAACAATTGATTTACTGATAAAAAGAAGCGATTATTCAAATTTTTAATTAAATCTAAAGTTTAATTTTATATAAATTTATAATTGCACTGAATAATTTTTAAATTTATTAAAATAAATAAATAAAATGTAAAATCGTACTGCATATATTTAAAGATATTTTTAAAAATATACTGTAAAAGAGTATATAGAATCGCATAATATATTATTTCTATAAACTTTAAATTTAAAAGAACTGAATGAAGTAAAAAATAAAATAAAAATGAGAGACAAGAGAGAGTTGGTCATATGTTAAGCACTTTTCACTTCCAACCTCAAGGTTGTGAGTTTGATTTTCCAAGAAAGCATAATATGCGAGCTCTTGGTCAGGGTTTAAAAAAATAGAGATGCAGGATAATACATGTTTATCATAGGAAATTTAATCATTTTTATAATGATAAATTTATCCCTAGTTAAGAACAAAATAATTTTTGTATATAAAATATAGTTATAAGTGACGAAATTAGATTTTATTCAACTATGAAACAAATATAATTTTAGAGATAATTTATTTCGTCACTGATTGAAGTAAACTAATTAGAGAGATATAATTTTGTCGATAGTAATAACATTTTTAGTGACATAGTATACTATAAACTAAAAAAAAACTTTTACGACAAATAAATTTGCTACAAATGTTTAAGCATTTAGGGACAATTTTTCTTTTTGTACTTAAAGTAATACTTTTAGTGATTAAGCACTAAATCGTCTTTTGTATAATTTTAGGGACACACATTTAGTGACGACTGAGTGACGAATTAATTTTCGTCTCACAAAATTTGTAGTGATGAAATATGATTATAAATGACGTATAATTTGTCCCTGTCGTTCCCAGAGATTTTTTACCAATGGATGTCTCTTTTTATTTTTTTTTTATTTTTTTATGACGTATTTTAGGAGAATGAATGATATTTATTTAAATGGAGAGATCGTGAAGATGTTTATATATGATCCAAGTACGTTATTATGAGATTGACAAAGAGAATTAAGGAGTTGGAAGAAACATTTACATGTTTCTTCTATTTTTAAGCCTAACCAAGAATGTGAAAGATGGAAGATGTAGGTTTGTGCAACCAAAATTGTCATAGTTGTTCTACTATATTTTTAGTTTGGTTTTTGGTTTTCATGGTTTTTGTCGTCAAATGTCGTTAAAATAATTATGATTTTAAAAGTTGTCAGTGTATTGATTTTTTATAATATTATTGTGGTAACTATTTGAGAAAATTTAAAAATATGTTCAACTACAAATAGATGAGAAAAAAATATAGCGAAAGCAACAAAAAATTGTCAAAATGAGGACTTCATCCAATATAATCATTTAGTCTTCATCTTATTTTTGTAATTAAATTTAATAAATTTTATTTCTTCGTTTCTACAAAATAGATAATTTCTAAAGGGATAGATTCGATGAATCAAAAACTCACTTTAAAACATCAAAATTAATTCATGAAAATAAATGCATAAAGGATTTCAATAAAAATTTCATCAACTAGGTTCATGTGAAATATAAGCATGAAGAAAAACTAAAGAATATCAATGCAAATAATATTTCAATCTCATAATATAAGAATTCAGAATTCAGAACAAAAAAATAACTCATATAAAGAATTTCATAAAATTGAGGGTAGAACCCTAGATTCAACTTGTTACTCACTATTTAGATGAAGGGCGTGAGGAGGAACTAGTCCAACAGTATGAATGACCTTACAACAAATATGATATATATATATATATATATATATATACGAAATTAATAGTTACGAGATCAAATTTGCCACTAATTATTCATTGTTAGTGACAAAATTTACTTTTCTTGCTTAAATATATGAGACACATACTTATAATGACGAACCATAAAAATTTATAGTGAAGTTTTGTCTACTAATGTTTTCCACCCAAAAATTAATTGGCACCATTTGTTATATAGTGTTAGTCACGAATTTAAATTTATCGATAACACGTTATTTCATCACAAATAATCTACCAATAGATCACTAATATTTGTTGGTTTCACACTTTTTATTTTTTATTTGATACACTTTGATTTATAAAGACTATAAAAAAAATAATTTCTCTAGTCTTTGTGCTATTTTTTGTGTGTCTATTTATTGTGATCGATAAATTGCATAGACTAAGTCGATCTATTTGTTTTTACATACTTACGTGGAGTAACTATACAAAGATAATATCGACTTACAAACTTAGATTTCTCAAAGTTGCGGAATATTTCATGAATTTTTATTAACTTTTTCCATCAGTGTGAATATTGAAATGAAAAAGAAAAGAAATGACAACTAGTATTTCAAATATATTATGATGAAGTATTATAGTTATGGGTATCAATGTTTTTTTTCAAAACAATTGATTTACTTATCAAAAGAACAAATTATTCAATTTTTTTTGAATAAAATGTAAAGTTTAATTTTATATAAATTTATAATTGTACTGAATAATTTTTAAATTTGTAAAAGTAAATAAATAAAATGACAGAATTGTACTGCATATATTTAAATATAAATTAAAATATAATCTACATTTGACTGAATGTGGGTGGTAAATTTTATGCATTTGTGTATGAGTATATAAATAATCAAATAATATATTATTTTTATAAAATTTAAATTTAAAAGAAGTGAATGAAGTAAAAAATAAAATAAAAATGAGAGACAAGAGAGAGTTGGTCAGATGGTAAGCACTCTTCACTTTCGGCCTCAAAGTTGTGAGTTTGATTCTCCATGAAAGCATAATGTGTCCAAGGGTTAAACAATATATATGCGGGATAATACGTGTATATCATAGGAAAATGAACCATTTTATAATGATAAATTTATCCCTAGTTAAGTACAAAATGACTTTTTGTATATAAAAATTAGTCATTAGTGACGAACTTAGATTTTATTCAACTATGAAACACATTTAACTTTAGAGACAATTGATTTCGTCACTGATTGAAGTAAACTAATTAGCGGCGATATAATTTTTTCGGTAGTAAAAACATTTTTAGTGGCAAAGCGTACTATTAACTACAAAAAAAGGGGATAATGCACAAGTACTCCCTCAACCTATGCCCGAAATCTCATAGACACACTTATGCTATACTAAGGTCTATTACCCCCCTGAACTTATTTTATTAATAATTTTCTGCCTCTTTTCGACCTACGTGACACTATCTTGTGGGTCCAACGCTGGTTAATTTTCTGCCTCTTTTCGGCCTACGTGACACTAATAGAACCTTAGTCTAATATAAGTGTGTCTCTGGGATTTCGGGCATATGTTGAGGGGGTACTTGTGCATTTTCTCAAAAAAATATTTTTGAGAACAAATAAATTTACCACAAATGTTTAAGTATTTAGGGACAATTTTTTTTAATAGTTAAAATAATATTTTTAGCGACGAATCACTAAATCGTCTTTGTATACTTTTAGAGAAATATTTAGTGACGACTGAGAGACGAATTATTTTTGTCTCACAAAACTTTTTGTGACGAAATATGATTTATAAATAACGAAATAATTTTTCTTGTCCTTTATAGTGATTTGTTTTTACCTATGTATGTCTCTTTTTATTTTTCTTTAATTCGTTTATGACGTATTTTAGGAGAATGGATGATACTTCTTAAATGGAGGGATAGTGAAGTATATACGATTCAAGTACGTTATTATGAGATTGAAAAAGAAAATTAAGGAGTTGGAAGAAACATTTACATGTTTCTTCTATTTTTAAGCCTAACCAAGAATATGAAAGATGGAATATGTAGGTTTGTGCAACCAAAATTGTCATAGTTGTTCTACTACATCTTTAGTTTGACTTTTGTTTTTGCTGGTTTTTGTCGTCGAATGTTGTCAAAAATAATTATGATTTTAACAAGTAGTCAGTGTATTGATTTGTTATAAAATTATTGAAGTAACTATTGAGAAAATTGAAAAATATGTTCAACTACAAATAGATGAGAAGAAAATATACCGAAAGCAACAAAAAATTGTCAAAATGAGGACTTAATCAAACATAATCATTTAATGTGCAACGTATAATTTTTATTAAATTCAATAAATTTTATTTATTCGTTTCTACAAAACAGATAGTTTCTAAAGGTATAGATTCGATGAATCGAAAACTCACTTTAAAACTTCAAAATTAATGCATGAAAATAAATGCATAAAGGATTTCAATAATATTTTCAGCAACTAGGTTCATGTGAAAAATAAGCATGAACAAAAACTTAAGAATATCAATGCAAATAATACTGCAATTTCATAAGAATTTAGAATTCAGAACAAAAAAATATAACGCATATCAAGAGTTTAGAAAATTGAGGGTAGAACCCTAGGTTAGACTTGCTACTCACTATTGAGATGCAGGGCGTGAGGAAGAACTAGTCCAACATAATGAATGACCTTACATACATTATACTGTCAAGACCCGCGCCTAATCCTAGACGTGGCCGACACTCCTCACCCATTTCTGATCCTTAAGCGAACCCTCATCATAGTTAACTACAACTGGAAGATTAACTTGAGCATCAAATTGAATAAAACATTTAAGAATAGTTTTCTCAATTTCAAAACTTTGTTGAATATACTAAGTATGAAACATAAGTTATTAAAAAATATCTAAAAACTGAAACACGCTCCAAAATTGTCTATCTATGAAGCCTTTTTTTATATAAATATGAGTGTTGCGACAAGATCAAAGACTCCTCAAAAGAACTACAACTAACAATTCATAAAGCTGGAGTCCTCTAAAAGCAATGAGGTCTTACTCAATAGCTAGCAAGCAGACGAAATGGTCTTAGTAAACTCTTATTGAGGATCATAAGAACCTTTATCTACATAATTAAAAGATGCAGATCGAATGACATAAGTACATTAAATGTACGAGTATGTAATATAACTGAATGAAAATAACTAAAAGAAAGGACTAGAATCGATAACAATGTAGTCAAGTTGAATGTAAAGAAATCAATGAGTTAAATCATTTAAAGTTTTACAAAATATTTTCTCATATCTGATGTAACGACCTGTTTAGTCGTTTTGAGCAGCAGATTTATTTCTGGAAAAAAAAAACTGGCTAAGATTACGGACATCACGACGGACCGTCATAGGCACGACGGCCCGTCACAGATGTCTCGTTTCAGCATACTTAGAAATTCTGAAATTGGGTACTGAAAATCGACTCTCTGTAATCGGTGACGGACCTGCAGGACGTGCCGTCACATCCACGACGAGCCGTCGTAAGCTCCCGTTGCAAAACACTTCAACTCTTGAGAAATTGGTACGGGAAACGAGTCTCTGACCGTCAGGACGGAGGTGCAGGACGGACCGTCACAGGTGTGACGGGCCGTCACAGTCCACCTGGATTGTGGGAGGTTGCGACGACCATTGTGACGGACCGTCGCAGGCACGATAGCCCATCACAGGTTGCACAAGTCCCAGGAAGAATCGGATTTCTTCACACGTTTTAAGGGACGCATTGGACTATTCTTTCCGTAATTATAAAGTTAGAGGGTTAATATTAATAAGTCTAATTACTTGGGGGTTAAAAGAGGTAACCTTAAGTTAATTAGTGGGTTTTATTGTCCTCTTTCACACTTAATTATATGTTAATTAGGGTAAAAGAAAGAGGGTTTTGAATAAAAACAAACAGAAAGAACAAAGAGAAAGAGAGGAGTCGATCGAGAGGAAGGAATATCAAAGCTTGGGAATTTGCTTGTGGATTCCAATTCTTCGGTGGAGGTAGGTTATGGTTTTTACGATATTCGTAGTGAACTCTTAATAGTGAATGATATGTATTGATAGTATTATAAACCCTGCTATGTGTTTAATTGTATGCTTGCATGATTGTGATTATGAAATTGTGATAAACTAAGCATGATGAAGTTATTGAATCCTAAATCTTGAAAGAAACCCTAATTCACTGTTAATGATGATGCCTTAGTATAAAAGAAGGCTTGATAAATTATATAATGAGAATGATGATGCCTTAGTATAAAAGAAGGCTTGATAAATTATATAATGAGATTGATGATGCCTTAGTATAAAAGAAGGCTTGATAAATTATATAATGAGATTGATGATGCCTTAGTATAAAAGAAGGCTTGATAAATTATATAATGAGATTGATGATGCCTTAGTATAAAAGAAGGCTTGATAAATTATATAATGAGATTGATGATGCCTTAGTATAAAAGAAGGCTTGATAAATTATATAATGAGATTGATGATGCCTTAGTATAAAAGAAGGCTTGATAAATTATATAATGAGATTGATGATGCCTTAGTATAAAAGAAGGCTTGATAAATTATATAATGAGATTGATGATGCCTTAGTATAAAAGAAGGCTTGATAAATTATATAATGAGATTGATGATGCCTTAGTATAAAAGAAGGCTTGATAAATTATATAATGAGATTGATGATGCCTTAGTATAAAAGAAGGCTTGATAAATTATATAATGAGATTGATGATGCCTTAGTATAAAAGAAGGCTTGATAAATTATATAATGAGATTGATGATGCCTTAGTATAAAAGAAGGCTTGATAAATTATATAATGAGATTGATGATGCCTTAGTATAAAAGAAGGCTTGATAAATTATATAATGAGATTGATGATGCCTTAGTATAAAAGAAGGCTTGATAAATTATATAATGAGATTGATGATGCCTTAGTATAAAAGAAGGCTTGATAAATTATATAATGAGATTGATGATGCCTTAGTATAAAAGAAGGCTTGATAAATTATATAATGAGATTGATGATGCCTTAGTATAAAAGAAGGCTTGATAAATTATATAATGAGATTGATGATGCCTTAGTATAAAAGAAGGCTTGATAAATTATATAATGAGATTGATGATGCCTTAGTATAAAAGAAGGCTTGATAAATTATATAATGAGATTGATGATGCCTTAGTATAAAAGAAGGCTTGATAAATTATATAATGAGATTGATGATGCCTTAGTATAAAAGAAGGCTTGATAAATTATATAATGAGATTGATGATGCCTTAGTATAAAAGAAGGCTTGATAAATTATATAATGAGATTGATGATGCCTTAGTATAAAAGAAGGCTTGATAAATTATATAATGAGATTGATGATGCCTTAGTATAAAAGAAGGCTTGATAAATTATATAATGAGATTGATGATGCCTTAGTATAAAAGAAGGCTTGATAAATTATATAATGAGATTGATGATGCCTTAGTATAAAAGAAGGCTTGATAAATTATATAATGAGATTGATGATGCCTTAGTATAAAAGAAGGCTTGATAAATTATATAATGAGATTGATGATGCCTTAGTATAAAAGAAGGCTTGATAAATTATATAATGAGATTGATGATGCCTTAGTATAAAAGAAGGCTTGATAAATTATATAATGAGATTGATGATGCCTTAGTATAAAAGAAGGCTTGATAAATTATATAATGAGATTGATGATGCCTTAGTATAAAAGAAGGCTTGATAAATTATATAATGAGATTGATGATGCCTTAGTATAAAAGAAGGCTTGATAAATTATATAATGAGATTGATGATGCCTTAGTATAAAAGAAGGCTTGATAAATTATATAATGAGATTGATGATGCCTTAGTATAAAAGAAGGCTTGATAAATTATATAATGAGATTGATGATGCCTTAGTATAAAAGAAGGCTTGATAAATTATATAATGAGATTGATGATGCCTTAGTATAAAAGAAGGCTTGATAAATTATATAATGAGATTGATGATGCCTTAGTATAAAAGAAGGCTTGATAAATTATATAATGAGATTGATGATGCCTTAGTATAAAAGAAGGCTTGATAAATTATATAATGAGATTGATGATGCCTTAGTATAAAAGAAGGCTTGATAAATTATATAATGAGATTGATGATGCCTTAGTATAAAAGAAGGCTTGATAAATTATATAATGAGATTGATGATGCCTTAGTATAAAAGAAGGCTTGATAAATTATATAATGAGATTGATGATGCCTTAGTATAAAAGAAGGCTTGATAAATTATATAATGAGATTGATGATGCCTTAGTATAAAAGAAGGCTTGATAAATTATATAATGAGATTGATGATGCCTTAGTATAAAAGAAGGCTTGATAAATTATATAATGAGATTGATGATGCCTTAGTATAAAAGAAGGCTTGATAAATTATATAATGAGATTGATGATGCCTTAGTATAAAAGAAGGCTTGATAAATTATATAATGAGATTGATGATGCCTTAGTATAAAAGAAGGCTTGATAAATTATATAATGAGATTGATGATGCCTTAGTATAAAAGAAGGCTTGATAAATTATATAATGAGATTGATGATGCCTTAGTATAAAAGAAGGCTTGATAAATTATATAATGAGATTGATGATGCCTTAGTATAAAAGAAGGCTTGATAAATTATATAATGAGATTGATGATGCCTTAGTATAAAAGAAGGCTTGATAAATTATATAATGAGATTGATGATGCCTTAGTATAAAAGAAGGCTTGATAAATTATATAATGAGATTGATGATGCCTTAGTATAAAAGAAGGCTTGATAAATTATATAATGAGATTGATGATGCCTTAGTATAAAAGAAGGCTTGATAAATTATATAATGAGATTGATGATGCCTTAGTATAAAAGAAGGCTTGATAAATTATATAATGAGATTGATGATGCCTTAGTATAAAAGAAGGCTTGATAAATTATATAATGAGATTGATGATGCCTTAGTATAAAAGAAGGCTTGATAAATTATATAATGAGATTGATGATGCCTTAGTATAAAAGAAGGCTTGATAAATTATATAATGAGATTGATGATGCCTTAGTATAAAAGAAGGCTTGATAAATTATATAATGAGATTGATGATGCCTTAGTATAAAAGAAGGCTTGATAAATTATATAATGAGATTGATGATGCCTTAGTATAAAAGAAGGCTTGATAAATTATATAATGAGATTGATGATGCCTTAGTATAAAAGAAGGCTTGATAAATTATATAATGAGATTGATGATGCCTTAGTATAAAAGAAGGCTTGATAAATTATATAATGAGATTGATGATGCCTTAGTATAAAAGAAGGCTTGATAAATTATATAATGAGATTGATGATGCCTTAGTATAAAAGAAGGCTTGATAAATTATATAATGAGATTGATGATGCCTTAGTATAAAAGAAGGCTTGATAAATTATATAATGAGATTGATGATGCCTTAGTATAAAAGAAGGCTTGATAAATTATATAATGAGATTGATGATGCCTTAGTATAAAAGAAGGCTTGATAAATTATATAATGAGATTGATGATGCCTTAGTATAAAAGAAGGCTTGATAAATTATATAATGAGATTGATGATGCCTTAGTATAAAAGAAGGCTTGATAAATTATATAATGAGATTGATGATGCCTTAGTATAAAAGAAGGCTTGATAAATTATATAATGAGATTGATGATGCCTTAGTATAAAAGAAGGCTTGATAAATTATATAATGAGATTGATGATGCCTTAGTATAAAAGAAGGCTTGATAAATTATATAATGAGATTGATGATGCCTTAGTATAAAAGAAGGCTTGATAAATTATATAATGAGATTGATGATGCCTTAGTATAAAAGAAGGCTTGATAAATTATATAATGAGATTGATGATGCCTTAGTATAAAAGAAGGCTTGATAAATTATATAATGAGATTGATGATGCCTTAGTATAAAAGAAGGCTTGATAAATTATATAATGAGATTGATGATGCCTTAGTATAAAAGAAGGCTTGATAAATTATATAATGAGATTGATGATGCCTTAGTATAAAAGAAGGCTTGATAAATTATATAATGAGATTGATGATGCCTTAGTATAAAAGAAGGCTTGATAAATTATATAATGAGATTGATGATGCCTTAGTATAAAAGAAGGCTTGATAAATTATATAATGAGATTGATGATGCCTTAGTATAAAAGAAGGCTTGATAAATTATATAATGAGATTGATGATGCCTTAGTATAAAAGAAGGCTTGATAAATTATATAATGAGATTGATGATGCCTTAGTATAAAAGAAGGCTTGATAAATTATATAATGAGATTGATGATGCCTTAGTATAAAAGAAGGCTTGATAAATTATATAATGAGATTGATGATGCCTTAGTATAAAAGAAGGCTTGATAAATTATATAATGAGATTGATGATGCCTTAGTATAAAAGAAGGCTTGATAAATTATATAATGAGATTGATGATGCCTTAGTATAAAAGAAGGCTTGATAAATTATATAATGAGATTGATGATGCCTTAGTATAAAAGAAGGCTTGATAAATTATATAATGAGATTGATGATGCCTTAGTATAAAAGAAGGCTTGATAAATTATATAATGAGATTGATGATGCCTTAGTATAAAAGAAGGCTTGATAAATTATATAATGAGATTGATGATGCCTTAGTATAAAAGAAGGCTTGATAAATTATATAATGAGATTGATGATGCCTTAGTATAAAAGAAGGCTTGATAAATTATATAATGAGATTGATGATGCCTTAGTATAAAAGAAGGCTTGATAAATTATATAATGAGATTGATGATGCCTTAGTATAAAAGAAGGCTTGATAAATTATATAATGAGATTGATGATGCCTTAGTATAAAAGAAGGCTTGATAAATTATATAATGAGATTGATGATGCCTTAGTATAAAAGAAGGCTTGATAAATTATATAATGAGATTGATGATGCCTTAGTATAAAAGAAGGCTTGATAAATTATATAATGAGATTGATGATGCCTTAGTATAAAAGAAGGCTTGATAAATTATATAATGAGATTGATGATGCCTTAGTATAAAAGAAGGCTTGATAAATTATATAATGAGATTGATGATGCCTTAGTATAAAAGAAGGCTTGATAAATTATATAATGAGATTGATGATGCCTTAGTATAAAAGAAGGCTTGATAAATTATATAATGAGAATGATGATGCCTTAGTATAAAAGAAGGCTTGATAAATTATATAATGAGATTGATGATGCCTTAGTATAAAAGAAGGCTTGATAAATTATATAATGAGATTGATGATGCCTTAGTATAAAAGAAGGCTTGATAAATTATATAATGAGATTGATGATGCCTTAGTATAAAAGAAGGCTTGATAAATTATATAATGAGATTGATGATGCCTTAGTATAAAAGAAGGCTTGATAAATTATATAATGAGATTGATGATGCCTTAGTATAAAAGAAGGCTTGATAAATTATATAATGAGATTGATGATGCCTTAGTATAAAAGAAGGCTTGATAAATTATATAATGAGATTGATGATGCCTTAGTATAAAAGAAGGCTTGATAAATTATATAATGAGATTGATGATGCCTTAGTATAAAAGAAGGCTTGATAAATTATATAATGAGATTGATGATGCCTTAGTATAAAAGAAGGCTTGATAAATTATATAATGAGATTGATGATGCCTTAGTATAAAAGAAGGCTTGATAAATTATATAATGAGATTGATGATGCCTTAGTATAAAAGAAGGCTTGATAAATTATATAATGAGATTGATGATGCCTTAGTATAAAAGAAGGCTTGATAAATTATATAATGAGATTGATGATGCCTTAGTATAAAAGAAGGCTTGATAAATTATATAATGAGATTGATGATGCCTTAGTATAAAAGAAGGCTTGATAAATTATATAATGAGAATGATGATGCCTTAGTATAAAAGAAGGCTTGATAAATTATATAATGAGATTGATGATGCCTTAGTATAAAAGAAGGCTTGATGAATTAGGGGATCGGGTGCCACGTTCCGGTACCAGGATAGAATATGAGGATCGGAGTGTCACGTTCCGACACCAGGATAGAATATGGATCGGGTGCCACGTTCCGGTACCAGGATAGAATGAGGATCGGAGTGCCACGTTCCGGCACCAGGATAGAAAATAGAGGAGCGGAGTGTCACGTACCGACACAAGGGGAAGAAAGATAATGAATCTTGAAAGATAATGAATATACTCAATCTAATGAACCCAATTCCCAAATGAGTATGGTATTGAGGCTTGAGTCCTCATGTGTGAACTTAGTGGAAATTGTTAATGATATAGTACTCGTTGTTGCTACATGTTAAGCATCATAGTTGATTTTATGATATTACTTGATATTTATTATCTTCTATTTTGAGTTGGCCGATGATATCTACTCAGTACGTGTGGTTGTACTGACCCCCTACTTTTATGTTTTCTTCTTTGTTATTTGTGGAATGCAGCAAACGTTCCGTCAACTTCAACTCAGCAGTAAATCAAGCCAGTCTTCGACACACCGGATCTTCAGGGTGAGCTAACGCTTCTAGCTTGGACTGGGTCTTCTTCTTCGAGTCTTGATGCCTTGAACTTCCGGCATGGACTAGCTTTTTAGTTATTTTTGTTCTTAGACATTCTTAGTTTAGTAATTTGAGATAGATGTTCTTGTGATGATGACTTCCAGATTTTGGGGAATTAATAGATGTTGATTTGTTTTATTTAATGAGTTTAAGTCTTCCGCATTATTTTCTGTTGATATATGTTAAAATGATAAGGGTTAGATTGGTTGGTTCGCTCACATAGGAGGGAAATTGTGGGTGCCAGTCGCGGCCCCGGTTTTGGGTCGTGACATCTGAGCTCAACATAATATGTGATATATTAAAATACACTTTAAATTTATTGGGAGTTTTTCTAAACGACAACCACCACTATGAGCAATGAGATGATACAGTGTCTCGCTCACGCTCTCACGACTGTCTTATAACTTTCCGAGGTATAGAACACCTCAATTAATTGTATTCACTAAGCTTTTCTTAAAAAGCAATAAGGAATCATCTAAAAAGTATGAACCTTTACCCATGTTGGCGTATATGGTTTATGAAAACATTGAGTTGTCTGAACTCGTCTCCATATCGGATCTCAAAACTACTCCCAATAATATATACCCAACTTCATATGTTTAAAAACATAACTCTTCCTCTGGTTTGAGATGATTCCTCAAACTACCCTCTTAAAAGGGGTAATTGCTCTTGATATATCTTTTGATCACATAGCTCATTTAGAAATATCCTTTTCTATTTTATCAACGCAAAAGTTTATATCTCTGGAAATACATAGTCCCCTTATTCTCTTACTCAATTTATACTTGAAAACTCTTTCTTAGAAATATATTCAAAATCATATTTTAATATGATCATTGGTGACTCCAGAAGTCATATTTAATAAATATTGATGGTATATATAGATATCATACTCATACATTAATGGCATACTCAATTGTCATAATAATCATGTCTTATAAACTTTTTTCTCAAAACTCATCTTTACTTTCTCAAAACTCAATTTAAGAACTCAAGTTTTGGCTTTAAGATGCTTTTCAAATTTTATAACTCAAATCATATTGTTCATGTGGAATTATGGACATGAACGACTCAACTCAGGGATCTTAATGTTGGGTTTTAAAAGATGTAAATGGAAAATGAAGAGTTGCGACTGTTAGGAAGAATTGCGACTTTTATGAAGAGTTGCAACATTTATGAAAAGTTGTGACTTTCAGGAAAAGTTATGACTTCTATGAAAATTTGTGACGTTTATAAAAGGTTGTGACCTTATTCGACAGATTGTGACTTTTTCTAAGGGTTATGACCTTTCTGGTAAGGCACAAGAAAAACCTTTACACACTACCCTTTGTTTTCTATAAATTGAGAAAAAATAAATTTTCTGGACCTTTTCTACTACTAATATTTTACTACCATTGAGTGGTTCACTGATACTGTGATTTTAGGTAACACTCCGTATCCAAAAATAGACCAGATTTAAGGTTTTTTGAAATTAAAGGTGCAACCTATAGTCGCCATCCATAGACCGTAATATGATCTACGACCCATGTTGTAGGTTTGTGGTTCACCACTACAACACCTCCCCAAACTCATCTTAGAAAATCAGCTAAGTGTCGACCAATAGAACAAAACCATGGTGCGTGGTCTGTGATCTAGATTGAGACACCCTTTACCCATCCTCTTACACATATCACGATTGACTTATATGGTTCATAGATGGACCCCTAGACTGTAAGTTTGACCGTTGGTGAAGTTTAGCAGTTAGTTAGGGGGGAATCACTGATTGGGTCAACATAAAATGGGCATAAATCTTAGCACAAAAGGAATTAGGTTCCGCATGACATATTTTATGATTGATAATGGAATTCTCTTTCCAACTCCACCGAGTTTTCTAAAATCTGTTCTCCGAGTAAAAAGTTATGATTGTTTTAGTGAAGCCCCGTCGGGCAGACTTGACCTACGACACCAATATATGAATTGTATATTGACCTACGACCCATAGGTCCTGTTCGTAAGTCATTCTAACTGCAACAAAATTAGGAGTCTTTTGGTCGTTTCCTATTTCGTTGGACCACTAAAATACGTTGTTTAGACCATAGATTATGAGGTAATTATGAGGTCTTAATCAGTTTAAGCCTAGAAACACAACTAGAACTTACTAAGTCAAATCATTAATCAAAACATAGAAACTTAGAAGCAAGAGATGAGAAAAAGGTTAAAAACCCTAGTTCTAGAACGCAACAAGGTTCCATTAGCTCTAGCCCCAAAATCTAAAAATAATGGTGTCATAGTCCAGATAATCTTATTTGGTAGTACATGTTAAGGAAAAGCAAGACAACGATCCAATCTTTATTGAATTGAAAGGGTGAAGTCAACAATTAGAGAGTGGAGGTTTTCTCCTAAGGGGGAGATTGTGTACCTCACTATCAGGGTAGATTGTGTGTTCCTGATGTGGGTGAGTTGAAAAACATATTCTTGCAGAAGCCCATAACTCTAGATATTTTATTCATTCAGGCACAAATCAGATGTACCACGATTTGCGGAAGTCTTTTGGTGGGATGAAATGAAGAGAGGTATAGCATATATAGTGAGTAAGTTCCCCAATTACTTATAAGCAAAGGTACAACATCATAAACCAAGGGGTATGACTCAAGAGATAGACATTCCTACTTGGAAATGGGAAGTAATTGATATGGATTTCATCACAGGTTCACCTCGTACTCGCAGACATCATGACTCCATTTGGGCGATTGTTGATGAAGTTACTACGTCTTCTCGCTTTTCGCGGTCAAGACTACAGATTCGTTGGAGAATTACGCCAAGCTTTACATTAATGAGATAGTCAGGTTGCATGGGGTTCCATTGTCTATCATCTCAGATAAGGTTCCTTAGTTTACCTCTCATTTCTGGAAGTTATTTCAGAACGGTCTTGGTACTCAGGTTAATCTTAGCACCAAATTTGATCCGAAGAAGGATGGACAGGTAGAGAGTACCATTCAAAACCTAGAGGATATATTAAGAGTTTGTATGAACGATTTCAAGGGTAGTTGGGATGATCACCATCTTCTCATTGAGTTCGCCTATAATAATAGTTACAATTCCAACATTATGGCCCCATTTTTAGGCACTGTATGGGCGTAGATGTAGATCTCATGTTCGTTGGTTTGAAATATGTGAAACAGCTTTGATAGGACCATATTTAGTCCATTATGCTTTTGGAAAGTGCAACTCATTAGGGATAAACTTAAAAATAGTCCAGAGTCGCCAGAAGTCTTATGTAGATGTAAGGAGAAAAGTTCCAAGTAGATAATTGGATTTTCTTGAAAGTGTCATCTAAGAAAGGGGTTATGAGAGTTTGCAAGAAAGGGAAGCTCAGTCCCAAATATGTAGTCCCTTACAAGATCTTGAAAAGGGGTTGTAAAATGTCTTATGAGTTAGACTTTCCAGTAGAACTAGCAGAAATGCATCTTGTCTTCTACATCTCGCTTTGGAAAAAGTGTGTGGGTGATCCAGCCTTCGTAGTGCCATTAGAGAGTGTGGCTGTGATGATAATCTTTCTTATGAGGATGCACCAACTTAGATTCCTGATCTTCATGTTCAAAGGTTTAGAAACAAATAAGGTGCTTCAGTCAAGGGTTCATGGAGGAGTCAATTTGTAGTGAGAGCTACCTAGAAAGCAGAAGAACCCATTAAAGCCAAGTATCCTCATTTCTTCCCTTCCGATCCCCCGTAGATTGAGGTAATAGTTCCTCTGAAGTTTTTTTAGTTATTCATATGCTAATTTTGTCTTAGTATTTGTTCCTTTAGTCATCCTTTCAATTTTCAATGTATTTACATGTTCTTAGAACTCTTCAGTGAGAAATTCAGTTCTTAGTGTTTAGTGGTATGGATTGCAGCCCTCTCCCTCCACTTCAGCTAGTTTAGTCTTCATTCGAGGATGAATGGTCACAAGGGGAAGATAATGTAACACCTTGTATCTAAGAACATAGTAGATTTCAACTTTTCACGTATTGCAGGTGCAACCTACGGTCCCCATTTATGGGACATAGTCTGATATACTGCCCATGCTGTAGGTTTGTGGTTCACCACTGCAACCCTCCCAAAACCCACCTAAAAAATTCAGCCAAGTCTCGACCCACGAAATAGACCCACGGTCTGTATACCAGACCACGGTCCATGGTTTGTGATCGTAGATCGAGGCCTCCTTTACCAGCCTCTAACACGAACTACGATCAACTAGTATGGTCCATAGATGGATTTACGGACCGTAGGTATGACTGTTTGTGAATGTCAGCACCCAGTTAGGGGGGAATTGCTTATTGGGTCAACTTCAAATGGTCATAGATCTTATGAAAAATGTAATTAGGTGTCCTATGACCTATAATATAACAGTTAATTGAATCCTCTTTCCAGATCCACTGATTCGCAAAAATCTAATCTCTGAGAAAAATGTTATGATCATTTTAATGGTACTCTATCGGCAAGACATGACCTACGACCCCAATCTACAGATCGTAGATTGACCTACGGCCCGTAGGTCCTGTCCGTCGGTCACTCTGACAACAATAAATTCAGCAGTCTTTTGGTATTTTCCTATTTTATTTGACCCCTAAGCTTTAGAGTAGAAATTATGAACTTACCTAAGACAAATTATTAATCAAAACATAAAAAATTAGAAGCAAAAGATGAGAAAAAGGTCAAGAACCCTAGTTCAAGAACACAACAAGGTTCCATCATCTTTATCCCCGAAATCTAAAGATTTTTCCGTGAAATTCGTCACTAGGTATGTGATATTTCACTATTGGGTTCCTTTCACCCATTATGTCCCTAGTTTTTAATTAGTTTCTTGATTTCCTAATTATGACAAGACGTAGGGTTTCTTGAATGTTAGAATTGTTGGTTCTTAGCTGTTAGCATGATCTAAATTAGATTAGTGTTAATATTCAGTTTATTGCATAAATTTCATAAACCCTAGCTAAGTATTTCTTTAGTTCTTTGATTATACATTCTAGGTCAGATATATCAGTCATTCAGTTATTAATGTATCATTATCCGATTAATTGTTGCCTTCATTGTTTGCATGTTCAATTTTGAGCTATCCAATACTATAGATACTTAGTCATGATCCGTTAACCATTTAATTGATTGGGAATAACATAATACCAAGTTGGAATAGGGTTCAGCGTACTCAAATAGTTCCAGAACTACAATCCACGTCGGTTGTAAGTCCCCTCTGTGCAGCATTCCTCTATACCTCTAGCACGGTAGATTGGGTCCTCTCGATGGGGCGTGTACATCAAACTCCACACTTAGCTCATGTGATTTTATTATCGGTTATTAGTATCTCTTATAGTTCAGCCAGAATCTATTGCATTGACTATTTATCAGTATATCCAGTATTCAATTTCAGCATGTTATAAATTGATCACTACATTCAGTATTTATTTCATGTTCAAATTATATCATTGCTTATTTTCTTGTTCAGTTATATGTCATTTCAGTTGTATTTTATCATGCATGCTCAGCACCTTTCAAATAGTGACGCATACGTGCACTACATCTTCTTGTTATGTAGGTTCAGGTTCATAGTATCCAGATCACGTTTAGATCAGTTTCCGATCTCTAGTTCAGCATAATCAATGGTGAGTCCTCATTCTCCGAGGTATTTCTTCATGAGTTTCTTTCAGTATTTTTAGTCCTTTAGTTTCAGTTTTGCTAGACTTAGCTAAGGCCTACAACAAAATTTGTAGTCAGTTAGAGTCTATTTTCACACATAGATAGATTCAACTTAGAGTTGAATTAATATCTTCCTTGTATTAAACTCATCAATTTTCATATATCTTAGTTATAGTATATGAGTACTCCCCATCTTATCATTTTACTTATGATTATAGCTTCCGCATCAGTTTATTAATCATTTTATCTTTAGTATGCTCATGCTCATGCCAGCAGGGTTAGTTTGGGATCACTTCTAGTCCTAGGTCTAGTGTCCACGTCCCAGGGGTAGGTAGTAGCATAACATTTTAGGCACTGATACACCGGTGAGTATGATCGTTCTATCTTGGGAGAATATATTCCATTAACCTCGGTACTTGATGGGAATCAATTCTTTAGGGGACACTGTTCATTAAGTGGACTCATTTTTTCTTTAACAAAAATATTTTTCATATTATTTCTAATTTTTTTCTGATTCTATTTTCTCTACTGGCTTTAATTTTCTACTTTGAAAATCCTCGTTAAACTTCTTTGTTTCTTATCAAGTTTTTCAAAGGTTTTGTTCTAAGCATCTTAGAAATACAAGATGACACTCTTAAGGAAATTATTATATTATTGGTATTTCTCATATTCTACTGATTGAAGGAAACAGATCATTGAAGTAGAAAGTTAATGCACTACTTCTTCAGAATTTGGTGCCTATTTTGGCAAGATTGAATTGAGAATGTACCAGAAAAATTGGTGGTATTCCGGTTATAGATTACACCAGGTAACCTTCTTACTCCCTCTGTTTCAAAAAGATTGATCTCCTTTCTTTTTTAGTATGTTTTTCAAAAATAATGACCTCTTTCTTTTTTTGATAACATTTTAAAATTAGCTTTCCACATGACATGTTTATGGACACAAGATCAAAGACTAATTTTGTACATTTAACCTTACTTTAATTTAGGACTACAAGATACAAATGTCTTCTTTATACCCTTAAGGTCCGTACCAAGTCAAATCAGGTCATTCTTTGTGAAACAGAGGGAGTATTATTTATCTAAGGAGGAAAATAGTTTCTGAAAAATTATTTTAATATTTATCATATGTATCTTTGGAAATTCATTTATAAATCATATGTATTGGAATGAGTTTTCCTTGGCAAATATTGTAGCCTTCAAAATTCTTTAGTTTGCAGAATGAGAGATGCATACTTTTGTTTGATATAATAGTATGTCAAAATGTTACAGTTCGAAGACTATTTGAAAAGAAAAGCATTTCTATGTGATAATCTAAGAATATGTTTTATTTTGTTTGGAGGAAAAAAACTTTTATAGTTTTATACTCAGTGAAATTTGACTGCGTCTGATTTTTATAAACTAAAAACTTTTGTAGTTTTCTGCTCTGGACAAATTAGACTATGCAGTTGGTTTGAATAATATAAAAACTTCACCCAATAAGTCAGTGTTGTACTTCTGAATTTTTACAAACTTCGTTGTTAAATTTCATGGACATATCTTTTCATGAAAAATCACAAATACGTTGTTAAATACTGTCAAACTTCACTTAATTTGTTTGATATCCACGTATGCTGAGCATTGGTATAAATCTATTGAAAGGAATTCTAATCCCTTAAAGATATTTACACTGACATTTGTGATATGAAATCAACACCATCTCGTGATGGACAAAATTATCTCATAACTTTTATTGACAATTGCATTTAATATGGTTATTTCTATTTGCTGAATGGTAAGGATGAAACAATAGAAACGTCTAGGCAATATAAAATTGAAGTTGACATTAGTTGAAAAAAAGAAAGAGAGGATAAGTGATAAGAATGAAGAGTATAAATCTCCTTTTGCTGAAATATGTTTGGAAAGTGGATTTATCCATCAAATTATTGTCCTTTTATTATATATTTGCAGGTATAATATACAATTGCTTATTTGTATGTTTGCATCGATTGCATATATACAAAAAGCAATCAATTACGTTTATATATATAATTTTCTAGTATTCATCATTTGTATATCTTATACGACTAAACTTATTAATAATATTTATGTGCATTTTAATTTGTATATCAAATGATACATGTATTTGCGATTCAAAGAAATAATCTATAATTGTTTATATGTATATGTATATCTATATGTATATGTGTATATATATATATATATATATATATATATATGTATGTATATATGTATGTAATTGTTTATATGTATATATGAACTAATTTAAATTACTATTTTTAAATCATAAAATATATTTAATTACATTATGGATGAAGAAATCAAACAAAATTTTGGTTGTTAAAACCCAATAAATGAAGACGAGAGTTTTGAATTTTAAGGAGAATTTTACATGTTGAAGAGTCAAACTATAAAAAATAATAATAAGGAAATACACTCATCAAGATTATTATTGTGCAATATTTTATATTTTATAACATATTTTATCGCACCATTTAAAGATTTATCGATACTTATATTTTGTCATCTTACTTACCGTCAATATACTCATCATTTAAAAAATAAAATTTTGTATGCATTTTTTTTTAAAAAAAACTGAGATATACAAAGTGATTCTCCATAGAAAATTACACTATTTTTTTTTTATAATTTCCATCATTTTATTTTCAATTTGTACATTTTGTGTCGATTTTTCATAATTTTCCTCATTTGGTCAGTCATAAGCTTGAACTCTTCCGTAAATCAATATTTCCATTCAAATCATGGTTGAACATACACATGATGTATTGGTTTCTTCAACCTTCACTCAATCTTCAATATCTTAATATTCATGTCAAAACCACTCTGATTAGTAATTACTTTATAAAACTCAAGATATGATGCTTATTCTTTAAAGACTATCTCATCCTTAGTATAATCAAGGTAAAAATTTTGATCAGCCCATATTCTAGAATAAATAACCAAAACAGATAAGGAAGACATTTCTGTAGAGATTTCAAACATTGTAATCGTTAATTATAAAAATAAATATAATATTTAACACTGTGTAATATATATATATATATATTATATATATATATTATATATATATATATATATATAGAGAGAGAGAGAGAGAGAGAGTAATACACATATTAAATATTTATAATCAAGATATTTATAAAATCAACCACAAATCCAATATTGCTCAAATGCATTTTCAACTCTAACAAATATACTTACATATATACATGTTATAAATTAAAAAACTATACGAATTTTACACATTTATATACACAAGTTCATAAATTGAAACAATTCATCAACAAAAGAACAAATTAATTGCTCAGAATTTCAATTACATATAGTAAGTATCAATTGATTTCTATTCTGCCGGTTAAAAGATGATTTTTTCTCGAATGAAACGTCTACCTGGCGTTGAATAATCAAGAATATAGATCAATCAATTTTTGTTCATTTATTGAAGCTTCAATGGTAGGAAGAAGAGTTATGGTATTTGTATTATATTGAAATCATTTTGGATAAAATATCTTGTTATGAAATAATAAGCTTGAATCATGAGATTATGTAAATATTTTGTTATTGTAATAAGATTTTTTAAATAAAATATGAGATAAATATAAGGCCCCATAAAAAATTAAACTATAATCATGAAGTATAATTAGATAAACTATAACTATGGAGCAATATTTGCTTACTTCTGTTTGTCATATATGAACTTGGCAACTATCAAGAATATAAATTGCTCCTTAATACAAACTTTTGTTTCTATACATAAATAATTGCATCAATGACTTCATATTTGTGAAATAATGAGTTTACATATATTCAAATGGTTGTGTTTGAATTAAAGTCAGAATATCATTTCATTTATCTTAATTTTACTTTGTATTTTTGATGGATCGAATGTGTAGACGACAATATATATATATATATGTTAGGTTGTGGAGCCTGTTTAATATTTGATGTACTGTCATATATTAATGTTTATGCGGTTTAATATATTCTCTGTAACAAAAAAATACTATGAATAATTAATAATATATACCCCACCGCCGTGGAAGTTTACTCACGGGGTGTTACCACGAAATATTGATTTCTCTCTTTCCCTCTCTAGATCTCTCATCTCTTTCTCTCTAAAGTTCATGTGTTCTTCATTCATCAAGTGTGTGTGTGTGGATTCGATCCTAATTAATATTTGATGTACTGTCATATATTAGGTTGTACTGTTTATTCTCCATTAATTCTCTGTAACCTAAAATACTAGGAATTATTAATATATATATACCCACCACCGTGGAAGTTTACTCACGGGGTGTTACCACAAAATATTGGTTTCTCTCTTTCTCTCTCTAGATCTCTCATCTCTTTCTCTTGAAAGTTCTTGTGTTCTTAATTCATCAAGTGTGTGTGTGTGTGTGTGTGTGGATTCGATCCTAACAACTGGTATCAGAGCTAAGAGATTCAACACGATCACTGAAGATGGATATTTCGAAGCTTGGAATCGAGAAGTTTGATGGATCCGATTTCAGTTTCTGGAAGATGCAGATTGAAGATTATCTGTATCAGAAAGATCTTAACGAACCGTTAACCGGGGTGAAGCCTGAATCCATGACGGAGGAGAAGTGAAAGCTCAAGGATCGCCAGGCTCTAGGGTTGATCCAGTTGACTTTGCCAAGAAACGTGGAGTTCAACATCGTAAAAGAGAAGACTACGTCCGATCTGTTGAAGGCACTGTCAAACACGTATGAAAAACCATCGAGGATGAACAAGGTATATTTGATGCGTAGATTGTTCAATTTACAGATGTCTAAGAATGGATCTGTTTCTGATCATATAAACGAGTTCAATATGATTGTGAGTCAACTCAATTCTGTGGATATTAATTTCGAAGATGAAATTAAGGCGTTGATTTTAATGTCATCTCTGCTCAATTCTTGGGATACTATTGTTGCTGCATTTAGCAGTTCCCGTGGATCTGAGAAACTGACGTTTGATGAAATCCATAATGGTGTTCTTAGCGAAAGTATTCGCAAACGAGAAGTGGGAGATTCATCCGGCAGTGCTCTCACCGTTGACCGAAGGGGGAGAAGTAAGACGAAAGACCAAAATCAACATGATCGATCAAAATCAAAGAATCGAGGAAAATCTCCGAACAGATCAAACGTGACTTTTTGGAACTGTGGAGAAAAAGGCACTTTCGGATGAGTTGTACAAAGCCAAAGAAGAAACAAAATCAGAAATCTGGAGATGACAATGATTCTGTAAATTTAACAGAGGACATTGGGGATGCTCTAATCCTTAATGTGAATAGCCCGGTTGAATCATGGATTTTGGATTCTAGTGCATCTTTCCATTCGTCTCCAATCAAGGAGTTGTTCCAAAATTTCAAATTTGGAAATTTTGGAAAGGTATATCTTGCTGACAATAAAGCCTTAGAGATAGAAGGAAAGGGGGATGTTTGCATAAAGACCACCTCAAGAAACTAGTGGACATTGGAGGATGTCAGATATATTCCTGGGCTCAAGAAAAATCTGATCTCTGTTGGTCATTTGGATAGCACGGGATATGCAGCAGAGTTTGGGAATGGTTCGTGGAAGATTGTGAAAGGTGCTATGGTAGTAGCTCGTGGGACCAAATCTGGAACCTTGTACACCACTGCAGGGTGTATTAACATGGCTGCTGTTGCTGGAGGTGCTTCCGGTTCATGTATGTGGCACAACAGACTTGGACACATGAGTGCTAAAGGAATGAAGATTCTGGTTGCAAAAAGAGCATTAGAGGGTCTGAAGTCTGTTGATATGGGTCTTTGCGAGCGCTGTTTTATGAGCAAACAGAAAAGAGTAAGTTTCACAAAGACTCCTAGAGAGGGAAAGAAAGTGCGGTTGGAAATGGTCCATACAGATGTTTGGGGACCATCTCTAGTATCATCACTTGGAGGATCCAGATTCTATGTTACCTTCATTGATGATTTCAGCAGGAAGGTATGGGTTTACTTCTTGAAGCATAAGTCAGATGTGTTTGCAACTTTCAAGAAGTGGAAAGCTGAAGTTGAGAATCAGACCGGTTTGAAAGTCAAATGCCTAAGGTCTGACAATGGAGGAGAGTATGACAAATCAGAGTTCAAGGCATTCTGTGCAGCTGAGGGAATCAGATTGATGAGAACAGTTCCTGGTAAGGCAAGGCAAAATGGAATTGCTGAGAGGATGAATAGAACATTGAATGAGCGTGCAAGGAGTATGGATACAGTGTGGGCTGCCTAAAACATTTTGGGCGGATGCTGTGATCACAGTTGCATACTTGATCAACATGGAACCATCAGTTCCTTTAGGGTTCAAGATTCCAGAGGAGGTGTGGACAGGAAAAGAACTCAAGTACTCACACTTGCGGACTTTTGGTTGCACTGCTTATGTTCATGTTGATCCAGAAAAGAGAGACAAGCTTGATGCCAAGGCTGTGAAGTGTTACTTCATAGGCTACGGTTCTAATTTTTTTGGTTACAGGTTTTGGGATGAAAAGAACAGAAAGATCCTGAGACATTGTGATGTGACTTTGATGAGTCTGTCCTGTACAAGGACAGAGAAAAGAAGGTTCTAGAGATTACAAAGCAAGTGGGAGTTGAGGTTGAGTTGGAGAAGAGTAACCCCAGAGATGTTGAAGCAGATACTCAACCAACTCCTACTGAAGAATCTGAAGTGGAGGAAGTTACACCTGAATAGGTGATAAGAAGATCATCTAGAACCATCAGGGCACCAGATAGGTATTCACCTTCACTACACTATCTATTGTTGACTGATGAGGGGGAACCAAAGTCTTTTGATGAGGCCCTACAGGTGGAGGATTCGATCAAGTTGGATCAAGCCAAGGATGATAAGATGAGGTCACTTGAAAAGAACGACACATGGGTGTTTACTGAGTTACTTGCAGGGAAGAGAGCTTTGCTGGACAAGTGGGTGTTCAGAATCAAGATTGAACCAGATTGCAAAAGAAGGTTCAAGGCTCGTTTAGTGGTTAAAGGATATTCACAAAGGAAAGGTATTGATTATGCTGAAATATTTTCTCCTGTTGTGAAAGTAACCTCTATTCGAATTATGTTGACTATTGTTGCATAGGAGAATTTGCATCTAGAGCAAATGGATAAAAACAACGTTTTTACATAGAGATATGGACAAAGAGATCTATATGCAGCAACCAGAAGGATTTGTGGTTACAGGCAAGGAACACATGGTGTGCGAGCTCACCAGGAGCTTGTATGGACTAAAGCAATCAGCAAGGCAGTGGTACAAGAAGTTTGACTCTTTCATGACCAAGAGTGGATTCTGCAAAGTTGAAAAGGATCCGTGTTGTTACTTCAAGAAATACACTGATTCATATGTCTTTTTACTCTTGTATGTGGATGATATGTTGATTGCAGGATCAAGTATGAGGGAGATTAATAATCTGAAGACATAGTTGTCTGCAGCGTTTGAGATGAAAGATTTGGGTCCTGCAAAGCAGATTTTGGGGATGAGGATTTCTCGAGATAGATCTGCTGGCACTTTAAATCTATCTCAGGAGTTGTACATTGAGAAGGTGTTGAGCAGATTCAGGGTTAATAATACTAAACCCAAGACTTCTCTATTGACAAATCACTTTAAATTGTTAAAGGAGCAGTCACCCAAAACAGCCGAGGAGCGTGAGCATATGGCACTTGTTCCATATGCTTCAGCAGTTGGAAGTTTGATGTATGCTATTGTCTGCACTAGACCTGATATAGCACATGCAGTGGAGTTGTTAGCAGGTACATGGCGAACCCTAGGAAAGAGCATTGGGAAGCTGTGAAGTGGCTTCTGAGATATATGAGAGGTACATCCAGTACTTCAATTTGTTTTGGCAAAGGCAAGGTGACTCTACAGGGTTTTGTGGATGCTGATCTTGGTGGAGATGTGGACTCGAGCAAGAGTACATCCGGGTACATTTACACCGTAGGTGGAACAGAAGTGAGTTGGATGTCCACGCATCAGAAGTGTGTTTCTCTTTCATCTACTGAAGCTGAGTATGTGGCAATAGCTGAAGCTGGGAAATAGATGATATGACTGCCAGATTATCTGGAGGAATAGGGCAAGAAGAAAATCGAGAAGATTATTTACTCAGATAGCCAGAGTGTCATACAGTTGGTGAAAAATCCAGTCTATCATACTAAGACAAAGCACATCAGAAGGCGATACCATTTCACTCGCAGGGCAGTGGATGATGGTGATATGTTCTTGGAGAAGATAGAGGGTGCAAAGAACCCGGCAGACATGTTGACGAAATGTGTTGATGTTGGGAAACTGGAGTTATGCAAAACCTCGGTTGAACTTCTGTAGTTGATGCTACAGATGTTGCGGTGCGGTAAAGATGTTGATGATTAAGAGATTTTTTTTTTGAGAATGTATTTTTTGGATAACTGAATCAATCTCCAAGTGGGAGAATTGTTAGGTTGTGGAGCCTGATTAATATTTGATGCACTGTTAGGTTGTGGAGCCTAATTAATATTCATTCTCTGTAACCTAAAATACTCTGAATTATTAATATATATACCCACCTCCGTGGAAGTTTACTCACGGGGTGTTACCACGAAATATTGGTTTCTCTCTTTCTCTCTTTAGATCTCTCATCTCTTTCTCTTAAAAGTTCTTGTGTTCTTAATTCATCAAGTGTGTGTGTGTGAATTCGATCCTAACAATATACACAACTTTACTTTAAGTTAACCTAAAATTTTTCGTCACTATAACTTTTCTCCATATTTTTAAGTTTTTGATTTGCTATTTTGTTTGTTTAGTCAATTAGAATAATATCGTTAACAAATAATATTTATATACTCGAACTTGAGCACCATCAACTTTAGCACACCGATCTGCTATATTTTTTGTCGCAAATCGATCCAATTATTTTTTTCTAAGAACATGAAACCCAAAAAATCAATCACTAAAATAATATATCTAAAAGGAAAAAAGCACAAGTACCCCCCTAAGCTATGATTGAAATTTCAGAGACACACCTTAACTAAACTAAAGTTCTATTAGCCCCCTAAACTTTTTTTTTCTAATTTTGTGCATATTTTGTCTTACGTGGCACACTCCGTGACTCCACACGATTGAGGCGCGTGGAAACATTTGAATGTCACGTAAGCAAAAAGGTGGACAAAATTACAAAAAAAAAAAATAAATTTAGGGAGGATAATAGGACCTTAGTTTAGTTAAAGTGTGTCTATGAAATTTCGATCATAGTCCAGGGAGATACTTGTGCATTTTCTCTTCCAAAATTTCAGGAATGTCAGTAATCCCGAAAATCTCCATTTTCATCATTATCAATTTTGGAATCAATTCCAAGGGAGAAAGTTGATTGTTTGGTGATTGGGGCAGATATAGTGGGCATTGCAGTAGCTAAAGAGCTTAGTATAATTTGTTAGAAAACATACATGCACAATAAAATTAGAATCTTTACTGTTTACATAAATAATAGATAACCTAATCGTTTATGCTATAACATATAATTATGCTAGAACATATTAATTTTTTTACATTTAATTTCAAAAATACTCTTGACGAGTGTGCATGTACCTTCAAGCAAATCTCCAAGTTAGACAAACATTCAAGCGAATCTACAAGATAGACATCAACTATGGTCTTATACGTTGATTCCAATTTTCACATCTGAACTTTCTCAATACTTGGATTGGCAGTATCAAATAGAAAATCTTTGATCTCTTTATCTAGTTCACGAGGATCTCTACTTATAGAGTTTTCTTCTCAATCCAAAAAGGAGAATAAAATCCAGTTTTTCTTCAACACTAGAAAACCGCACGTTGGTTTTGTTTTTTTTTTACAAAACATACCTTTCCTCCTCTTATTCTTAGAAATAAGATTCTGAGTTTTAGTTCAATATGGGTGTTGTAGGGATCACATAATTAATGATTGGGGCTTCCTATTAGGAAATAATTCTAAATAATTAATATGAATTATTCTTACCATGATAAATTACAAATCATTTCACTAAAAATTCGTAATTGTTCCTCATAATTCCGCATTAAATGCTTACGTAATTTCCCATGTTAAGATTTCAGATGCTAATAAATATATTAAATTAGTGACATATTTAACTTAATGATTAATTTCCTTTAGAGCACCGCTTAACTTATTTCATGTATCGGATTCATAAATCCACTTGCAAGGTTTGACACGATAAAAACTTATAAGTTTATCAAAAAGACATATCAATCAATCTCTATAACGAGGCATGGATTCCATCAACTAACCTATTATATCACCAATATATATTATTATCATCCAACCTACCAAACTTATTGACCCATCTCAAAATCTCAGCTTTTAATATTTCAAAATGATAATGAATATATATAGATCATAATAGTTATATTAGGATTAAGAATATAAGTACATTTAATAATTTAGAAAGTTTTTGTCTGTCAGTCTAAAATAACTATCTCTACTCGGTCACATTAAATACATACAAAATGCACTAGCACGAGAATTTGGAAATATATTGTTCCCATGAACAAAATAAATTGCTTATTATCTTTTGCTACAATCATACCGATGACATATCCAATTTCCATCCTAGATTGTGAATAATAACTTTATACTTATAAGAACCGATAATTTAATGGTATATGAATAAACTAAAACTCTACACACTAAATCATCTACTATGTAAGTAAACAGACACCATAAACGAATAAATAATCAATTAAAACTGAACATGTATTTATTCTATAAGAAATATATATCTTAACATATGGTTAATAATATATATTCCAACAATCTCCCATTTAGACTTTTAACCATCACAATTGTTATAATTTACTATATCTAAATGCACGGTTAATGGTATATAACCTAACGACTCCCACTTGTATATTTTATCTTTAAAATTGTTAGAATATTATGTCTAAACACATGATTAATAGTATATACCCTAACAATCTCTTAATTAGACTCTTAACTATGCATTTACAACTTTCTCAAGCATTCATTCATTTCTTAGCAATAGAAATTTATCAAGTTATTTTCTCATGCAATTTTGTCTATTAATTCTTCGTCGTAACAATCGATTTTGTACTAGATATTGAGAGCTCTTCTCATGAAACATTCCAAGAGTGTACTTATTTTCAAAAAAATCTATCACAAAAGTTCTCTCAAGCATACAAAATAAATCAATCTTCATTATGATTCTCCCACTATGACTAAACACTACTACATAATCACACTTTCATGTTACTATGTCTTAATATTTTCTTCAATATATTTCGATAATGAAATATTAATAACTTTTCATGTAGTGTTCATTTGCTTAACATCACTCCCACTACTTGAGGTTGTAGTTTTCTTATGTCTAGTAACGTTTCTCCCACTACTTAAATGCAACGGAACGTAAATTCGGACATACCGGTTAGATGTTCTTGAGCTTCTGAATTTATAGTTGACTTATTTGTTGTTTCTTTGTTCAATTCCTGTAAAACTAGTTTACTTCTAGGATTATAGTTTACTAAATTATCCTTTCTAGAAATCAGACAATTGTGTTAACAATTGCCTTATTTTCTTTATGACACTATAATAAAACTTCTTTCATTCTTATCCCATATCTGAACATGTTACAGATTAGACTTACATCAAATCCAACCAGTCTATGGTTGTTCAAGGCACCAATTAGAAAGAAACTTAATTTAGAAAGAAAAATGCATAAGTACCCCCTCAATCTACGAAGGTTCTATTACCCCCGAACTTATTTTATAAATAATTTTCTACCCCTTTTTGGCCTACGTGACGCTAGCTTGAAAAAGAAAATTTCAACACACGCTGGGCCCACAATATAGTGTCACGTAGGCCGAAAAGGGGTAGAAAATTATTTATAAAATAAGGTTAGGGGGATAATAGGACCTTAGTATAATATGAGTGTGTCTTTGAGATTTGTTACATAGGTTGGGGGGTACTTGTGCCTTTTCGCGGTTTACAATGTGACATGTAGTTATTAGAACCTATCCCAAAAGAAATAAAATAACTAATAATTAGTCAATAATTAATCTTATCATCTTCATAAGAGTCTACTTCTTCTCTTCTACACCAATCTTTATAAAATCTCTGGTTTAGACAATTGAAATGCAACTATTTTATAAGATAAGTGACTTATGAGTTCTGCAGAGAAGTTTACGTCACTATAATAAGATTTCAATAACTTTATATATTTTTCATGATGTTCTTTTCGTTTCTCTTAAATATTTTGAGTTTATCAATACATTTAGACTTACTGAACATTAAAAAAATATATTTATATCATGAGTAACCTTCTTGAAAACTCAAAATACTAAAATTCACCTTTTGCCCCAATGCTCATTTACCACAAAAATTAGGATAGATTAATTATAATTATCACTACCTTTTTTTCCTTATGAAGAGGAAGAGTTTTTTAGTCATTTTTCCTTTTAAACAAGACTTTCATGTTGAAGTGATTTCACTTTCAATGAACCATTATCTCCATTCATTAATCAATCTCGAAATTTTATTCAAAATTAATGACTTAGACGCTAATGTATAGATAAGTTTCAATTAATTTAAAATATATTTTCTATTATAAGACAGATTAATATAATTCAATTAATGGGAGACAATACTAATAAAAGAACCAGGCATCAATATATCACAAGGAATAAAATATTTATCAAACTGAATGATAGGAGAGTTACAAATAAATATATTAAATACTCAACTCTTATTTAGATAGAAACTGAAAATAATTTTTTCTAACATAAGGTATATCTGCTTTCTTTGAAATAATATGTTATTTCTACAAAAAAAAAAAAGGGTTTAAGTAGTACTAAGTGGGTGCGTAAAGTCTATTGGGAATATGAAACATAATGCATTTAATAGATCATAATATTTTGAATAATCCCAAATAATAAAATTCAGAGCTCATATATATATATATATATATATATATATATATATATNNNTATATATATATATATATATACATACATACATGCATCTCGAATAGTCAATCAATGGGATGAAAAACTACTCATACAATATACATGTACAGTGACCGATTATTCACTCTGTAAACTTATGGAGACCTAACTGAGATGAAGAGTCTATTGTTAGTTTAAGTCAAGTGAAAATCCTCTAGTTACATTGATCCAATCTTATATTACTCAGTTTAGGAGAGTTTATATAGATTATCAAAACTAGACAATTAAATACATAGTGGCTTGTATCAATTTCATCCGTTAGGGAAGAAAGTCAAAGCCAGCACATAAAACTAGTATTTCACTATTATTTAATCAAATTTGACCAAAAAATCATATAGCAACTAAAAAAATTAATTTCTTACTAGGTCGTTCTTATGAATCTGTCAAATTTCTTATCAATCGGAGTTCTTTTTTTCAAACTCCAAAACTATGATCAATTTGATTAAATTTTATATGGTCAAATTAGAGTTTAATCTTTTTACATTCGAAAATTCTTATCAAGAACCAAGAACAAAATTCTACAAAACTCTTTATTTATCTGAATACTATTTTCCAAAAATCAACATGTTTATGAATACATTGAATACAAAGATTCAAAACACACCTCATAAATGTCAATGCATCTTGAATAATGAATTTTGATGATAAAATGACTACTCATGGAACATACATATGTGGTGTCAGATTGTCACTTCAACAAATTTAGAACAAAAGGTAACTCTAATAGAGATTATATGTTAATTTAAGTCAAGTGAATATCATTACCCGAAAATTCATTGATTCAATCAAATATTACTCTGTTTAGGAGAGCCAATACAAATAAACAAAACTAGAGATTAAAATTTAATGACTTGCATTAATTTCATTCGATATGAAGGAATGTCTAAGCCAACACATGAACTTAATACTTCACTAAAATTTAGTCATGAAGACCATAGAGAAGAAACTCTATCACCACTATGTCATAGTCAAGTAATTTTTCAGTAAAATTAATTTTCAAGATATCAAAATTACCTAAAAGCACCATTTGAACGACCTCAAATTACCAAAATACCGCATAATAATGAGTATTTAAAATTTGATCGTTTCTAATGAACCTACCGAGTTTCATATCAATCAGAGTCCAAAAATAATTTTTATCTCCAAAGCTATTCAATAGATTTCAGGAAAAATAATTAGATATATATCTTTTTCATATATTAGTTCATGTTAACTCATCATGTGTAATCATGCATCACATTTAACATAAATAAAATCAATATAAAGGATGTCGTTCATATTAAATCACACTTTAATTCGAAAGAACAACTTTAAAAACATTTTAACAACCTTAACAAAATAACAATCACATAACAATGAGTACTTCATACTAGAGCGTTATCAATGAACTTACCAATTTCAGGTCAATTGGAGCCTATAGAGAATCTTTATTTCAAACTTATGACCAAATTCAAATTAAAGTAATTTAAGCATCTTTAGGAATTAAAACAATATGATCTACATTCTTATCACTATAAGTTCATGTTAAATCACCATGTGAATTCAAGATAAATATAACTGACCTGAAGAATGACCTTATCATACCAAATCAAATTTTAATCTGCGAACTACCTGAAATCCATCTAAACGATTTTCAATGGAACTATCAGATTTAAAGTCAACTAAAGATCATAAAATTCATGACCACCTAAACTGTGATCAAATTTGGAATAAATCGATTTAGACATAGTTAAAGATTAAAATAACTTGATTCACATTTTTATTTTTTTAAATAATAATCTCATGAGCACAAAACAGACTTTGTGTCTTTTCTTTCGTCTAAGACACACAACTAACCTCTTTACAACATATTGTTCTTTCAATTAATACACTAGAGAATTTAAGATATTATGTTCCTCCCTTTAAATTGGTAAAAATCTTTAATATCTTTTCTCATGAATTAATTAAGTGTTAGTAGTATCTAAAGGTAAATCTCCTTTTGAGTAAACAAAAACCTTTACTAGTATACATTTAAAGCAATTTATACATGATACATTGAAAATTTTCTAATAACTCAAATAAATAGATTATAATAATAATTCTATTTACTAAATCATAATTCTCAATTCATGTACAGGAATCTCACATGCACCTATAAATTAATCCTTAAGAACTTTTGGTGACTCCAAATAAATAAGTCATATGCAATGATTACTATATATTCATCACCAAATTCTTAATTTATTTATATATTATACCATTTATATGTGAGAAAAAAATACTGGTTATGTTATAAAATCAGTGCCCAAATAATTTAAAAAGGTTTTGTACTAAATAAACAATTAAATCTTCTCAACAAATTAAAAATAACCAATTTTGACAGATGGTGAAATAAAACACACTTATTTAAAACACATATGCGCTTCTACAAATATTTTGAATAACCAAAAACTATTGAAAACCAACTTTCTACTAAAAAAAATAAGAAAGCTGAACAACTTTATCACGAGTGAAATACAGACAATAGTTGGCTGCAACCACTGTACTTATACCATCATAAAACTAAAATAGTTCTGATTTCATTCGACTACTTACACCATCATATTCTCTTAAAAACTAGAGAAAAATATCAAGTGAAAAATCATATTTTTAATTAGGTTATTTATTTCGATGCAAGCAAGACTCTTGATGTCAATTGTTAGAAAATATATCTGCACAACGAAAGTATATCGGGATCTTTACTGCTTACCTGAATAACATATAATCAAATATTTAATTTTATAACACATAATCATGCTAAAAACATAAATTTACTTAAATTTAATTCGATAAATACCTCTTAAAGCGTGTGAAGATACCTTTAAGTGAATCCTCAAGTTAGATAGAAATTCAAGCGAATCTACAAGATAGACATCAACTATGGTCTTTTACCGTGATACCAAGTTCACATATGAACTCTCTCAATACTTGGGTGGGCAAGTATCAAATAGAAAACCTTCGATCTCTTTCTCTAGGTCAGGAGAATTGCTACTTATAGATACTTATTTCCAATCCATAAAGGAGAAGAAAATCCAGTTCTTCTTAAACACAAGAAAAACCACACGTTTGTTTTGTTTTTTCCAAACACTTACGCTTTCCTCCTTTTTCTTAGAAATAGAATTTTGAGTTCTAGTTCAATATTTAATTACCGAGACTTCCTATTATGAAAATAATTCTAAATGATTAATTTGAATTATTCTTAGCATAATAAATTATAAATTATTCCACTAAAAATTCGTAATTGCACTCTTCTATTTATATTTTGTAATTCCCCATTAAACTCTTATGTAATTTCCCAGGTTAAAATTTCGGTTATTAATAATAAATTAATTTACTGACGAATTTAACTTAATTATTAATTTTCTTTAAAGTACAACTTAACTTATTTCATGGGTCGAATTCATAAATCCACTTGTAAGGTTTGACACGATGAAAACTTATAAGTTTCTCAAAAATGCATATCAATCAATTTTTATAACGAGACATTGATTCCATCAACTAACATATTATTTCACTAATATATATTATTATCATCCAACCTACCAGACATATTGACGCATCTCAAAATCTCACCTTTTAATAAATTAAAACGATAATTAATATATACAAATCATAATTGTTATATCAGGATTAAGAATGTAAGTACATTTAATAGTTTAGACAATATATTTTTGTCAGTCAGTCTAAATCAATTATATCTACTCGTTCCGTTCAATACATACAAAATGTTGTAGCACAAGAAGTTGGAACTATATCGTTCCCATAATCAAGCTAAATTGCTTATAATCTTGTGCTACAATCGTACCTATGACATGTCCAATTTTTATCCTAGATTGTGAACAAAAAACTTTATACTTATAAAAACCGATAATTTAATGGTCTGTGTATAATCTAAAACTCTATACACTAAATCATCTACTATATAAGTAAACAGACACCATAAACGAATATATGATCTATTAAAACTTAGTAAATTTTTATTCTATAATAAATATTATATTTTAACACATGGTTACTAGAATATATCCCAACAATCTCCCACTTAGAATTTCAACCATCACAATTATTATAATGTATTGTACCTAAATGCATGGTTAATAGTGTATATCCTAACAAGTCCCACTTATGTATTCAATCTTTAAAGTTGTTAAAACACATGATTAATAGTATATACCCTAAGAAAATCATGGTAGACAAGTTTTGATTATTGATTCTTCACCAATTTTTGGAACTGGTACATGTTCTCGTGATAGTGAAGTTATTCATGTTGGCATCTAGATACCTCCGAAAGTTATGTATCATGTTAGCATCGGGTATTCCTGAGACAAAGTGAAGTGTTTAGTTAGCTCAACTCGTCTCCATTGTACAAGTTGAACATTCAAACTTACATAATTTATGTTAAATTAGCATCAATAATCTTGTTTTAGAAGTCAGAAAATTTATAATTAAGCTGTGTGATCTTGCTTCTATAGTTACTGAGTAAGCATGAACGGAAGTTTGAATGTTGATACAGTTAATACAGGCATCTATTTGGAAGATGCAATTGATAATAGTGGTATCTTGAAAGTTGAGTGTGTAACTGACTGGTTAAGCTCTGGATTTACAATACTATGCATATCAGCTGCATATGCTCTAGTGCGCGCTACTAAATGTACAATACTATGCCTACCCTATTCTTATCTTTTCTCACTTCCATGCAAACTCTTGTTTACACGTATGGATATAAATTATATAGGACGAGTAAGTGTATATATATTGTAGAATGTAATAGTTTCCAAGGTTCAAAAACAATCATAACTAGTTCTACTTCTAGGAGCTCCCATGTACCACACATTATGACCTTTAACTTTCAAATTTAATCCCAGGAATCTTTCTGTATGTTTTAGAGAGAAAGAATTGTGCTACAATTATTGCAAAGACCATGAAATTCCACACAAGCTAATACTTGCTATTGCATTATCAGAGGTTGAGTGCTCTCAAAATGGGGTTGAGGGTCTAAGTTGAAACTATTGTTTGGTTTTGGCAAGGTGTGAATGAGAAATAAAAAGAGAAAAATGGAAAATGTGGGGTAACCAACTTTTGGAGGAAAAATGAAAAGTCTTTGAAAATGAAAAGTCATTTTTCCCATATTGAAAGATGAAAAGAAAATTATTGTCTTTATATTGGGAAACACTTCCTTTAGTTCTTAAAGGGTTAAGAAGAAGGTACCCCCTCCCGTCGTCGTCGCTCGCTCGACTTTGGATTTGGCAAATGATTGATTAATAATAGAGTTGTCAATATGAGATAGCCCACCCCATCCGAGCTAAACCATACAACTTTGACATTTTACGAGCCAGGCCGAGCTAGCCCATTTTTGGTGTGCGCCAGAAAATGGCCGGCCCAACCCACAAGCACGTGGGCTATAGGCTTTCCGGGCCAGCCCACTTTATTTAAAATTATATTATATATAGAATTATTAAATTAAATTATAAATTAAAAATATTATCAGAAATATCGTCAAAACAATATTACATGATGTTAATGTTACTAGTTTTTATTCAAATCAACAAATAAAATTATCTTTGTAAATTTATTAAGTTTTTTTTCAAGTAAAAGTATAAATATCTAAATAGAAATATTAACCTAATTGTTTTGAGTTTGTACTCTCTTTAATTTTAAATTTAATATTATATTATAATCCTTAATTAGTTTTTATTGGCCCATAGGCCGGGCCTACCGATATTCCTCAAGTCTCACAAATCAACAGACTTATTCAGACCGGGCTAAAAATCCTTTTTCTCAAATGAGCTCCAAAAATTGTAGCCCAGCCCTATTAAATCCCAGGCTATAGCAGGCCGACCCAACAGGCCTAGACCATATTAACGACTCTAATTAATAATATTTTTCTCATTAATTAATGTCCTTTATGTTATAGAGCTAATTCGAAACGTTAGTTAATTAACAAAATTAATTTCCCATAACAGGATTATTTAATATTGTGCGTAGAAGTGAAGTCGTTTTGAAGGGACTTGTTCCTTCTGAAAAGACGTTACCAAAAGACGCAACATTGTGGAAAGACATATCTGAATAGATGCATTCACACCATTGTCCGAACAGACGCATTCCTTGTTGCAACTAACTATAAATAAAGAGTCTTTTTTCTGTTCTTCAACACTAAAATATTTTTCTCTCTGCATACATTTTCTTACAAAAAAAAAAATTGGCAATTGACTGAGTCTGTGTGTGCTCTCGTATTGTTCTTGCGTTCGTTGAAATTAGTAAAATTAAAGGTACCGCTACTTCTCTAATAGTTAATCTGTTTTATCTTCGGAGGAATTAATCTGTAACCTTGGGTACTTGAGGGGATTATATTTTCTTAAGAAAGCACAGTGGGTTCTGTTGACTTGAATTATTATTTTCTATTTGTTTCATCTCTTTTCTATTTATGTTTTTACTAACCTGAATACATGAGATAACAACCTTAAGAAATTTAATTTGGTTTATGTATTTGAGATTTCTGGAGATTATAAACTTTATGGTTTTCTAATCTGTTTGAATTTTTTTGATTAAAGATTAAAGACCATAAAAGCTTTATTGTTAAATCAGAAACATTTTTTGTAAGGATTATTCTTTACTGTTAGTATCTCACATATTAAAATTCTTTGCCATTTGTGATAGAAGAATGAAAAAATCAAGTTTATTCTAGAGCAGTAAGTGCTACAACTGCTGCCCTTGCACCAGTTGAGAGGCGTACAATGTTTTTTGAGTCGATTTTGAGAGATGGCAGCAAAATATGTTCTTCTATTTGACTACGTTGAGTCTGCAAAGGTTCATTAGTGAGAACGTTCCTATTCCGTCAGATGAAACTCCGGACGCAGAAGCATTCAACTTTATTGTGTAAAAACTATATTCTAAGTTGTTTGGAAGATGATCTGTACAATGCGTACAGTAGTGTCAAGACCTCAAAATAACTCTGGGATGCTTTCGAAAATAAATACAAAATAGAGGATGACAGATTGAAGAAGTTCATTTTGACACATCCAAAAAGCTAAGGTTTTATTCTTACACATGGGTTCTCTTCTTAAACAAATTTTATGGATTAATTATGATTATTTAGGTTTTATTATGTGTATAGCAATGAGTAATTTTTGTTGTTCACTTGCTATGGTTTTATTATGTGTATAACAATGAGTAATTTTTGTTGTTCACTTGCTATCCCTTAGACCCATGTTCTTCCCCAATTTCCTACATCTTGGATTTGATTTTGTGAATTGGTTGAAGATGATAAATATACCAAATGTTTATGTTAATGGCAAATCTGTTACTACTTCATGAATTACCCTATATAATATGTTGATTATGCATTGTTGGTTTGGTTGAAGTATATAGTCCCTTGAAGGGAAAAAAGGTATGAAGGTTGGTGCTCCTTGGAACTTAGAACTTATCTATGAAAGGTGAATTGCTTAGAAAGTAATGATGTAATGTCTCTTGTGTTGTTGTGGTATTCATGACAACGTTCCTCATCCTAAACTCTATACACTTGAATTAGCTATGATGTATGTATGCATGCTATGGTAATATTGTTATATGATTGAAATGTAGTTCTCATGATTATAATGTACTGATAAAGTGAAAGGTTTACTCACTTACTAGTGTTTCTATGGTGAAAGGATTCACTCACTTATGGACACATGTGAGCTATTTCGATAAGATGTCGACATGAGTGTCTAGTAAATACTAATGAGAACTTATGTAATGACTAAAGTTTTCTTTAAAAGGGATAAATGCGTAGAATCGAGAGGACATGAAAACGAGACAGGAGCTTTTACGTTTTGCAAGTACGTCTCCCCACATGAGTTCCTTCTAAGTTAGCAATTCTGGGTTCCCAAAGATATGTGTTGTATCATAAGATGGAAGCCTTCTACGTTAGTAAGTTTGGGTTTCTAGTAGTAATTTCCTTATCTTTTGACTATGTGCCCACATAGGATGATGGCTTACTGGATCCACTTAGATAACTAGTATGCTTAGGCAAGTGGAAACTATCTCTTTTCGGTGTGGGAGTAGAACACCGGATTCCATGTAGCACACATGGTCTATGTCAATTATTGCAAATTTTCACTACATATAAAAAGTAAAGGTATGAAAGAATGAACAAAAATTTATGAACTCCCACTAGGACTTCGTTGAGGAGTTTTAAATAGTGGAAGAGAGAGTGTGAGACTTCTCTTGCACATTTCACATGTAAGATTCTAAAAGGTGGTTGTAGTAGGGTTCTCCTATGATTATGATGATTATGGATTATGTATTGTAAGCTATATATGAATATCATGAACATGATTGGTTTCATCTTATGGTATGCTTATTAATGATTATGATGTTATGACATATGAATGTAGTAGGTGGCTTATAGTTGACACTGAGCTTTTGATGGGGTAATGGGATCCTATCCATGGAATTGTTTTAGTGAGGCCTGGGTTAATTATATGTTGATTTAACTTATCTTCCTTGTTTTGTATGCATATTAGGTTTTACTTGATAAAGAGCATGTTTTCAACGAAATGATTTTTTGTGCATATTTCAAATGTTTTATGTGCATGGCACTTTATTTAGTACGTGTGTTTTACTAACGCATGTCGTTTCCCTTTTTCCCCTCATGTAGGTTTACGCCGTTGAGGTTATTCGAGGTTATTTCTCAAGATACATGGATTTTCTTTCTCCAAGTTGGTGAGTCCTCCAGTCCAAGGAAACTACACCTATGATTCTGTCTTTATTTATTCTTTCTATTGAGAGGCTATGTTGTATTTCCTATTCTAGACTTTCTATTTGATTTAAGGGCTAAGTCCTAAACTTTGATTTTCCAATGTCTAGATGGTATGTTGAGACAAAGGTGTTTCTATTTTGATATATTTAAGAAGTTGACTTCTAAATTGTAAAACTTGTAATAATTCCATATTTTTATGAGTAAATGCGATGATGAATGCTAAGGTCTTGCAGGAGACCTCTTCGAGGACAACGACGTCGGTTACGATCAAGGGGCGCTCTCGGGTTGTGATAAACTTTGTATCAGAGCATAAGGTTGAGAAAAATGTAGGATTTATGTGTCACGTACCACGTCAAGTAGAGTCTTGTTCATGGGTGTGAAGCGTGCCACATTTATGAATGAGAGGCTATAAGATGCTTAGGAACTTTCATTCTTTTATCATTCATTAGTCGTTCCTAAGAATATTAACTTTACATAGTCCTTTGTTCTAACCCTTTCTTGTGCTTATAGTCAATGAATACAAGGACTAATGCAAGGAGGGAGGAAGAGGAGAATGTGCATAAGGTGGTTCCGCTTTAAGCTCCTCAAAACCCTCAAGTACTTTTTGAAGAAGGGGCTATGTCTAATGTCGAGATAAGAGCGACTATCCATAGTTTGACTCAAGTGTTGGAAACACAAGTGTCTAGGGACACTAGGGTGCAAGTGAACCCCAATGCTAGCACAACTGCTTCTCGGATTAATGATTTCACAAGGATGAATCCCCATACCTCCTTTGGCTCTAAAGTGGAGGAGGACCCACAAGGGTTCATTAGTAAAGTTTTCGAGGTGCTAGATTTTTGGGTGTCTCTTCTCAAGAAAAGGAAGAACTAGCCGCCTATAAACTCAAAGATCTGGCTCAAGTTTGGTATGATCAATGGAAGGGGAAGAGAGACATATTAGAGAAGGTCCGATTAATTGGGCATTATTTAAGGCGGCTTTCCTTGATAGGTTTTTCCCATTGGAATTAAGGGAGAGGAATATTCAAGAGTTTATCAATCTTCATCAAGGGGGTATGAGCGAGAAGGAGTATAGCCTCAAGTTCAGTCAACTATAAAAACAGGCTCTTACTATGGTGGCGGACACTGGGGCTAAGATGAACAAACTTGTTATGGGGATAATCGATCTTGTGGTAAATGAATGTAGGTCGGCTATGTTGATTCCTAGTCTCATGGTTCATGCCGAACAAATTGAGGAGCAAAAACTTAAGCAAGTTGGTAAGGAGTTGAAGAGGTTAACGGTCGATGATGGAAATTCTTCTAAGGTTAGATTTGGAGTTCAACATATGCCAAAGTTCAAACGAGGTTCTCCAACCAAGGTCCTTCTAGCACTCCAAAGGCTAACAAAGGTGGGGTGTCTAATCCCAAACCATAAGGAAATAAGAGTGGTGGTTCTTATGTTGGAAAGCCATATTGTGCAAAGTGTGGTAAGAAGCATGAAGGCAAGTGCCTAGTTGGCACAGATAATTGCTATGGTTGTGGTAAGAGTGGACACATGAAAAGAGATTGTCCTATGATGAAGGTGAAAAGAAGGGAAAATGCTCAGCATAAGCAAGTAGTCCTAACCCCGGTGCTCCTAAGAAGAATAGTTTCTATGCACTTCAATCGCGAGGGGATCAAGAGAGCTCTTCGGATGTTGTTACCGGTATGTTGCAAGTATTTTCAGTAAGTGTTTATGCATTATTGCATCCAGGTGACACTTTGTCTTTTGTAACTCCTTCAGTATCTATGAAAATTAATGTGATTCCCTATGTTTTAGATGAACCCTTTTCGGTTTCTACCTGGTGGGGGATTTCGTAGTAGCTAAAAGAGTTTATAAGGGATGTCACATTTTATTGCCCAGTAGAGTCACATGGTTGTATTTGGTAGAACTTGATAAGTTGGAATTTAGTATCATATTGGGAATGGATTGTATACATGTTAGTTTTGCATCAATTGATTGTAGAACCCGAGTAGTCAAGTTTCAATTTCCTAATGAACCCGTTTTTGAATGGAAGGGGGAAACTCAATGCTTAGAGGTCAAACTATGTCATGTCTAAAAGCTTGTAAGTTTATTTCTGAGGGATGTCTCTATCATATTGTGAGATTCAAGGATCTTGAGTCCGAGACTATTCCATTAGAGTTGGTCCTCGTAGTGAAGGATTTTTTGGAAGTCTTTCCCGATGACTTGCTCAGAATCCCTCTCGAACGACAAATAGATCTCGACATTGATTTATTGCTGGATATGAAACCCATCTGAATCCCTCATTATCGAGTGTCCCCAGCCAAATTGAATTAATTAAAAGCTGAACTTAAGGACTTGCTAGATAAGGGTTTTATACAACCAAGCATATCCCCATTGGGTGCACCGGCGTTGTTTTTGAAAAAAAAGATGGTTCACTCAGGATGTGTATTGATTATCGACAATTAGAAGAGGTCACTATAAATAATAAGTATCCACTCCCTAGGATTGCTGATTTGTTTGACCAACTCGAAGGTGAGAGTTGGTTTTCAAAGATTAATTTGAGGTCGGGTTATCACCAACTTAGAGTGAGAGAGGTTTGATGTTCCAAAATGGCCTTCCGAACAAGATTTGGTCACTATGAGTTCTTAGTCATGTACTTCATGATAACTAATGCCCCGAAGACTTTCATGTACATTATGAATAAAGTCTTTAGAAATTATCCTGATTCGTTTATAATTGTCTTTATTGGTGACATTTTGATATATTTGAGGAGTGAGAGTGACCATATGAGCTACTTGAGGATAGTTTTGCAAGTCCTCAAGGATAACCATTGTTCGCTAAATTCAATAAGTGAGTTTTGGCTAAGGTCGGTGTCTTTTCTTGGTCACATTTTTTTCAAGTGAAGGTATAGAGGTCGCTTCAAAGAAGACGGAAGTGGTTAGGAATTTGACTGGACCCCTAAGTCCTATCGGCATCGCGAAGTTTTTTGGGTTTAGCCTTGTATTATAGGAGGTTTGTAGATGGCTTTTGATCTATTGCTTCTCCTTTTACTATCCTAATACAAAAGAAGGGTTAGTTTTTAGTAGGAGGAAGCTTGTGTAAGGGGCCTCCAAGAATTGAAAGATAAGCTTACCTCGACTCCAGTGTTTACTTTACCGGAGGATACCGAAAGTTTGTTGTGTATTTTGACCATTCTTGAGTAGGTTTGGATTTTTTCCTCATGCAACATGGTAAGGTCGTAACATATGCCTCTAGGCAACTCAAGGTATATTAGAATAACTATCCGACCCATGACCTTGAACTAGCGGTCGTAGTGTCTGCTTTGAAAATAGGAAGAGACTACCTATATGGAGTGCATGTAGATGTCTTCACCAATCACAAGAGTCTTCAATATGTGTTAATCAAAAGAGAGTTAAACCTCTGGAAACGAAGGCGGTTAGAGATTGTGAAAGACTATGATATGAATGTCCTTTACTATCTCGAAAAGTCCAATGTGCTTACAAAGTCTTTAAGTCGGATGTCTATTGGTAGGGTAACCCATGTTGTTAATGGTAAGAAGGAGTTAGTGAAAGAAGTGCATAGATTGGCCTGGTTGGGGGTTCAACTTCAAGATACTACAAAGGGGGCTTCATGGTTCATTATAACTCCAAGTTGTCTTTAGCGGTTGAGGTTAAATCTAAGCAACATATTCATCCTCTATTGATGGAGTTGAAGGAATCAATTCTTAGTAAATATAATGAGTCCTTCTCCCAGGAGAGAATGAGATACTTAAGTACCGAGGTAAATTTTGTGTGCCAGATATAGATGGCTTAAGATAGCAAACTTTAGAAGGGGAACATGGTTCCCGATATTCCATTCATCCGGGTGCCACCAAAATGTATCGTGACCTACAAGATATCTATTGGTGGAATGGTTTGAAAAAGGATATACCAGATTTTGTGGCTAAATATCCTAATCGTCAACAATTCAAAGCCAAGCACAAAAAGTCGGGTGGTTTGTCTCAAAATATAGTCATCCCCACTTCGAAGATGTCAATATGGATTTCGTTGAGGGTTTGCCTCGTACGCAAAGGCAACATGATTTGATTTGGGATATTTTTGATATGATGACCAAATTAGCCCATTTTATTCCCGTCAAGGCTACATATTTGGCGGAAGATTATTCTAAGTTCTATCTTAATGAAATTCTGATAATGCATGAAGTTTCCTTGTCTATCATTTCAAATAGGGTACCAATTTACTTTTTATTTTTGGAAAAAATTCCAAAGTGGACTTGGTACCAAGGTGAAACTTAGTACCACATTTCATCCGCAAACAGATGGTTTGGCGGAACAGACCATCCGAACCATAGAAGATATGTTGAGGGCACATTTTATTGACTTCAAGGGAATTTGCCTAATAATAATATCTATCACTTAAGTATCTCCATGGCTCCATTTGAGGCTCTTTATGAGAGAAGATGTTGATCTACGATTGGGTGGTTTAAGGTAGGAGATTTTGCTCTAACAGGCTCGAATTAGTTTATGAGGCCGTGGAGAAAGTCCGACTCATAAGATATAGATTGAAGACGACCAAAGTCAGAAAAAATCTTATGCCGACAATAGAAAGAGGGACCTTGAATTTATGGTAGAAGACTTGGTCTATTTGAAGATATCACCCATGAAAGGGGCGATGGGGTTTGGTAAATAGGGTAAACTTAGCCCCCCGTATATGGGGCCATATGAGATTTTAAAACGCAATGGAAGTATTGCCTATGGTTTGAAATCACCAATTGAATTAGCTCCGGTACATCCGGTAACTTGTTCCATGTATCAATGTTCAAAAAGTATATAGGCGATCTGATGTCTATCCTTCCTCTAGAAAGCTTAGGAGTTTATGCTAGCCTTTTCTATGAGGGTGTTCCGGTTGAGATCTTAGATTGTCAAGTTAAGAAATTGAGGAATAAAGAGGTTGCCTCCGTAAAAGTCCTATAGAGAAACCACCTAGTTTAGGATGGAACATGGGAGGACAAGGCCAACATGAAGTCCCAATATCCTCATCTTTTTCCTCTTACTCCTAGACAAAGTCGATATTAGTAGTTTGACTTAAATAAGAGTTATGAAAATGTTGAACTTATCATGGTTTTCTAATATGTACATATTCATGTGGAAATTCATGCTTAAAATGTTTTTTTAGTTTTCATGAATTATGTTTCTCATGGTTTACTTGCACTTCTATGTATTGTGTTATATTGTATTCATGAGTGTTTTAATGAGCATTCTTGATGTTTTCATATTGATAAAATGTCATGTTGGTTGCTTAACGTACATATTGATGCTCATTGAATATGGAAGGTAGTTCCTCCTATACATATGTGAAGTTGAGTTTTGAGAATAATGAAGTTGTGGATTTAGTTCCTATGTAATATGATGACATTACGTTGTATTGATGTTTTTGGTTGTTGAGATTCTAGTCTTGAGTCCTTGTCTTCCTAGAAAGAGGTCAAAGTGTCATTCAGGGACGAATGTTCCCCCCCGGGGGGGGGGGGGAGTATTAAAACACCCAGAAATCCAATGACCTAAGCTAGAGCCTCATATTATAAAAAAATGACTTAAAATGGTCAAAACAATGTTTCTATACCTAAAATAATGTGATTAACTTAGTTTGGAAGTGTTAGTACCTAAACGTCAAGAAATGACCATGACGTCCAAAAAATAGTAGAATTGAACTAATAGGTGTTCTAGGGTCTTGTGAAGGCTTAAGAGTTTCATACGATGGTTAAATAATGTAAAATACTTTAAATAGGTAAATCACTATGTTTAGGATAAAAAAATCCAGGTATGACCCCCCAAGGACAACCCTAGGGGTCCTCGAAGAGGACCCAAACTTTAGGGAAGAAAGCTGGAATTTGCAGCAGTCGTTCACGAGGCCAATTGACAAGCCGTCAATGGGTTAATGGGGCATGGGTGTTTTCTTGAGTTGAGACTTAATATGCTCACCAAATCCTTCCCCAAATCCACTCTCTGAACCAAACGACGACCATGCATGACAGACCGTCAATTGGTTGATGGGGCGTCAATGGTGGCCATCAATGTTACGTGGTGGTCGACCTTTAGTTTTTATGTTAGGGGTCCAAGTTCGAGTTTTTTTATTTAATTTGGGGTTAAGGGTGTTGGTTAGTGAGTTAATTAACTAACTAAACCTAACTGTAAGACCAAGCCCCATTACCCCAAGTCATTCTAACTCAAACACATTAAACCAAAACATAAACTCTCTCCAAACTATCTCAACTCAAGACTCTATTGAAGAGGAAGAAAAAAATTTCACTAGGGATTAAAAAACTGAACTTTATTCCATAATTTTTTGAATATTGACAAGGTATGGTTGGCTTTAACTCTTGGGAATCCTTTCCCTAAGAGGTCCCCTCAAATTAAGCTTTCAAAAGTTCCTAAAAAGCTAGAGTTTTATTCTTACACATTGGTTTCTTTCTTAAACAAATTTTATGGATTAATTATGATTTATAATGATTAGTTATCATTTATTATGTGTATAATTATGAGTAATTTTTGTTCATTTGATATTCCTTTATACCCATGTTCTTCCCTAATTTCTTAAATCTTGGATTTGATATTGTGGATTTGTTGGAGATGATGAATATACCAATTGTTTATGTTGATGATATTTATGTTATTACTTCATGAATTACCCTATATCATGTGTTGATTATGAATTTTAGGGTTTATTGAGGTATCAAGTCCCTTGAAGGGCAAAAAAGTATAAAGGTTGGTTCTCCATGGAACTTATGTATGAAAGGTGAATTGCTTAGAAAGTAATGATGCTATGTCTATTGTGTTGTTGTGGTATTGATGACAAGGTTTTCTCATCCTATGGACTATACACTTAAAATAGCTATGAAGTATGAATGCACGCTATGGTAAGATTTTTATATAATTGAAAGGTAGTTCTTATGGTTATAATGTAATGTTAAAGTGAAAGGTTTACTCACTTACTAGTGTTTCTATATTGAAAGGATCATTCTCACTTATGGACACATCTGAGAAATTATGATTCGATGACGACATGGTAAAGGCTAATGTGAACATATGTAATGACTAAAGATGAATTCTAATGGGAATAAATGCGTAGCACCAAGAGGACATGAAAATGAGATGGGAGATTTTATGTTTAGCAAGTCCGGCTCCCCACATCGGTTCCTTCTACATAAGTAAGTCCAAGTTCCCAAAGATATGTTTTGTCCGATCATATGGAAGCCTCCTACATTAGTAAGTCCAGGTTTCCTTGTCCCTTAACTATGTGCCCACATAGGATGATGACTTGGTGGATCCAGTTAGATAGCTAGTATAAAAGGTTTTCACCTTATTAGGCAAGTGGAAACCCTCTCTTTTCGGTATGGTAGTAGAACACTGGATTCCATGTAGGTAACATGGTTTATGTCGGTTATTGTAATTTTCCCTTAAATGTAAAAAGTAATTGTATGAAAGAATGAACGAAAGGAGGTGAACTCCCACTAGGACTTACTTGAGGAGTTCTACATAGTGGAAGGGAGGGTATGAGACTTCTCTTTCACATTGCAAATGTAGGATTCTACGAGGTGGTTGTAGTAGGGTTCTCTTGTGATTATGATGATTATGGATTATTTACTGCAAGCTATATATGAATATCATGAACATGATTGGTTTCATCTTATGGTATGCTTATAATGATTATGATGTAAATATATATGAACGTACTAGGTGGCTTATAATTGACACTTGGCTTTTCATGGGGTTATGGGATCCTATCCATGGCATTGAACTAGTGTGGCTTAGATTGCTTATATGTTGAGTTACTATTATGTTGATTTAACTTATGTTACTTATCTTGTATTCATATTGGTTTTTACTTGATAAAGAGCATGTTTTAAACTGAAATGTCCTTTTGTGCAAATTTCAAATGTTTTATGCACATGGAACCATGCTTAGTACGTGTGTTGTACTAACCCATATTGTTTACCTTTTCGCCCCTCATGTAGGTTCGTGTCGTTGAGGTGATTCTAGGAAATTTCTCAAGATACTTGGATTTCCTTTCTCCAAGTTGGTGAGTCCTTATTTCTGAGGATGTTACACCTATGATTCTAGGTTTAGTTCTTTTCCCTATTGAGAGACTATGTTGTATTTCCTATTCTAGACATTCTATTTTATGTAATGGCTAAGTCATAAACTTTGATATTCCTATGTCTAGATGGAATGTTGAGACAAAGTTTCTATTTTGATATATAGAAGAAGTTTACTTCTAAATTGTAAAAGTTATAATAATTTCATATTTTATATGCCTATATGCAACCATGAATGCTAAGGTCTTGGCTAAGAGACCTAGTGGGTGCTCTCGGGTCGTGACAATCAACTAAGTAAATTTCATGTTAAGTTATTGGAAAAATGAATTCACAATTAATATAAAACAAGATGAACTCGGTCCTTAAACTTTTATCAAAACTAGAACTCATTTATTTGGACCACATTTTTGAGATGTAATATTTTTAAGAGTGGAGAAGGGATCCGGCTGAGGCAAAAAACAAACGCACAAGCTATCTAGCACAATGCTTTTGATGGGAAGATATAGAGAATGAGGGAGAAAGTAAAGCTTTTGGATGATTTATTTATTTATCGTGGGATCGATGTTAAATTTAACTGAGGGATCTGCTATGTTTAGGGCAAAGAATTATGAGTACTTTCTATGATACATTAAGTACCATATGGTGATGTGAAATATTTTAAGTAAAATATAAAGCAATTCTTATATATTAACGATCATTTTGATCATTTTATCAAAACTTTTAACATGTTTAACAACATGGTTCATGATAAAAATAGCCATCCACTTGTGATTCATCGAATGGAATGATGAATGAGTAACATTCTAAGATTTCACCCCCACAAAAGCAACTTGAAATATTGTAGAGCTTCAATACATCATGAATCCAATTAGGCTAAGTTTTGATATAACAGCCACAAAAAAGCTTAATGTACTTATATTAAAACATAGAAATTGTCATCGTTTACGTTCTTGTCTCCACTTGTAGAGGTTTTGGTTGTTGTTTTAACAAGCTCTTCTTCATGAAGTTTGTGTTTTCTTCCAGCTTTCTGGTTAACATAGAAGGAATGATGCTAAGATCGCCATTTTACAATCTTTGGATACAAAAAAGATATCACCTTAAATATACCTGTAATTCTTTCTCCATTTCCATATCCATGTATACTTTCTGTAAAACAAATATAATAAAGGATTAATGCAATTCCTATAACTAAAGTGGATCTCACACTTTTGCACATATCGTTGAACAGTGATGGACCCACGATTTTCTTTAGGGGATTCAATGTATAAATTAAAGAAGAAGTCCAAGTAGTAATGAAAGTGTGTGGTGAGCGTAGTAGCCCCTCAGCATTCTCTTTCTACAAGAACCATAGATATTTCATTGGTTCATAAAAGTAAAGACTAAACTAATCAGTGATACTGGAGACAAAGATACATTGATAAGAATTTTACCGGATCGAATGTATTACATAATTTAATTCCTAAAACTAGTGAAAATTAAATGATGAAAAAAGGAGCAAGACGGGGAAAATGATTTTTACCTTATAATGCTAAATTTAACTTACTTTATCATACCATATTAAACAATTCTTTCTACTTTTGTCTTACTCCATCGAGCATTCTTAAAATTTCTTGTGTTTTCATACTTTTATTTTGTAATGTTTCTCTTTAGTTTTCACTTTTTAAATATTTTAAATTAGTATCCATTCAATCACATATTACTATGAAAATCATCAAAATTCTCTAATAGTGTGTAAGTATAGAGTTACTAATATTATAAATTTATAATGAATATTCAGAAGATAAATAAATAGCATCGTCAATTTTCTTAGTTCATACAGTTCAATTTACTAGGTTAGTCATAATCTGTAAAAAAAAAAGAAAAATAACCAACTAATCAAATAAGTTTAGTTTTCATCCATCTAAAATATAATAACAAACAAAAAAGATATTTCAAGAATTCTATAAATTAATATTTTTAACCTGATGTTAACGATATTTAATCTTGTTCATTCAATTACATCTAATTTACCTCTTTTTTAAAGAGTAAATTATATTTCCATCTCAGTTTCAAGTTAAATATTATTCATCTTTTTTTAAAAGAGTTGTTCAAGTTAGTATATGAAAAAGAGTTACGTTGAAGCAACATGAATAATAGATATATAATAATAATAATAATAATAATAATAAAATAATGTATCTAATAAATTTAAACAGAAACAATTTGAAAACAAGAAATGGAACAAAAGGAAAAAATAAGGTAAAATTATAGAAATACACACCTTATGTTTCACATATTTCCATTATCCCCTTTTATTTTTAAAAATCTCCAAAATCCCTTATTTCTCTCCTAAGTCTAAACTCCTGGATACATTAATTTCTACACTAAAAATTAGAGTTTATCACTTCCTTATTCCTCTCCTTAATCTTTTCCACGTAATCTAGACAATTAATTTCTCATCAGTTTTCAAAATCAAGTCTCTCTATGTCAAACATAGTATTGTTAATTTTGGTAGTTTCTCTTCTCTTGAAATCCTTTTTTGATTTTATTGTTCATTTGTTTGTTTTTCTCTAACCATTAAATATCATGGATAATGCACCACCAACTAACACTAAACGGATTTATGACTACGAAGATATTGGTTGGGCAGAGAATAGAATCAAAAGACTCCACGATCCATTGCTAATGGCGAATGTAAAAGTTGGAAAGAAGAAAGGGTCTGGTGCTTCTTCTTTGAAAATCCACGTTCCTAAAACCCACAAAAAGAGGGGTCAAAAATTTTCTCCAGCAATTTCTCAACCTTCATTACCTTAGGTTAGGTTTTTGTTCTACTTCTTTCGATTGTTGTAATAATTTTTGTTAGTTAATCAATGGATGATACAAAAATGAACAAATTCAAATCTCGTATGTGTGGGTATCGTGGTCACCTTGAATACTAATCGTTTCAATCATGCTTTTTTCTGATAATGATCTCGTTGCTAAGATATTTTAATGTATCATTATTATCTGTAATCAATTGATACACTAACCCTAAGTAAGTCAAGTTATAATATCTTTTGTTTCTAGCAGTATAATATTAATAGTTATGCATATTTCAGTAGATCGTAGTCAATGATGTATCATCCAAGTTTTGTTTATCCGTCTGTGTATCTAATATTTATAGTTTCATAGTAAATGTTGTATCAGTTACATATGAGATACATTATTTTTCTTTCGATTGTTACATTGTTTTTCTTTCAATTGTTATAATATTTTTTGTTAGTTAATCAATTGATGATACAAAAATAAACAAATTCAGATCTCGTATTTGTGTGTATCCTGGTCACCATGCATTACAATGTACTAATCATTTTAATCATCCTTTTTTTTGATAATGGTCTTCATTGCTAATATATTTTAATTTATCATTATTATCTGTAATCTGTTGATACAGTAACTCTTAGTAAGTTAAGTTATAATATATTTTGTTTCAAGTATTATAGTGTTAGTAGTTATGCATCTTTCTGTAGACATCAATTAATAATGTATTATCCAAGTTTATTTATTCATCTTTGTAACTGGCATTTATAATTTCATAGTAAATTTTATATAATTTACATATGAGATACATTAGTTTTTGCATAATATTTTGTTATTTTTGTATCATTACAGTCTATGAAGTATGTTATCAAACAAATCTTAACCCACTATTTGAAGTTTGGTCCAACATACAACAATAATTTTGTAGAAGATTTGTAAAAGTACATAAATGTTGAGGCTTTTGAGTTATTTACAAATTCTCTTTTTGGACCATATCTCGACATTCATACCTAAAACTATAAAGAGACAAACATCAAAATGCTTGTTGCTTCTTGATATTGAGCAGGATAACAGGAATGAGCTCCATATTCGGCATGCAAATGAAAACGTTTGCGCTTCACTATAAAGGAGTTTGTAATAATAACCGGATTGAACTGCACCACATCTCAATGACATTCAATATCCGAATTCCTCTAAGAGTAGGATCGTTTAAAGATACTTCCCCGATTTAGTAAAGTCTAATAGTGTGACCAAGGGTCGACTTGTTACACGTTTTCTTCAAGGTAATTGGGACAGCAATTAATGATGCTTTCCGAATGGGAATTCTATACTTGATCAACTCATTTACTTTCTCACAACTTCCTGATGCACCTATCAATGGTAACGACTTCCTGATGGTCGAAGATGGTACATATGAACATTTTCCTTGGGGACAACATGCATTTTTCAAGTTAATTTTTCTCATAGAGGAAAGAGAGAACCAAAGTAAAGCAGTTGAATGTTATAGGTGACATGACCTATACTCTAAATATGTGGGTGTATGAATGTGCATCAGTTATTAATGAGGAAACTACTGTCAAGGAGGGAGATTATATACCAATGATACTAAATTGGCGAGTTGTTGGTGTCAAGCCTAAATTTGAAAAGTTTATGTTTAGTATTTTTACTAAGGTAATGATCATTTTTATTTATTTCAAGTTGCAATTATTTTTGGCATGCTGAGTTTAAAAAGTTGTTTTAGAATGTATGTACCAATATACAACATACTCGTGAAGAATTGATTTTACTTTATTTTCCAGACAATCTGGTTGTTCTCATTTTGAACATTCTATGTCTGCTGATAAAATCTAAACAAGCTATATTAGATGACATTCCTGGGTTTGGGAACTAATCCTCTAAACCACCGGATCAGATTGTAAGGAGTAGTAGACATGTATCTGCTACATCTCATACAACCCCCCTCCCCCTACCCCCGGAAGAGAAGAAAGAAAGCGGTTTTGACCAAACAAAAAAGCATTGCAATGGAACAATCAGAGTAGTCCCTCGTGATATGAGTCATGTATTCTAGATTCAGCGGGTCTTTCATCTGATCCTAAAGAAAAGAAAGATCTTTTAGAAATTGAAGGAGTCAAGCAATATGTGAAGGAATATGTAAGTGATTCTGATAATTATTATTGAATGTTCTCAATTTTTCACCGTAAATCATTATTAACTTGCTTACGTATTTTTAAAGGTGGAAAAAAGTTTGATGAACTTAAAGTTTTAATAAAAAAATAATCACAAAGTTCTGATGAGAGCAATACGAAAGCTAAAATGGAAGGTAGTTGTTATTTACTAAATATTTAGTATTCTCAAAGATATTATTCTAATTATGTTATGCTTTGGCTTGAAGAAAATTGTTTTCATATCGATGTCAATCTCAGATGAAGAGGTAGTCGGAGAAGACAATGTGATTCAACCCCAAACTAATAATCAATTTGTTGAACCAAGGGCTCCAATTGATATGGAGTTTGTCAACAACATCCTCATTGATAACCCTAATGTAGAGGCTTAAGAACAAACACACATACAAGAACATGAGGTTGTAGATGTAAGAATCAGATATATTCATCAAATTATCTAATATTCATTAAAGTATCTACCTCATGTTGATACATTATTGTAATGATATAATTAGAGACAGAAATTTTTGATACATTTATAAGTGTAATAGCTACATTATGTTTAAAATTCAAATGCAAGATTAGCTTCAATTGTTGAATAATTATTATTTGGTTGATATTCTAATCAACATAGGATGACGATATATTAAAGGAGAAAAGAGTCAATGAGGATGTATTAGAACCACCATCTACGGTACATGTACTAAGAAAATTTTTGTAAGTATAAGTTTATGTATATAACATAGTTTAAACATTAAATGTATCATTCATTAATGATATAGTATAAGTTACTACTTTGATACATTATTATTTGAATTATTTACTATTTTTCATAGTTTGTTGATACATTAAAAGACCCACAAATTGGTGAGAATGTATCCAATGAAGATGTAAGTACACGTTTATGTAAAAATATATTAGTTTATTTACTTAATGTATCAGATTATTTAGTATCTATTCCAGTTTTGATACTTTAGTTTTTTACTCAAGTAATAGTGTTCATATTTTGTTGATACATTTAAGGATAAAAGAGCTAGCGAGAATATATCCAAGGTAGTTAAGTAAGTATAAGTCTATGTATAAATCTTTTTATCATTTATTAAACTTATGTAACAAAAATTTCGTTATAATTGATTAGGATGATGTAGTAGAGTTTCCACCAAAAGAACTGACCAACCAAATGTGGTTCAAGATGTTGTTGATAGATCACAACATAACATTCCACTCCCAAAACAAGTTTTAGTAAACATTGATACATATGTATATATTCAGTAGAGAACTTATTCACATATAAATCTTAGCCTAGTCACCATTTTCTATAAATTTTCTATTGAAAGGATATACCCAATAAATCTATATTAGCCCGTAGTGCAGTCACATCCAAAGAATTCCTCCTCTCATTGCATAAACTTTTCGTTAATTTTACTATTTTAAGTGTACTTGTGACAAGCCCCACACCCGCTTTGATACTTAACACTTTCGTGTCACCCCACTAATATATAATGTTTTTACTCGTTAATTTCTTTAGCTACGACTAATTAGAATGAATTTCTAATTAGCTAAAAAATTTCACTACCACTACCTTGGAACGACCCCAACCCTCAGTTGGGTTACTATATTATTGATGATCGTAGACACTTGAATTAGAAGTAGTCTCATTGGTCACGATAAGAATCAAAATGGCATCGATGCCGAGGAATGGTGTCACATGAAAATGTAGTTAACTAGAGTTCCAATTCTTTCTTAGTCTTAGCTTTACTAACTTAACATTTGGTTTTGTTTCGTTTGTTTGGGTAGCCATTTCAGGAAGCATGAGCGTAAACAGTAGCAATGCTATCTAGTTGGGCCACCAAGACAACATTTGAAATCTCAACGATGTCCAAGAGCCCAACATCAATGACCATCATCTGATGGGAGGTGTTGGAGCCATCCGTTTACCCTACCTTAGGGAAATGTAGTCTTTCACATAACAAGCACCATGCTACAACTCTAACAATTAATGGGACTTTTCTGTGGATTGACTGATGAGGATCCTCACGAGCATCTTCAAAATTGCGTAGATTTGTGCGAACACTTCTCTTTAAAAAATACTCTCAGGAGTCCGCCCGGTTGAGGCTATTCCCTTTCTCATTAAATGGAGAAGCATGAAAATGGCTAGCAGAGCTTCCACGAGAATCCATCACTTTTTCGGAAGAATTGGTAACCACATTCAAGTCAATTTTTCCCTCCTTTGAAGATGATATCACTCCGGGATAATATTCAAAGCTTGAAGCGTTTGAATGGGGAGCCTCTGCATGAAACTTGGCTAAGGTTAAAAATGATGGTGCTCAAATGCCTGACCTATGACTTCCTTGATAACGTCCTCCTTCAATATTTTTACCATAGCCTAAACTCCGTAAACGAAGGTGTAGCTGACCAACTCTCACCCGGAGGATTAATGCAACAACCATACGTAGTAGCAGCACAACTTCTTGAAGGAATGACGACTATCAAAAGAGCATGGTACACTTGTGAAGACCAAGTCTCTTCCTACACCTTTACGCTATCTAAGAAACAAATTGAAAAGGACAATGAGATTGAGCAAAACATGGAAAAAATGTGAGAAAACTTGCCATTTTATTCAAAAATGTCATGGGGCTGGTGCCCCAGGTGTCAATGTCGTGAGGTTGGGTGTTAAATTTCTGAGGAGGTGAAGTTCGAAGCCATATATAATGAAGAGGTAAGCTTTCTAACAAACAAAAATAGTGGATACCATTCAAACTACCTAAGGTAGGATAGAATCAAGGTTGGGGTAGAGATGAAGGCTGGAAAGATAGATATTGTGAATGGAGGGACCATAATCTGAACTGGAAAAATGGGGAGAAAAATCGATATGTGCTTCCTCATGAGCATCAGTAGCCCAAGGATTCAGAAGGTGGATGGTATGAGGATATTCTCTAGCATATCCTTAACAAGGTTGAAGGGTCGGACAAGATGTTGAAAGACATGAAAGAAGATGTGTCCACCCTTAGTTAAATTGTTACCTCCCATTTGGTCTTGATCAAACAATTGGAAACCCAGATGGGTCATATCTAGCCTCACCTTAATCCAAGATATCAAGGGTTTGCCTAGTGATACTATGGCTAACCCTAAGAATGAGGTTTGAAAATTGGTTTGCATCATGCCACGACGTTAACTAAGACATTGTTTGGGAGACAACCGAAAACCCTTTAATTACTCTTTGTGTTTTGATGAAATAATGGTATGTTGTTTGTACAGGTTAAATCTAGGGGAATTCTTGAAAAGGTGTATAAAGGAGAGCAAATAGTCTAGTTGGCGAGCCGCCGATATGTTCGGCAAACCCAATTTCTTTCACCATCTACCTCAAGATATCTTTAGATTGGATAGTGTAAACTCGGCGGTCTATAGAAATTATTGGCGCATTGCTAATCATGTTGGCGATGTCGATGAAGACTGTCATTGGGATTGTCACATTAATTGAAGATCTTATTGAAATTGGAGAAAAAACTAAACATTCGGCGTTTCACCGAGTGATTACGCGAACTTGACTATTATTGTTGAATGGTCAGAAACTGGATGATCTTTTGTGAGCAAAAGGGTTAAAATTTCCATTTTCATTTACTCTCCTATGTTTTTCCTCTTCATAAACTCACACCAGCTTTATATTTCTTGCATTTTTAGTATTTTTGTTGTTGAATTGTCCTTGAAATTAAATTGCATTGTTACCTAGCATCTCAGTAGCGTTTTTAATCAGCATCAAAGGTTGCTAGTTCGAATCCTGTACTTATTTATTTGAAATTGTACTCATTTGCATAATGTGAATCTTGTTGAATCTTTACTGGATCTCTCTTGATTCATTTGATCGCATGTCTTATCGATTGATATTTGAAAGTTTTTGCTTAATTGGGGGTATCCTGCTCGAGTTTTATTTGAGTTAATTTTTTTTTCTATGGAAATGTGCAATTGTTATCGGTATTCGTTCAATTGGTACAGCAGAAGCATAAATCGCATTATCAGGGGTTGCGGAGTTGAGTTAGGAAGACGGACTGTACATAGGCGTGTTGAGCCATTTGGCAAGCTGGGTCAAGCTTGCTAAACCACTCGGAGGTTCATCTTACGTCAAATTTGTATTTTAAGTTTATGCTAGATGTGTTGATTGTTTTGTAACATTCAGCGGGGACGCTTGACATCGCCAAACTCTTTCGGAGATTTGCCGAACAACTTCTTGATTCTCCCTTTATATGCACCCTTGTACCCTCTATGCACTATGTTCGGCGAATCGGCTAAGTGGACATCACTTCACCAATTGGTTTGGTGAAATGTTTCTACACTCGAAGTCCCTCTGTTCCTGTTTAGATATTTTTTAGTTTTTTCTTGAAGTCTTCATAGAACTATCTAAACCCAAAGTTGCAGGGAGAGAACAAAGTGTAAAAGAGATGAAAAGATAGCAGAACTAGCCGAAGGAAGAAAAGAAAAGAAGAAATCAAGTACCAGCAAGAGGGTTCCCATTGACCCCACAATTCGATTATGGAAAAGAGGATTCATTAAAAAAAAGGCCTTTAAAGCAGCTCACGATGTGGATAAGTTGGTGGAAGCAAATCTAGCTGTTGAAGCCGCAACCGAAGAAGTAAAAGCCGGTGAGACCCAAAAGCAGGAGGGCGTAACTCCAAGCACTAGCACCCAGATCCAAATCGATGCACAGGGCATTGATGCCCCGACAGATGGAGTGATTGTTTAGACAAATTCCCTCTTTACATCCCTTTCTGTTTTTCTTCATTTTCACTACAAGATAATCATCAGTTGCATGTGAGGATAAATGTTTTTATTTGTGGATGTTTGAGGCCAACCATTGTGTGTTGTTTTGACAGATGTTTTGATCTTATGTTTGGTTTTCTGTTTAAAATTGTGTTTACACTGCTTGTGCAATGTTTTAACTTATGGTTTCTTGTTGATTATAATTTACAAAATGAGTTTGAAACCCCTCTGAAAAAATTTTATTTTTCGAAAATAATTGTCACCTCTTGTGTTGAAAGTGGTTGTTCTCTTGCAAATTCAAGTATCAATTTCGATCAATATTGATGACTTGAATAATGCTCTCAATCGAACATATATGAATGTGCGACTACGACGAGACCAGATGAAGTTGCATAAACAATATGTAAACTCTTTACATCTCGTTGTGACTAGACATGTCGAACTAATTCTCATGTTATAACCATTACACACTAGCAAAAGTGTAAAGTCTTGTTTGATGTAAGTATCAATGCCTTGTGTTATAAGCTTACCTTGAACCATGAAAATTTTTATTTTCTGTGAGGAAATCATACGAGGCATTATTTAATTAAAAAATGGGATGGAAACCATCTGCCAAGTGACAATTGACATCTATTAAATCCTTTTGCCATTTTTGTTTTTTTTTTCCACTTATTTCATTATGTTTTTGTTTTTATTTCTTGAAAATATTTTTTAACCAATCTAATTGCCTTATGTTTTTTTATTTTTATTTTTTGTTTTACACTTATTTCAACATATTTTTTGTTTTTATTTTTAACAAGTTTTTTCTTAACTAATCTAATTAGTTGATGTACTTTTTTTTAGTTTTGCACTTATTTCAATATATATATTTTTTTATTTTTTAAAATATTTTTTTCTTAAAGAATATAATTAGTTTATGTTTTTTTTTAATTATTTTTTACTTTACACTTGTTTCAATATATTTTTTATTTTCATTTAACATTTCTTTAACTAATCTAATTAGTTTCTGTTTTTTTGCATTTTATGCATTTAATTTTGATTTGATTTTTTATGTTTTATAAGATTTTATTTTACTACATTAATTTTTTTCTACTTTATGTTATTTATTCATATTTTAATAAATAATTGTTTGTATTTAATTTTTCGTATATAAATCAAGATATAAATAGTTTCTTTAGTTCTAACAATTACTTTTTATCAAAAGTATAAAATAAAAATTTGTAAAGTCGAAAGAAGTCTTTTATGAAATAAATTAAAAAAATTATCATTTTATTTATAATTTTCTAAGAAATATGTAAGGAAAGTAAATGAATAAAATATTATTGAATTTCACCTAACTTGAATTTCACGAATAAAAAACATCATATAAATTTAAATAATGATTGAGTATTTATATAAGTGTTATGAATATTTTTCTTACTTATCATGAATAAAATTATTAAAATATTAAAATACAAATTTGAAACAATGGTTGAAAGAGAAATCAAATAAAAAAATAAAAAGTAAGAGAGAAGGAGGGAAAAACGTCACAAAAGGAAGAGAGGGAAGAGAAGATTGGACCTTTTTTTTTTAAATTGGACCCAGTTAACTACTTGTCAAAAAATAAATGGAGGATCATAAAAATTTTATTTACTTCTCTTACATTATTTTTATCATAGCCGATTGACTACGTTCAAATATTTATTTATTTTAATTAAATTATTATTTCTGTTTAAATAACATTTTTCCCACCTCCTTGAGCCGGAAACAATACAAACCACGACCAAACAACTCCTGAAACAGCCACCAAAACCTCTTTGTTTTTCTCCCTTTTCAGATGAAATAGTCACCGGAAATTACACCAAAACAGCAACTAGTCCATCCACCTTTTACCCTTTATTATTTTTATTTGTTTACAGGTGTTCCTTCTCAACTTTAACGAACTCCAATAAATAACCGTCACGAGCTCTTCCAGGCAGCAGCAATACCAACAACAAACATCTGGACCTCCGGTGAGATCTTCACTGAATCAGATCTCACCATAAATCGGAGCAACAATGAAGACAACACTGAGCTCCGCCAGACAGGTTCCTCTTAGTCTAAATTTTATTTTAGATATTGCTTGATACTTGAGTTGTTGTTCTTTTTATTATTAATTACTGTCCTTCTTTTTTTTTTATGTTTTAGTTAAGTTGATTTAGTTTTTGCTTATTGTGTAAGCGAGTAAATTGAGGAAGATGTGACAAAAAAGTGTTGAAATCGATATTGGTGATTAAAAAGAATTGACCAAGTCAAACTTTTTTAATTAGTGGATAATTAGGGTCTAAAATGTAATATTTAACTTTTAAAAATATTCAAAATATATATAATTTCTAATTTTAAAATATTTTGAAAAGTTTCCTTCTCTTCTAAAATTGTAAAATTTAAAATCTCTTTCAAGATTTGTTTCTCCCTCTTCTTCCTTCTTTATTTCTCTTTCTAGATTTCTTCTTCCCTCTTCTTCTTCATTTTTTTCTTCTTTCAATTACTTGTTTTTCTTTATTGTTGCAATCATTATCTTTGTCGTTCATTATTTTTATCACGTTTTTTCTTTTTTTGTTGTTGGTCCTATTTCACAAACTAATTTTCTTTAATTTTTAAAATTTTAAATTTGAAGTCACTGAATTATTTTTTTTTGTAGATAATCAAGCAACAACTGAAGTTGTAGCAATAACTGCTAAAGTTATTTGTAACGACCTGAGGTCTTGTACAAGTCTATATCATGCATTCATCGCATATATATGAAAATTAGTGTGAATTAAAACTTTTCACAATAATAGTCAAACTCTTTTATAGAAACATAAGAAAGAAATAAGTCTCAAAATACGTCATCTTAGAAAAAAAGTCAATATCATAGGGTAACAACCCTTACATCAATTTAAAAAGGAACTTATAGTCTATTACAAAGTCTTTTAGAAAAGGAAACTAAAACATAATCCATGTCCTCGAACATATGAGGAGATACCAATCTTGAGAGACATCTACTTTGCAAGCTTCAACATCTAAGAGAATCCTTACTTGCCTCCCATACTTGTAGACATAGAGAAACATATGAAATTAACACATTGAATGCACTAAGTATAGTGAACATGAAAGAAAACCATGCAAAAAGGGACATTTACTCTAAGGCATGTTTTCATGCTATTTTGGTAGAAACCTTCATGATAAGAGTTAAAAGACATAATACAAGTCAACAATCACATATAAGATATATTCAAATAATCCAAAAGATATGACCATAATCACTTAGATCCCCTCCCTAAGGTTACTCTAAGAAATACTTGAGTAAGACATGAAGAGACCGCCCATTCACCCTCATCAAGCACACCTAAGTCATCCTCAAAGACACCCTAGGTAAGAACCTAAATATCTAACTTCCCTTTATTAACTGAACATTATTCATTAAAGCCATTTATGCGATAAGTACACCAAGTCAGAGACTTTCACATAATGGTCTTAGAAGACCTAGAGAACTCATTCTAGCATCTTCAAAGCCTACTCGTGTCATGTATAGATAGTGTCCCATTCAACTACCTACATGTTGTAAAACCTATCCAATACTAGAGCGTACATCCCACATGATTAGAATAGGCATTAACTGACATAGACCTTACGATCTAGGTATGGAATCTGGTGACATAAGGACCCCACAAGATGCAAGGTGTTCTACTTGCCAAAGGTAGAACTATGACACATCTCATGTTGGCACATGGTTAAGGGATATCAAGGTATTCTTTGTACTCTAGTCTCATATTCAAGTAGAGCTACTATCACAAGCATATCCTCTCGGTGCTTTGACTTGTTTCTCAAAGAGTAATTTCTTTCACTTAGGTGTATTAGAGAAGGAACCATTACTAAATCCTAGAAACTCATAATACCCTTTCCAAGGATGGGACCACTAGGGATGCCAACCAAGGTTTATTGGGATAACTCATTTGACTACTCTTGAAAGGGTGTTTTAGGCCTACCAATCCAAGACTTATTATTAACCTTATTTTCATTATTCAAGGTTTCACATTCTTAACGTTCTTTTCATTATTCAAGGTTCTACTTTATTAACCTTCTTTTTATTTAATCATTCAAGGAAGGGAATCAACTTTAGGTCTACCCATCCTAGACTTTCAGTCATACACTCATTAAATACCATTCAAGTACCAAGTATGGACAACTAGTCTACCAATACAACATACAACATCAATCTATAAAGGCTCTCCGTAGTCCTTCATCATCATATATCAATAATTAGAGAAGAAGCACATTCAATCATATTATTATAGCACCCATACAAGATCACATAGACATCACATGAGCGCCTTCACTTTATACCTTCACATATACCATATCATGATCATATCATAATTCACCTAATAATGTCGACAAGGTCATGTTCATAACGATTATAACAATGAAACACCGCCGCTATAAGTGCATCATACCAATCAATAAAAATTCAATATCGATTCTATGCTAAAAAAGGAATTAGGTCAACTCACCACCTTCCAATAGTGACACAATCACCTATTCCTTAGCCTTTCCAACAAATTCCTATAACAAGAGATCTTTACAATAACAATATGCATAAGACTAGACACACAATTCATCCATATCAATGATCAAACAAAACTCAATATCGATATCAATACTATAAGGCAAGATATCAACAATTCTAAATATGATCAACGTATAATTCAATAGTCCATAACAATCTACACATGAATTCAATATAATTAAGCCATGATTAATTCACCCACTTTAGAGCCAAAATTAGGTATTTAAGGAATGCATGAGTTCATGGAGTTTTTGATCTTAAAATCATCAATTAACATTTATCAATCCTTAAATATCAATTTAAATCTTTTCATGCAAGAACCCATGCTTAGAATTATGTAATACCTCGAAAATAACTTAGGCGAAGTTAGAGCCTAACATGTTTTTGATGAGTGTCTAAGGTCCTAAAATGTTCAATACTGTGTTATTGAGGTAGTGTATAGATATTCAGGTTCATTGGAAGTCAAACGTCAAGGGACGACTAAGACGTTCAACGACTAAGTCACCTATGTGCCTCATGTGTGGTTATGTGCCTATATACGTGTTTCATGAGTTAATGAGGTCGTTATATGAGTTATTATAGTGTTTATTTGCAGCGTGTAAAGTTTCATGAGGCTTGGAGTTTAAACGTCCATGACGTGTGAAAGATTTGCCTTGAAACGACCTTGTGTGTCTTGGCATGTTTCGTCGAGTTTTATGTGTTTGTTTTGAATGAAATTGATGTGAGAGGTCCTAAATTTGTATACAAACATATTTGGTTTGGAAACATCCGTAAAAATTCCCAAAGGACCATGCAAGGGTCCTTGAAGAAGGACTCATGTTGGTGGCCAAAACTACCCAAGGCAGTCCCACCTACGGATGGCAAACGAGGGCTCGTGGCCTGGTCGACGCCCCGTAGGTGGAGGGCATAGATGATTAATTATCTAGGAATATAATATACCATTTTCCACGATCTGACCCAATTGACGGAGGACAGGAAGGTCCGTTTGTGGACTGACGCCCCGTCGATGGGCAATCGTCCGTGAGGCTGTCCCCTGCGCAACTTTACTGTAAATGCAAGGGAGAAGTGGTAAATTCACCCTACATCTAAATAAGAGAAAGGGAGATTAACTAGGGTTATTTTAGGTTTTTTAAGCGGGTTTATAACTCCTAAATACCTAGATGAATTCATTATTCCAAATCAAAACCGCAATATCTCTTTGAAATTATCTAGAACACCATTGAAGTCAAAGCTCAAGGAAAGATCTTCTATTAGAGATTTGAGTGGTGATTCTTCGTCAATCTCGTAGATTAACATCATTGAGGTATGATTTTTGATCCTTTAAATTCTAATCATCAAGGAGCCAATCTTCAAAGTGATTTTCAACGACTCCACAAAAGATGAGTTTTCTAAATTGAAAACTATCCATGGGTTCTTGCATTAAAGGTTTTAAATTATTAAATATTGATTGAATTATTGTTAATTATATGATTTTAAATCAATTATCCTATGTACCCATGTAATTGATGAACCCTAGTTTTTGACTACTTTATGGGTTAAGTGATATTGTCTTAATGCTTATGAATTCTAGTGTAGATTTATATAGGCTATTGATTGATGTAATAATTGTATTCAATTGATGTATATGTTGTATTAGATTGATAAATCCATATTGAATTGATCTAGATTCATTGAGTATTATTGTTTTTATATTGAGTTGATGTTCATGGCCATGGTAAGGGCCTTATGGTATTGAATTTGACGATTTAGATTTGGATTGAAGTGTTGAGAATTGATTGGTTGTGCACTGCCCTAATTCTTTTTAATGGTATGGTCCACTTATGGTGGCGATGTTATGTTAATGATGTGGTCTTGTCGGCATTACTTTATGTATTATGATGATCATGGCTTTGTCGGAAATTACTTGACATATTGTGATGATGTGTGCAGTGATTTATGTGAAGTATGACATATCTATATAGATGTGATTAAGTGAAAGTATGTGTTCATGTATTGATGTTGTTAGGTGATCATGTTAGACTATGAGTATGTCCTTATGTGTGTATTCTTAGTGTTGATGCATGGTTATTCCTACTTGACTAAATGAATCTATGAAGGTTATATTGATAATGTTATAGTAGTGTATAGTATGGCCTAAAGTTGATGTTGGTTATGTCTATGTTATTCTAGAATGATATGCTAAATGTGATAAAGTTAATTATGTTATGTCTTATGTTGGTAGACTTGTGTACCTTACTTGATACATGTACAAATGTAAATATGAGATGCCTTGAGTTAGGATGCTAAATCCTCTTAGTCTTGAAAGTATGAATGATATGAGAACTTTAATGATTCTAACAAGGTCATTTATGTGGAACCTTGAACTTAGTGGTAAGGTTATGAACCATGAAGTTGAAAGCCGTAATGGTACCCTTTATGTATGAATGATGGACTTAAGGTTGATTGACTGGGACAACATCATATAATCTTTAGGGAAGTCATTAAGAGCTATCTTGTCACCATTGTAAGGCAGCCCTAGGGGACCTCTTTGGTAGGCTGAATGTGATTGAGGTATGAACTTGATATAGAACCTTTTTGTAAGAACCTTTAATGTGAATTACTCTATGAGAACAAAGGCTACCACCGAGTGAGTATGGTTTGGGAAGTATGTCTAGTGAAGAATGAGACTAGAGTACATAGGGATCCCTTCATATTCCTCAACCATGTGCCTACATAGAATGTGTCTAAGTTCTATCATTGGCAAGTAGAACACCCTCCATCGAAGTAGGTTACAACTCCAGATTCCATGCTTGCTACCACGGTCTATGTCGGTTATTGCCTATTCTCATCATTTGGGATACCTACTAGCATTAGAGGAGTTCTATGAAGTTTAGGTGGTGGTATGGGACTCTATCAAGACATTTCACAATAGGCTTTGAAGATGTTAGTGACATTCCCTAGGTCTTCCCCAAGACCATTAATTGAGTGTGCTTATGTGTTTAGTGTATCTTAAATGAACTAATGAATGTAATGACTTAAGTTAAGAAATCATGTTAAATAAATAAGATCTTATCTAGAGTAGTTAAGGGTTGTCAAGTTAAGGTGCGAAGGGGGCATAGGAATGGTCACTATGTATCTTACCTAGATAAGTCTTAAGAATGACTCTAGTTAGGAAAGTTGGTCAATTATGTATACATGATCCAAATTAAGGTAGTTTAAGGATTACTTAGGTAATCTTGGAGAGGTTAAGTATGGATATTCTCTTATTGATTTACTTGAGTAAGTCGTTTGATAACCTTTGGAAGGGAGAATGTAATGTTATATGTATGTTGTTATATTAGGTGAGAATGATCTTATCCTAGGTAATCTATAGGATCTGTTAAGTGTGCGTAAAAGGGATTGTATGGGTGATACCCTCAAACTTACTTCTCAAATAAGAAGTAAAGCGGTTGTATCAAGTAAAGAACCCAACTAATGAGGTTGGGATCGTTCCCACGAGGAAAATAGTTCAGACCTAACTTAATTCTATTATTACTATTATGTCAATTATTTCCCTAGAAAACAAAAGACAATAAAGGGGTTTTTTATTTCTAAGTTAATTAAAATAATTAACTAAATTAAAGTAAACAACTAACAGATTCAAATCTTGGAGCTTAATCAATTAATAAAAGTAACTAGGGCTTAAGTGTTTCCCACAGGTATCTAACTTGATAATTCTAACTATAAAAATTCTAAATTAAAGTAAACAACTAACATATTCAAATCTTGCAGCTTAATCAATTAATAAAAGTAACTAGGGCTTAAGTATTCCCCACAGGTTCCTAACTTGATAATTCTAACTATAAAAATTCTAAATTAAAGTAAACAACTAACAGATTCAAATCTTGGAGCTTAATCAATTAATAAAAGTAACTAGGGCTTAAGTGTTTCCCACAGGTATCTAACTTGATAATTCTAACTATAAAAATTCTAAATTAAAGTAAACAACTAACAGATTCAAATCTTGGAGCTTAATCAATTAATAAAAGTAACTAGGGCTTAAGTGTTTCCCACAGGTATCTAACTTGATAATTCTAACTATAAAAATTCTAAATTAAAGTAAACAACTAACAGATTCAAATCTTGGAGCTTAATCAATTAATAAAAGTAACTAGGGCTTAAGTGTTTCCCACAGGTATCTAACTTGATAATTCTAACTATAAAAATTCTAAATTAAAGTAAACAACTAACAGATTCAAATCTTGGAGCTTAATCAATTAATAAAAGTAACTAGGGCTTAAGTGTTTCCCACAGGTATCTAACTTGATAATTCTAACTATAAAAATTCTAAATTAAAGTAAACAACTAACAGATTCAAATCTTGGAGCTTAATCAATTAATAAAAGTAACTAGGGCTTAAGTGTTTCCCACAGGTATCTAACTTGATAATTCTAACTATAAAAATTCTAAATTAAAGTAAACAACTAACAGATTCAAATCTTGGAGCTTAATCAATTAATAAAAGTAACTAGGGCTTAAGTGTTTCCCACAGGTATCTAACTTGATAATTCTAACTATAAAAATTCTAAATTAAAGTAAACAACTAACAGATTCAAATCTTGGAGCTTAATCAATTAATAAAAGTAACTAGGGCTTAAGTGTTTCCCACAGGTATCTAACTTGATAATTCTAACTATAAAAATTCTAAATTAAAGTAAACAACTAACAGATTCAAATCTTGGAGCTTAATCAATTAATAAAAGTAACTAGGGCTTAAGTGTTTCCCACAGGTATCTAACTTGATAATTCTAACTATAAAAATTCTAAATTAAAGTAAACAACTAACAGATTCAAATCTTGGAGCTTAATCAATTAATAAAAGTAACTAGGGCTTAAGTGTTTCCCACAGGTATCTAACTTGATAATTCTAACTATAAAAATTCTAAATTAAAGTAAACAACTAACAGATTCAAATCTTGGAGCTTAATCAATTAATAAAAGTAACTAGGGCTTAAGTGTTTCCCACAGGTATCTAACTTGATAATTCTAACTATAAAAATTCTAAATTAAAGTAAACAACTAACAGATTCAAATCTTGGAGCTTAATCAATTAATAAAAGTAACTAGGGCTTAAGTGTTTCCCACAGGTATCTAACTTGATAATTCTAACTATAAAAATTCTAAATTAAAGTAAACAACTAACAGATTCAAATCTTGGAGCTTAATCAATTAATAAAAGTAACTAGGGCTTAAGTGTTTCCCACAGGTATCTAACTTGATAATTCTAACTATAAAAATTCTAAATTAAAGTAAACAACTAACAGATTCAAATCTTGGAGCTTAATCAATTAATAAAAGTAACTAGGGCTTAAGTGTTTCCCACAGGTATCTAACTTGATAATTCTAACTATAAAAATTCTAAATTAAAGTAAACAACTAACAGATTCAAATCTTGGAGCTTAATCAATTAATAAAAGTAACTAGGGCTTAAGTGTTTCCCACAGGTATCTAACTTGATAATTCTAACTATAAAAATTCTAAATTAAAGTAAACAACTAACAGATTCAAATCTTGGAGCTTAATCAATTAATAAAAGTAACTAGGGCTTAAGTGTTTCCCACAGGTATCTAACTTGATAATTCTAACTATAAAAATTCTAAATTAAAGTAAACAACTAACATATTCAAATCTTGCAGCTTAATCAATTAATAAAAGTAACTAGGGCTTAAGTATTCCCCACAGGTTCCTAACTTGATAATTCTAACTATAAAAATTCTTTCTTAGTACCTTGCATGTAAAGTGATAAGTTATGTATCTCAAAATCCTTGGTCCGGCATCTAGAAAATTTCACTCCTCGCCTTGGTCCAGCTACGTGTGTTGCTATACTAACCCTTACCTTTACCTCATAAGCATGGTATTCGATATTTGACAAAGTTATTACCTAGTACCAATCGACACTAGCCTATTAGATAGTGTACACTAAATCTATGTTGCTAATTCTTTTCCTATTATCTACCTCCTTGGTCCTGGAAGTAGCATTAAGGCGAGTTCTAACGTTGGCCATCTGTTAAAAAGACTTCTAAACGAAAGAATTATCAATACATGCTAGACACTATTCTAGAATTGTTATTTTAGTTAGATTTTAACTCATTATTCACCCATGGTTCCCAAAACCCTAGTTATTGAGTTTAGTTACCCATGGTCATAATCACACTATTCATATATTTAATATAGGAATTCATGCACTTACTTTAATGAGAAAGAATAAAATCTAGAAATTCACTTGATTAATCAACAAAAGTACGAACAAACAATTCCAAGAAAAGTGTAACAATTGCTGAAATTAATCCTTCAATACTTGAACAAAAGAACTAAAGATTATCCAAAAGTCTAACTATCAAAAAGTCTAACATCAAAAAGTCTAACCCCAAAAATGAGGTTTTTTGAAATATTTATGATAAAAACAAAAACCTAATAAGAAGGATTCTAATTACTGAAAATCTGTCAAAATGTGTATCGGTCGACGGACCTTGTGACGGACCGTCGTGGTCACAACGGGCCGTCATGGCCTCCGTTGACCCATACATCACAAATTCTTCTTCTTCTTTCTTCATTACCCTCAACGAACATGTATGACGGACCGTTCCAAGCACGACGGTCCGTCGAGGGTCTCCGTTCCATAATACTTTAACTTCTTGGAGTTTGGGTACTGGGACTAATCTCTGATCATTACGATGAACCGGCAGGATGGACCGTCGTGGCTATGACAGTCCGTCATGGACTATTGTAATCCCACACTAGGTCAGACTTCCCCATATTCCTTCAGCAGATTCTATCCTCACTACGATGCCACCTACGGACCGTCACAAGCTCGACGGACCATCATAAGCTTCGTAGGTGGTCTCTTCTACATTTCTAACTCAAAAACTTCCGCGTTCATCTTTGGACAGATTTCCTGCAAATAAGGAGAAACTTACATAAAAATTAACATAAAAAGGCTTTTGGACTCACACTAAACTTAAGGAAAAAGCATTAAAAATACCATGAAACCACGCTACATCAACACCCTCAACTTGAATTCGTTGTTTGTCCTCAAGCGACGCACTATGACTCACTACAAAATCTTTGTACAATAGTATCTATATTTTAGCTTTCGCAATCATTTGGCTATCAATCCCAATCACTCTCATCATGGTTATGCATGTTATCACTAGTAGACTTGAATTATGTGGAACCAGACCATGACATAGACTCACCACGCACTCACACATATCCTCTTCAATTTATCACCGAGGTGCTAATATTTCTGGGAGTGCAACTAGTATCCTCACTTTAAAACAACATCCTCATTTTTCGCACAATGATTTCAGTTTGAGTATAAGGATTACTTTTCAACACTCACTCTCAAAATAAATTCACAACTCATTCATATATATTGGCATAAGCTTGCCCTTATTTTCACTTCTTTAAGTTCGACATACAACTCTTAGGATCACGATAGGACTTTCTTATCTTGTAACATAGGCTCAGGGTCAGGTAGGGTATATTTAGGTATACTTTAGTGAATTTTGCCCTCTTTGACATATCGGTTAAGCGTTTGACCTTTTCATCATTTTATCCCGCCCTTTTTCTTATATTCTTTCACCTTGCTATTTTCCCTTCTTTCTTCATTTGTGTAAGTGACTCTTTTCTTTTCTTGCTTGTGTTTTTTATATTTTTTATTTTACTTTTCTTTCAACTGGTTCTTGAGTCACTTTACTTTTGTTCTTTCTCTCTCTTTGTTCTTTCAACCCTACTTTCCAGAGAATTCCTCATGATAGCCACCCTCAACTCATGGCTTTGCCATGAGTCAAAGTACACAAACCCCAAAGTTGAGTCAGGGCCACGAAAAGGTCGTTTACTGCATTAGCCACCCTCAACTTATGCTTTTGGCGTAAGTTGAGGTGCACATGTCCAAGGAGGGACCAGGGCCAACATATAATTCCGAGAAAAGATCAGTTGGGTGAAAAAGAAAGGTCTATTTTAAGCTCAAATCATTTGGATCAAATGATATTAATTTCATTTGGTATTTTGATTTATTTATTTAGGCTAAAAATTGGCTATATTGAACAAGGGCTTATGATCCTTTCCTAATTGTCTATTATAACTTACTTTTAGCAGGACTAACCAGGCAAGTTCTAGCTCAGTACAAATAGTGGACTATTCAAATTTTCCTCACACTCACTTTACATCTCATTAATATGCCAGATTATCAGACACCTAGTTCAAGTCTTAGACTTAGGGTCATGCAGTGGTGTATATCTATGTCATGATTAGAGCCACACATTTATCAATTACTATGCCTAGCCATGTATCATTTTTATTACATCAGGATATCATTTTTGTTTTAGCCATCATGCTTCAGAGTTATACTATGTACACAAGATATAGTAATGCCGGTTCAACAATAAAAATAATCATTCTCTTGGGGAAAAAGAACACAGGCAAGAAAACCCCAAAAGAAGAACGTGAATTGGGCTACTCCGACTTCACCCTAGCACTCACTTTCCATTTACCCCACCCCAACAAAAAGATATGCAATTGTCCCCAATGCATAAAAAAATTGAAATACGAGAGTGGTAGGTGAAGCAAACCTGGGGCGCAAAGCGCCGGCGATCAGCAAGCTGGTGGGTCTGGTTCCCCGAAACCCACTACCTATGTAGTCTAGAAATCGTCAGTAGTGTCCTCATCAGAAAAAACACTATCAGTAGTGCCTCCTGCTGTCTCCGCATCTCTGGAGCTAGATGCCCCAGCAACTACTCTAGAGCCCTAATCTGACGCACCTCCTCATCAGCAATCAAGGCTCTCCTTGCAGCCTTCATCTCATGGTGCTCCTTCTTCCTTTCCCTAGCCTCATCCTCCAGTCGACCCCTGCAACTCTTGGCATGCTGTCGAGAGGGAGGTGGTGGAATCTCAGCAGTGGCGAATAAAGTAGACAACACTGTGTGCTCAGCAGGCTCTGCAGAAGGGGACTCAGACTCAGGCACCCTAGCCTCTAGGATCATATAAATATATATACTCAGACTCTCAACCGCAGCCTAAAGGGTCGACACATCAACCGGAAAGGCTGGCCAGGCTAGCATCCGCAACTCAAAAGCGTCTAAGCGCTGATGAACCTCAGAGATCTTCCGCTCTGTATGATGTGCCATCTTACGCTCCATACGCTCCTCCGCCTCAGCAATAGACCTCTGCATCCAAGGCTGGATGTGATGCAGAAGTGTCACGACCCAAACCCGAGCCGCGACTGGCACCCACACTTACCCTCCTATGTGAGCGAACCAACCAATCTAAACCTTAACATTTCAATTTAATATCAACAGAAATAATGCGGAAGACTTAAACTCATTAATAAAAAGACATTTCAATAACTTCTAAAATTCAACATCTATTATTCCCCAAAATCTGGAAGTCATCACCACAAGAACATCTATGATCAAATTACTAAACTAAGAGTATTCTAA
>NC_028641.1:46148691-46156499 GCF_001406875.1 Solanum pennellii | reverse complement strand
AATTTTCCTAAAGTCCTATAGCCTCTCAAAGAAAAGTAAAGGCGTCCCCCTACCGTTCCTTAAGACTCTACTAGACTGGCACCCACACTTACCCTCCTATGTGAGCGAACCAACCAATCTAAACCTTAAACGACCCAAAACCGAGCCGCGACTGGCACCCACACTTACCCTCCTATGTGAGCGAACCAACCAATCTAAACCCTAACATTTCAATTTAATATCAACAGAAAGTAATGCGGAAGACTTAAACTCATTAATAAAAACCAATTCAATAACTTCTAAAATTCAACATCTATTATTCCCCAAAATCTGGAAGTCATCACCACAAGAACATCTATGATCAAATTACTAAACTAAGAGTATTCTAAGAAGCTAAAATAAACAAAAGCTAGTCCATGCCGGAACTTCAAGGCATCAAGACATGAGGAAGAAGATCCAGTCCAAGCTAGAAGCATTAGCTCACCCTGAAATCCGGTGTAATGAAGACTGGCTAGAGTTGCGGTTGAGTTGAAGACGACGGTATGTTTGCTGCATTCCACAAATAACAAGGAAAACAAATACAAGTAGGGGTCAGTACAAAACACAGGTACTGAGTAGGTATCATCGGCCAACTCAAAATAGAAAACAGTATATATCAGATAATATCATAAATCAACTACAATACTCAACGTGTAGCAACAACAAGTTCTATAATCATTAATAAGCACCGCCAAGTTCACACATGAGGACTCAAGCCTCAATACCATACTCATTTGGGAATTAGGTTCATTAGATTGAGTATATTAACATCTTTCAAGATTCATTATCTTTATTCCTCTTGTGTCGGTACGTGACACTCCGCTCCCCTACTACTATGTGTCGGTACGTGACACTCCGATCCCCTAAATCTACGTGTCGGTTCGTGACACCCGTCCCACTAATTCTATGTGTCGGTACGTGACACTCTGACCCCCTAATTCTACGTGTCGGTTCGTGACCCCCGATCCCCTAATTCTACGTGTCGGTTCGTGACATCCGATCCCCTAATTCTACGTGTCGGTTCGTGACACCCGATCCCCTAATTCTACGTGTCGGTTCGTGACACCCGATCCCCTAATTCTACGTGTCGGTTCGTGACACCCGATCCCCTAATTCTACGTGTCGGTTCGTGACACCCGATCCCCTAATTCTACGTGTCGGTTCGTGACATCCGATCCCCTAATTCTACGTGTCGGTTCGTGACATCCGATCCCCTAATTCTACGTGTCGGTTCGTGACACCCGATCCCCTAATTCTACGTGTCGGTTCGTGACATCCGATCCCCTAATTCTACGTGTCGGTTCGTGACACCCGATCCCCTAATTCTACGTGTCGGTTCGTGACATCCGATCCCCTAATTCTACGTGTCGGTTCGTGACACCCGATCCCCTAATTCTACGTGTCGGTTCGTGACATCCGATCCCCTAATTCTACGTGTCGGTTCGTGACACCCGATCCCCTAATTCTACGTGTCGGTTCGTGACACCCGATCCCCTAATTCTACGTGTCGGTTCGTGACACCCGGTCCCCCTAATACTACGTGTCGGTTCGTGACACCCGCTCCACTAATCTCATTCTATTAATTCATCAATCCTTCTTTATACCAAGGCATCATCAACCCCATTACTTTAGTTCATCAAGCCTTCTTTTATACTAAGGCATCATCAATCTCATTAACAAAGTAGATTAGGGTTTTTCAAGATTTGGGATTCAATAGCTTCATCATGCTTATTTTATCACAATTATATACAAAATCACATCATGCATGCACACAATTAAGCATATAGAAGGGTTTACAATACTACCCACTACATATCATTCGCTATTAAGAGTTTACTATGAATAGCATAAACCATAACCTACCTCTACCGAAGATTCGTGATCAAACAAGCAAATTCCCCAAAGTTTGTGTTTTCCTCTTCGTTTCTCCTCTCTTCTACTCGTTCGTTCTCTCTTCTTTCTCTCTCTTTGTTCTTTCTATTTTTCTTATTCAAACCCTCTTTCTTTTACCCTAATTAGCATATAATTAAGTATAAAGATGGCAATAATATCCCACTAATTAACTCAAGGTTACCTCTTTTAACCCCCAAGTAATTAGACTTATTAACATTAACCCTCTAACTCTATAATTAAAGCAGGAATAGTCCAAAACGCCCCTTAAATTACTTAACAGAAATCCGACCCAGCCTGGGATTACGCAGTCTGTGACGGGCCGTCGTGCCTGCGACGGTCCGTCCTGCTGCTCCGTCACAGAGTTCAGAGACTAGATTTTTACCAAGAGTCTGTGACGGCCCGTCACGCCTGTGACGATCCGTCCTGCCATTCAGTTACGAAGTTCAGAGAGTCGATTTTAGTACACAAATTTCAGAATTCTAAGTATTTTGGAACGAGACCCCCTCGACGGTCCGTCGTGCCCATGACGGTCCGTCGTGGGTTCCGTCGTCTCAGCCAGTTTTTCCAGAAATAAAATCTGCTGCTCAAAACGACTAAACAGGTCGTTACAAGAAGTGTGCCCATCTGAGCCTCGTACCAATTGACACTAGCCTATTAGATAGTGTACACTAAATCTATGTTGATAATTCTTTTACTATTATCTACCTCCTTTGTCCGGCAAGTAGCATTAAAGCGAGTTCTAATGTTGGCCATCCGTTAAAAGACTTTTAAACGAAATTTATCGATACATGCTAGACACTATTCTAGAATTGCTATTTTAGATAGATTTTACCTCATTATTCACCCATGGTTCCCATAACCCTAGTTATGGAGTTTAGTTACCCATGGTCATAATCACACTATTCATATATTTAATATAAGAATTCATGCACTTACTTTAATGAGAAAGAATAAAATCTAGAAATTCACTTGATTAATCAACAAAAGCACCAACAATCAATTCCAGAAAAAGAGTAACAATTGCTGAAATTAATCTTTCAATACTTGAACAAAAGAACTAAAGATTATCCAAAAGTCTAACTATCAAAAAGTCTAACATCAAAAAGTCTAACCCCAAAAACGAGGTTTTTCAAACTATTTATAATAAAAATAAAAACCTATTAAAAGAAGAATTCTCATTACTAAATATCTGTAAAAACGCGTCTGGGTCGACGGAACTCGTGACGGACCGTCGTGGTCACGACGGGTCGTCATGGCCTTCGTCGTACCATACTTCACAAATTCTTCTACTGCTCTTTTCATAATTCTCAACGAACAGGTATGACGGACCGTTCCAAGCACGACGGTCCATCGAGGGTCTCCGTTCCATAATACTTTAACTTCTTGGAATTTGGGTACTGGACTACTCTTTGATCACTACGACGAACCAGCAGGACGGACCGTCGTGGCTATGACGGTCCGTCATGGAGTTCCGTAATCCCACACTAGGTCAGACTTCCCCATCATCCTTCAGCAGCTTCTCTCCTCAATACGTTGCCACCTACGGACCGTCACAAGCTTGATGGACCATCATAAGCTCCGTAGGTGGTCTCTTCTGCATTTCTTGCTCAAAAACTTCCACGTTCATATTTGGACAGATTTCCTGCAAATAAGGAGAAACTTACATAAAAATCAATACAAAAAGGCTTTTGGAAACACACTAAACTTAAGGAAAAAGCATTATAAATACTGTGAAATCACGGTACATCAATGAGCGGTCGCTTCACAACTCACTCAAGTGAACCTTAGAATCACCTTTGGTAAGAGGATCTCATGTTTATGTGGTTGGTGTATTGTAAGTTTGTATATCTCATTATAGGTTGTCTTAAGGATCATTTAGGTGTGCCTAGAGAGGGTGTACTCTCTTTTTCGTACTTAAGTGAGTCTTAGGATAGCTTTTAGTGAGACAATTACATGCTAGAAAGTGTTTAATGTGAAGTTGATAGGCTTCACTATAACATGGAAAATAGTTCAATGTAATGTTAATGAGTTCACTGTAATGTCCTTACAAATGTGATAAATTCATTAAGTGACTTCTTATGTATTTCTAATGTGTTAAATAATGTTCTTATGATTATATTATGATATTTAAATCAAAAGATGCATATTTCCAATAAATATCTGCTTTCAGGACTTTTATGCATTATGGCATATGCATATTTCCAAGAAATGTCTGTTTTCATGAATTTTATTCATTATGCCATACTTAGTACATGTGTTTATACTAATTTCATGCTTTTATCTATCTCTAAAGTGATTCATAGATGAAGGTTCTTTTTGGAGCTAAACTTGGATTAGAAGATCTTTCAAGCAATTTGAAGTATGTCCTCAATTGACTCGAGGGCATAAATGTCTTTCATTCTCTTATCGAAGTATTGTAATAAACTACGTATTTATATATTCGTATTGTATGGGACGTGTCCCAAGTATTCTTGCGTCTAATATTTGATGAAATGAGACTTAGTATTTCCTATGAGTTTTATATGAAGATATTTTAAAAGACTTATGGAATGTCTTGAAAAATTTTAATTACAAATTATTTTTCATATGTTTATATGCGATGAACGATACGGGAGGTCTTGAACAAGACCTCCAAGAGGTCAAGTACGCCGGTTCCACTTCGAGAGTGCCATATCTTCTAGGGTGTGGTCTCAGAATGTGACAAATTGAAAATAGGATTTCAAGGTTTTTGCTGATCTTTGAAAAGACTTTTGATTGGCTCCTTGAATGACAGAAGAATCAAGGATGAAATCACCATACCTTAATGGTAGAAATTCCATGAAATTTGGGTTAAAAACTTGGAGAATTTGTCCTTCTTCCTTGGAGCTTCAAATCTTCAACAATGGAGGTTTGGGAGAGAATGAATGGAAAGCTTTTGATTTCACTTCAGGGTTTTGTTTTGATTGGTGAATTTTGGGTAAAATTGACTCAAAAACCGTTTATAATAAACACCCAAAGTACCCAAAACACCCCTACACTAATTTGACCTTTAAACCAAGTCTAGTTTTACTTTAAAAGACAAGACCAAATCTGGGACATGGTTGTGCGTCGTGGGGACACTTCAAATTCTCGGTTTTGGAATTTAATTTGAGGTAGAATGATTTTTGTTGATCCCGCATCACAGGGAAACATTTTTTCCCTTTAAGTGTGGGCTGCGGGACGCGCAGACAATTCTAAAAGGCTGCCTTGGCAGCCTTCTTGCCATAACTTGGGTCCTCCTCAAGGACCCTTTCGTTGGTCGTTGGAAAGTCGTACCCTCTAAACATGTACCTTTAGGTTTTAGGGTCATCCCTAATGATTTTAGACTCCAAACAACACCTTAAAACATGCACAACACACAAGGACACACTAGCACACCAAAAGACTAGTTTCCGAATTTCTTGATCGTTCTTCGACCTTTGACTTCCAAACTAATCAAAATGAATTATAAAGTTATTATTCATCATTTTAACATCTTATTTAACCATAAAACTCATGATAGGATCTAGTTTATCCTATTTTATTTCGAGGGTTTGTAGTAAGCTGAAGTTTCTTTAGCAACTGCTAAAATTTTTCCAGCAACTGTTAAAGTTATTGTAGTAACTGTTAGAAACTTTTTAAGCAACTGTTCAAGTTACTGCAACAATTAGAATAATTTATGTAGCAAGTGAGTCAAAAAAGAGGGTGGTAGTGTGACAAATGAGATTTTGGTGATAAGAACGAATGTGGAGGTGATGATTGTTGTGGAGGCAGAGGTAGAGAAGAAGGAGGTCGCACGGATGGTGGTAAAAAAGGAAGAATAAGAGAGTGGTGGCAATGGAGGAAGAACGGATGGTTTTGGCCGAGGAGGAAGTGTTGACAACAAAGGTTATACTGTCAGAAGGGGGGGTGGCTAACAGCGGCAGAAGGGTGGAGATAAGGGAGGATGTGAAGTGGGGAAAATCTAAATAATAAAACTTGAGGGTTTTAAAATTAGTGTCATTATCACAAATCATAAAATTGTCACCTCTATTCAATAATTAAAACTAGTGTCACTTTTTCTTCATTTTGAAACTCTTTTGTCACCCTTAATTCATTAGCTCGTGTTAAGCGGTGTTTTCTATTGATTTTATTCTTCCCAGTGTCTTTGATATATTTAGTTATATCTATTGCTTTATTCTCTTTGAGTTCATATATGGCTGTAGTTATCTTTCTACCGTTATTGTTATTTTTTATTATTTATTACTTTTAATTAATTGTTATGGTTAATACATAATGTTTGTTATAGCTTAGATGTTTTGTTTTTGTTGTTTTGACTTTGTTGTTGTTAGTTAATTTGGTTTTTAGTATTTTATTAGCACTTCTGCTTGGTTCTGTCCATTGGTTATTTTGCTATTGTTATTATGATAAAATTAACTAGTTAGCTATCATATTTAGTAAACCTTAATTTTATGTTGCTTTGTCATCACCGATGGGAGTCGCTAAATTTCAAATTATTTGTTAACTAGAGAAACATAATTATAGATTGAATGAATTCTCTACCAAAAATTAAACATCAACGAATGAAAGGACAATAGAGAAAACTCAGCAGACACAATTTTGATTCAAAATGAAGAAACTCTACAAAACCCTAAAAAAGAACACAGAAAAAAAATTCAAATAGATGAAAAATTGAAGTCACGAAAGAGGAGCAACGCAAATTTTAGCGCAAAAATCTAAAAAAATAATAATTAAAAATAACATAACAATTGACATTCAGAAAAAATTTGATCAATCCATAGCAAATTCAGGTGGTTAGTTCAAGAAAATTTTTCGAAGGAGCGAAAAACTTATTAAAAATGACATATTCAATAAATATACTTAAAACTTTTTAAAAAAAACAAAATATATCACCTAAATTTAGGCAAAAGAGAAATGACCATATAGACATCTCTTGGATGAAGGTGTAGAATGATTTAAGAAATGGAAAACGGTCAAAATTGCCCCTGAACTATACAAAATAGACAACTTATACCCTCCATTACATTTTGGGATCAAAAATACCACCGTCGTTATCCTAGGATACCACAAATACCTCAAGAGTTAACACCTCAATTTTTTAGTGATGTGGCCACATTGAACTAATCCCTCCACCTAAGTGTTGCTAACTAAGATTCACTACAAAAGAACTTGAATATTAGTGGCGACAAAGTTGCCAAAATCTCAAAATATTGCCAATAAAGGTTATGAGTGATTTTTAGTGACGACTAACGCTACAACAACCATTTGCTAGTAAAACCTATTTTTTCAACAAAAAAATTGATAATTAATTTTCGATTGCAACCTAATTTTCTAAAATAAATAACTTGCTATATCAATATTAAAAACACACAATATTAACATGAAAAAATTATAAAAATTACTTCTCGATTCACATCTCCTACTATATAATGCATCATCGTACATTTTATACGTTGACATATAACATAAAAATAAAACATACATTGTCTTTAAATTCCTACTTAATCGATATCATTTTTGTTTTTTAAAAAACAATGAACAAAAAAACACAAAATTAGAATTTAATGTTAAAAACTTTTAGTGACGATTTTATGCGCGTTTGTGGCGACTATTGTTGCCACTTAAGGTCTAGTTCTTCTGTAGTGAATCCTAGTTGAAAATGCTTAGGTGGAAGGATTAGTCCCACGTGGATTGCTATGTCAATAAAAATATGGGGTGTTAACTCTTGAGGTTATAAGTGATCTCTTAGGATAACAACAGGAACTTTTTTTATTTCAAAATGTAACGAAGGGTATAAGTGATCTATTTCAAATAGTTCAGGGACATTTTTGAGCCTTTCCTATTTAAAAAACCCTTTACTATTACCAACCAAAAACAAGATATATATATATATATATATA
>NC_028641.1:46129495-46148033 GCF_001406875.1 Solanum pennellii | reverse complement strand
CCCTCTCATCGTATTCGTCTTCTTCCTCCTCTTCTTCTTCTTCATTCTTGCTTGTCTTTCTTCCCATTCTCTATATCTTTTTCTTCTTCTTTTCGTAAATTATTCGTCTTGGCTGCTAGCCCTTGAGCTTTCTTCTTTTCTTCTTCTTAAATAATATTTAACTAATTTAATCAGTGGACTAGATTTTGTTTGCTATCAATTGAAGTTACTTCATACATTATTAGGGTCACACACCATTGTTTTGATATGTAAAATTAATAGTTCTTTGATTTCATTCATCATCATCTTGGTACTTGCAATTTTTTCAATAATTTAAATTCGCGTTTCCAATAGATTGATATATGTTGCAAAATTGACTATTGGAACAAATTATAGCCATATGTAGAAACATAAGTTATTTAAATAGAAATAGAATAGACATATGTTGCAACATATAACTTACACAAGCTGCAACATATAAGCTAGACATGTATAGACATATGACTTACATATCGCAACTGACATGATAGTTATATAATACCCTTGTAAATCATTGTTTCAAGTGTTATATCATATTTTTATTACTTAATTATGGTTCAAAGTACAAAAATTTTGTCCAATTTGACATTTTTTTCATTCCTAAATCGCTCAATTTATCGACTAAGTCATCCTTGAAGTGACATAGTCATTGAAGTGACATATGTGGCAACATATGCACGTTCTGTTGGGAAAAATACTACAAAAATGTCATATATGGCAACATATGTATATCATGAAATGATCTTTGGGGGGTTAATTCAAATAATTTGTCACATAATTCAACATGTAACACTAATGTATAATCCTACAACATATCTAGGTACAAAATTATGGTCTAATACAACAACCTTCATCAATTTTATCAATTATTTCTACAAAGACTATCATACCACTAGTTCATCATACAATGAACGGCTAACTAAATATGATAGATATATAACACCCTTAGAAATCATTGTTTTAAGTGTTGTAACATATTTTTATTGCATAATTATGGTTCAAAGTACTAAAATTTGGTCCAATTCGATATTTTTCCATTCTAAATTGCTCAATTTACTGATTAAGCCATCATTGAAATGATATATGTAACAACATATGCACGTTCTGTTGGAAAAATTGCAAAATAAATGTCATATGTGGCAACATATGTATATCATAAAATGGTCTTTGAGGGGTTAATTCAATTAAATTGTCACATAATTCAACATGTAACACTAATATATAGTCGTACAACATGGCCACGTACAAAATTATAGTTTAATGTAACAACCTTCTTCAATTCTATCAATTATTTTTACAAAGATTATCATATCACTAGTTCATCTTACAGTGACCAAGTAACTTCATATGATAATTATATTACACAACTGTAAATTATTGTTCCAAGTGTTATAACATATTTGTATTGCTTAATTATGTCCAATTTACTAAAATTTTGTCCAATTTGACATTTTTCCATTGCTAAATCTTTTAATTTATCGATTATCCCATTTTTGAAGTAACATATGTGGCAACATTAGCACGTCCTGTTGGAAAAATTCCACAAACATGTCATCGTGACAACATATGTATATCACCAAATGGTGTTTTGGGGGTTAATGCAATTAAATTGTCATTCAACATGTAACACTAATATATAGTCATACAACATGTCTAAGCATAAAAATGTCACGACCCAAAACCGAGCCGCGACTGGCACCCACATTTACCCTCCTATGTGAGCGAACCAACCAATCTAAACCTTAACATTTCAATTTAATATCAACATAAAGCAATGCGGAAGACTTAAACTCATTAATAAAAGACAATTCAATAACTTCTAAAATTCAACATCTATTATTTCCCCAAAATCTGGAAGTCATCACCACAAGAACATCTATGATCAAATTACTAAACTAAGAGTATTCTAAGAAGCTAAAATAAACAAAAGCTAGTCCATGCCGGAACTTCAAGGCATCAAGACATGAGGAAGAAGATCCAGTCCAAGCTAGAAGCATTAGCTCACCCTGAAATCCGGTGTAATGAAGACTGGCTAGAGTTGCGGTTGAGTTGAAGACGACGGTACGTTTGCTGCACTCCACAAATAACAAAGGAAAACAAATACAAGTAGGGGTCAGTACAAAACACGGGTACTGAGTAGGTATCATCGGCCAACTCAAAATAGAAAACAGTATATATCAGATAATATCATAAATCAACTACAATACTCAACGTGTAGCAACAACAAGTTCTATAATCATTAATAAGCACCGCCAAGTTCACACATGAGGACTCAAGCCTCAATACCATACTCATTTGGGAATTAGGTTCATTAGATTGAGTATATTAACATCTTTCAAGATTCATTATCTTTATTCCTCTTGTGTCGGTACGTGACACTCCGCTCCCCTACTACTATGTGTCGGTACGTGACACTCCGATCCCCTAAATCTACGTGTCGGTTCGTGACACCCGTCCCACTAATTCTATGTGTCGGTACGTGACACTCTGACCCCCTAATTCTACGTGTCGGTTCGTGACCCCCGATCCCCTAATTCTACGTGTCGGTTCGTGACATCCGATCCCCTAATTCTACGTGTCGGTTCGTGACACCCGATCCCCTAATTCTACGTGTCGGTTCGTGACACCCGATCCCCTAATTCTACGTGTCGGTTCGTGACACCCGATCCCCTAATTCTACGTGTCGGTTCGTGACACCCGATCCCCTAATTCTACGTGTCGGTTCGTGACACCCGATCCCCTAATTCTACGTGTCGGTTCGTGACACCCGATCCCCTAATTCTACGTGTCGGTTCGTGACACCCGATCCCCTAATTCTACGTGTCGGTTCGTGACACCCGATCCCCTAATTCTACGTGTCGGTTCGTGACACCCGATCCCCTAATTCTACGTGTCGGTTCGTGACACCCGATCCCCTAATTCTACGTGTCGGTTCGTGACACCCGATCCCCTAATTCTACGTGTCGGTTCGTGACACCCGATCCCCTAATTCTACGTGTCGGTTCGTGACACCCGATCCCCTAATTCTACGTGTCGGTTCGTGACACCCGATCCCCTAATTCTACGTGTCGGTTCGTGACACCCGATCCCCTAATTCTACGTGTCGGTTCGTGACACCCGATCCCCTAATTCTACGTGTCGGTTCGTGACACCCGATCCCCTAATTCTACGTGTCGGTTCGTGACACCCGATCCCCTAATTCTACGTGTCGGTTCGTGACACCCGATCCCCTAATTCTACGTGTCGGTTCGTGACACCCGATCCCCTAATTCTACGTGTCGGTTCGTGACACCCGATCCCCTAATTCTACGTGTCGGTTCGTGACACCCGATCCCCTAATTCTACGTGTCGGTTCGTGACACCCGATCCCCTAATTCTACGTGTCGGTTCGTGACACCCGATCCCCTAATTCTACGTGTCGGTTCGTGACACCCGATCCCCTAATTCTACGTGTCGGTTCGTGACACCCGATCCCCTAATTCTACGTGTCGGTTCGTGACACCCGATCCCCTAATTCTACGTGTCGGTTCGTGACACCCGATCCCCTAATTCTACGTGTCGGTTCGTGACACCCGATCCCCTAATTCTACGTGTCGGTTCGTGACACCCGATCCCCTAATTCTACGTGTCGGTTCGTGACACCCGATCCCCTAATTCTACGTGTCGGTTCGTGACACCCGATCCCCTAATTCTACGTGTCGGTTCGTGACACCCGATCCCCTAATTCTACGTGTCGGTTCGTGACACCCGATCCCCTAATTCTACGTGTCGGTTCGTGACACCCGATCCCCTAATTCTACGTGTCGGTTCGTGACACCCGATCCCCTAATTCTACGTGTCGGTTCGTGACACCCGATCCCCTAATTCTACGTGTCGGTTCGTGACACCCGATCCCCTAATTCTACGTGTCGGTTCGTGACACCCGATCCCCTAATTCTACGTGTCGGTTCGTGACCCCCGATCCCCTAATTCTACGTGTCGGTTCGTGACATCCGATCCCCTAATTCTACGTGTCGGTTCGTGACACCCGATCCCCTAATTCTACGTGTCGGTTCGTGACATCCGATCCCCTAATTCTACGTGTCGGTTCGTGACACCCGATCCCCTAATTCTACGTGTCGGTTCGTGACATCCGATCCCCTAATTCTACGTGTCGGTTCGTGACACCCGATCCCCTAATTCTACGTGTCGGTTCGTGACATCCGATCCCCTAATTCTACGTGTCGGTTCGTGACACCCGATCCCCTAATTCTACGTGTCGGTTCGTGACATCCGATCCCCTAATTCTACGTGTCGGTTCGTGACACCCGATCCCCTAATTCTACGTGTCGGTTCGTGACATCCGATCCCCTAATTCTACGTGTCGGTTCGTGACACCCGATCCCCTAATTCTACGTGTCGGTTCGTGACACCCGATCCCCTAATTCTACGTGTCGGTTCGTGACACCCGATCCCCTAATTCTACGTGTCGGTTCGTGACACCCGATCCCCTAATTCTACGTGTCGGTTCGTGACACCCGATCCCCTAATTCTACGTGTCGGTTCGTGACACCCGATCCCCTAATTCTACGTGTCGGTTCGTGACACCCGATCCCCTAATTCTACGTGTCGGTTCGTGACACCCGATCCCCTAATTCTACGTGTCGGTTCGTGACACCCGATCCCCTAATTCTACGTGTCGGTTCGTGACATCCGATCCCCTAATTCTACGTGTCGGTTCGTGACACCCGATCCCCTAATTCTACGTGTCGGTTCGTGACACCCGATCCCCTAATTCTACGTGTCGGTTCGTGACACCCGATCCCCTAATTCTACGTGTCGGTTCGTGACACCCGGTCCCCCTAATACTACGTGTCGGTTCGTGACACCCGCTCCACTAATCTCATTCTATTAATTCATCAATCCTTCTTTATACCAAGGCATCATCAACCCCATTACTTTAGTTCATCAAGCCTTCTTTTATACTAAGGCATCATCAATCTCATTAACAAAGTAGATTAGGGTTTTTCAAGATTTGGGATTCAATAGCTTCATCATGCTTATTTTATCACAATTATATAATCACATTCATACATGCATACAATTAAGCATATAGAAGGGTTTACAATACTACCCAACACATATCATTCGCTATTAAGAGTTTACTACGAATAGCATAAAAACCATAACCTACCTCCACCGAAGATGCGTGATCAAGCAAGCAAATTCTCAAAAATCCTTGCTATCCTCTTCGTTCCTTTCTCTCTCTACTCGTTCTCCCTCTTTTTTTGTTCTTTTTCTTTTTCTTATTCAAACCCTCTTTCTTTTACCCTAATTAGCATATAATTAAGTATAAAGATGGCAATAATATCCCACTAATTAACTCAAGGTTACCTCTTTTAACCCCCAAGTAATTAGACTTATTAACATTAACCCACTAACTTTATAATTAAAGCAGGAATAGTCCAAAACGCCCCTTAAATAACTAACAGAAATCCGACCCAGCCTGGGATTACGCAGCCTGTGACGGGCCGTCGTGCCTGCGACGGTCCGTCCTGCTGCTCCGTCACAGAGTTCAGAGACTAGATTTTTACCAAGAGTCTGTGACGGCCCGTCACGCCTGTGACGGTCCGTCCTGCCATTTCGTCACGAAGTTCAGAGAGTCGATTTCAGTACCCAAATTTCAGAAGTCTAAGTGTTCTGGAACGAGACACCTGCGACGGTCCGTCGTGCCCACGACGGTTCGTCCTGCAGGTCCGTCGCCAAGTTCAGAGAGTCGATTTCAGTACCCAAATTTCAGAAGTCTAAGTGTTCTGGAACGAGACACCTGCGACGGTCCGTCGTGCCCACGACGGTTCGTCCTGCAGGTCCGTCGCCAAGTTCAGAGAGTCGATTTCAGTACCCAAATTTCAGAAGTCTAAGTGTTCTGGAACGAGACACCTGCGACGGTCCGTCGTGCCCACGACGGTTCGTCCTGCAGGTCCGTCGCCAAGTTCAGAGAGTCGATTTCAGTACCCAAATTTCAGAAGTCTAAGTGTTCTGGAACGAGACACCTGCGACGGTCCGTCGTGCCCACGACGGTTCGTCCTGCAGGTCCGTCGCCAAGTTCAGAGAGTCGATTTCAGTACCCAAATTTCAGAAGTCTAAGTGTTCTGGAACGAGACACCTGCGACGGTCCGTCGTGCCCACGACGGTTCGTCCTGCAGGTCCGTCGCCAAGTTCAGAGAGTCGATTTCAGTACCCAAATTTCAGAAGTCTAAGTGTTCTGGAACGAGACACCTGCGACGGTCCGTCGTGCCCACGACGGTTCGTCCTGCAGGTCCGTCGCCAAGTTCAGAGAGTCGATTTCAGTACCCAAATTTCAGAAGTCTAAGTGTTCTGGAACGAGACACCTGCGACGGTCCGTCGTGCCCACGACGGTTCGTCCTGCAGGTCCGTCGCCAAGTTCAGAGAGTCGATTTCAGTACCCAAATTTCAGAAGTCTAAGTGTTCTGGAACGAGACACCTGCGACGGTCCGTCGTGCCCACGACGGTTCGTCCTGCAGGTCCGTCGCCAAGTTCAGAGAGTCGATTTCAGTACCCAAATTTCAGAAGTCTAAGTGTTCTGGAACGAGACACCTGCGACGGTCCGTCGTGCCCACGACGGTTCGTCCTGCAGGTCCGTCGCCAAGTTCAGAGAGTCGATTTCAGTACCCAAATTTCAGAAGTCTAAGTCTTTTGGAGCGAGACCCCCTCGACGACCCGTCGTGCCCATGACGGTCCGTCGTGGGTTCCGTCGACTCACACAGTTTTTCCAGAAATAAAATCTGCTGCTCAAAACGACTAAACAGGTCGTTACAAAAAATATGGTCTAATACAACAACTTTCATCAATTTTATCAATTATATTTACAAAGACTATCATATCACTAGTTCATCATACAATGTCTAAGTAACTTCATATGATAGTTATATAACACCTTTGTAAATCATTATTCCAAGTGTTATAGAATATTGTTATTGCTTAATTATGGTCCAGAGTACTAAAATTTGGTCCAATTTGACATTTTTCCATTCCTAAATCATTCAGTTTATCGATTAACCCATTCATAAAGTGACATATGTGGAAACATATGCACATCTTGTTGGAAAAATTGCAACAGACATGTCATATGTGGCAGCAAATGCATGTTCTACTGGAAAAATTGCAACAAACATGTCATATGTGGCAACATGTACATCCTAAAATGTATTTTCTTTAATCAGATAATATTTCAAAAAGAATAACAACCCAACCATCCTACAAATAAATAAGTGATTAAAGTCACAAAAAAAGTCCTGATTTTATTCTAATAACTATTAAATTTTATCTTAGAAGATATAAACGATAAACAAGAACTAATGAGGGCAACGACGCTTTGTTGTAGAATAAAATTGCAACATATTACCACTGATGTTGTAGAAAACATAGCAACAATATGAACGGTAAAGAAATAATGGAACGAGAGAAAAGAAAGAGGGAAAAGAAAATTAAAATTAGTAAAAGTAAATTAAATTTGAAATATGAAATGAAACGACCTTTTATAGATAAGAGGAGAGAGGGAAAATGAAGGGATGATTGTTTTAGACATTTTCATTTTACTTTTTTTAAATTTTTTTGACAATTCATAGTGTGACATCTGTTGCCACATGTATACTTTTTGTTGGGGTACATGCAGATAATTCTATAATCTTTTTACAACTAAGGTTATATATGTTGCCACAGACACCACATTGGTAACAATGAAATGTTGCCACATAGCTCTTTTCCGTGACATATGTTACCACATATCTCCTTTCTGTGACATATATTACCACATATCTTCTTAATGTTACCTATGTTGCCACATATCTTATTTCTGTGACATATATTGCCACATATATCCTTTCTGTTGGGGCACAAGTAGATAACTCTGTAGTGTTTTTTTCAACATAGGTTATATATGTTGCCACATATATCTCATTTCATTTAATTGGGCGAGGGGGAGGCTGTGAGTCACCTGGGATACGTATTTTCCCGTTGGTTGATTCTCGAAATTGAAAAACAAAAGTCCCAAAATATTGACCATAGAAACCAGACAGTATCAAAAAGAAAAAGTAATATCACGATATAAAAATGTACTAGTATAGCACAAAATGCCAAGTGCTCACCCTGTATACTGACCATACTATTGCAATCTTGATGTTTACAATGATACCTGGTGCTCGGACCTGCATCACAAAAACAATTGCAGAGTGTAGACTGAGTACAGAAACAACAGGTACACAGTACGTCGTCTGAGAAAGAAAAGAAAAAGTAATGTGAAATGTGAATATCTAAAACACAACTAGAAGCAAGAATGAGAGTGTACTAACATATAAATAAAAGGAGAATAACTAACTAAATTCGAATGGGCTCCCATAAACCCGACGGGTACACTTATGTGCAAGAAGAAAGTAAAACCTGAGTGGACTCCTATAATCCTGACATGTACAAGGAAGAGTTTAGAATGGAATAAGTGGATGTGACAAAGTTTCTAAGATTTGCAAGACTTTCCATGGACGCGAACTGAACCTATCCATAATCCTAAAGCTCATCAAAAACTCATAGGGGGTAAGAACAACTGAATTGAATAGGGAGGATCAAGGACTGGAACAGAGATTTGGAGTACCCGACGACTTGAACAAAGGCTTAGGATAATGGTGGACTTCAACCATATATAAATATGACCAAGCACTTGAACCGAGGTAAGAGTACTTATGGACTTATACCAAGTTGTCAGGACAGGTGGATTTGAAGCATGGTTGCAAATGGCGGTGGACTTGCACCATGACTGCAGAAAATCAAGACTTGAACCCAGGGTAAAATGCAAAGGCTTGGACTACAACCACCCCTGGTAGAGTGAATTAGGGGACTTGAACCAAAAATAAAGGAAAATCGTCTACAAAAGGATCAGCGGCCAATCGAGCACCAAAGGAGTACCCCAAATCTAAGTGCCATTAATAAATCACACCAGCCCTAACCATATCCAACCAGAATCGATGTGTATCTTCCACACCACGAATCAGAGATAAAAACTAACAAATATGGGGGATTTATGTATATATGGTTCCAAGAGTGTTGCTACTGCCTATCCAAGGCCCAATCTATCAAACTCAGGTTTTCTACATCATCTACAAGGAGTTAAGTCATCCAGAGCGACATCGGGGAGATCATAAAGCCCAACCACTCCAAAAAGATTCAAGTCTATGGAAATCACTACACTTAGCCTAGACAAAGGTCAAACATGCTCCAACGGTATTCATAAATCATAATTAAATCATACAACAAGGTGATGAAGATAAAAAAACACACTATACATGCTTCAACCACTCGTACTAGCCAAAAAGTAAAGTAAGGCGTGGTTCTAGAAATTTGACATGAATAACCACCAATACAACTCCATAAAAATAAACATAATATTATTTAATCATGATTATTCTAAGGAGAGGGAAGTTGTATCCTACCGATAGGCCGACTGCACACACTCCAATTCACGTCACTGAATATTTACCCTTTCGTAAGTCCTAGAAGTTCTGCCACACTATCAAAATAGAATCACAACATCAAAATGGATGTTTTGATACCAAAACCACAATTTTCAAAGTCAGACCCAAAATCGAGTCTAAAAAAAGATTGTGGGGCCCGCACTAGAAATTTTAAAACTGACTTCGTCAAAAGTTTCATTTTTCCCCAAACAGTTCTCCAGAAATGGAACACATTTTAGGGCTTAGAATAGCCTAGAATTACACAATTCATTTAAATCACCATTAAAACTAGGGAAAAGTATCAAACATGCCATCAAACTTTCAGAAAAGGCTCATTTATGTCATCCATCAAAAGTTTGGCTCATCTTTGTCATTGTTGTTTATGAAGAGGTTCATTTATTATTTTTTAGCAGTGATTTTGCAAAACTATTTTTTACACAAGGCCAATTATTATTGGTTCATGTCACTATTTTTTTAATAAAAAATGAAATTTTGATTTAAAATTGAATCAAAATTGAATGAAAATAATCCACCTAAATAAAAAAATTTAGAATTTGGGTGGGTCTTTGTTTGGGTGGGTTATTTTAATTCATGTTTTATTTAAAATTTTGATTTTGTTTTATTAGAAAATAATAATGACGTTGTCGAATTATAATTGGCCATGTGTAAAATTGTTTTGCAAAATCACTATTAAAAATTAATGGCATGAATGAGCCTTTCCTTAAACGGTAATGGCATAGATGAGCCAAACTTTTAACGGATGTCATAGACGAGCCTTTTTTTAAAGTTTGATGGCATATTTGAGTCTTTTCCCTTAAAAGTTAAGAAGTAGAGAGGAAAACAACAAAAATTTTAAAATTACCTCAAAACGAGGTCCCCTGGTAGTCCCCTGAGACACCAATGCAAAGCCATGCCAATTTCGAGCTACCCAACTTTTGAATCACCTAAAATGGAAATAAAATGAGAGAGAAATTGTGTTTAGAAAATAAAGGTTGAATCTTGATTTTCGAATCTAAATAATGGATGTTCTTGTTGATAAAATGATGTCTGGTCGCTCAGAAGATACTTTCTGGTCACTAAAAGTCTACATTTTAAAAATTCTCTGGCGGACCCTCTGGATTCGTTTGGGACCTGATAAAATTAAACTAGATATTCTACCCCACTATATTCGACATTTTGGCCTCATGAAATTTTTGCATTACAATAAAAAAATTGTTATGACAGGAATACCCCCTCGAGACCTGTTAGGCCTAAATCTCAACTTTTTACCGGAACAACCAATTCAATCAAAAGGAATATCTCAAGGCCGAAATTAAATTTCCTACTAAAAAAATTTCACATTCTTGAGCTAATAGTGTTTATGGAATATTCATACGACAATTAATTCTCTTAATGTTGACCAAAGTCAACTCTAGGCCTTTAAGCTTTCACATTAGAATAAACATAAAATATTACTTAATTATGAATGAATTTTTTTAGAGGGGTCAATTTTTTTTTTTGTTTAAAAATAAGAAAACTTATAATTAAATTTTATTTGGAAATCTTTTTAAAAAAACATCACCCGAAATTATTTGCAGGTAATCTAACAAGTAATGAACTTAGATTGAGACTTTATTATGTCTACTATTTTGCTTAGAAAAGTCAATTTTATTTTTTCATTTTCAAGCAATTTATTTGTACAATGTATTTACTAAAATAATTCAAATGTCATGTAAAACAATTACTATACTAAATGTATCTCCCTAAGAAATGACTATATAAATCAGTCTCCATCTTTATTTTTCACTCACATAGACTTTCTTATATAAAAAATATTTCTTCAATAGTTTCGGATGACAGAGAGAAAATGGTGTTACAAATATGGTGACAGATTTGATAAACCCCATTGAGGTTCAATATATTTGTCTGAGGAAGAGGCAAAAGTGGAAGTACCGGGCTCATATTACAACCTTATCAAAAGGTACGTACTTGGCTTGGGACCTTTAATACAAAAGAAGAAGCAAAATTTCATACAGTAAAGTGGCAAGGACGTATCTTAGCCCTAAAACTAAACTTCATGTCATGAAATCAAATGAAGATAACCTTGTATGTAACGACCAGTTCCCATCATTATTGAAAAGCAGACAGGGAAAATTTTGGGCCAAAAAAACTTTTTTGTAGTAACTTTGAATTTCCTTACCCAGTCCAAATTTGAAAAAAATCGGAGTCAGTGAGGTATAGGGTAACCTGGTAACAAATGGAAGATCTAATTATGATTTTAATTATATAAGTAGATCGCTAAGAGGTTAAAAAACTTGTATGACTTTACGAAGTTGAATTTGCGTGAGTAGAACACCCGAAACTGATATTAGCGTGAATGGGTATATTTTGAGTGTCATTAAATGAAGGTGTATTGTTGAGTGGAGGTATAAAATTCTAAAATTTACTAATTATTTTATGTGCAAGTAGCGAAAGCGGGATTGTTCCACCAGGGCGGGGTCTTTGTAGCGGGGTGAGGATCGTTATAGCGGGACAAACGTGGCTTAAGTCAAAAATAAGCCCCAAAAATGTTTTAGTTTTTTACCTTGATAGATAAGGAATGGCCTAGGTTTTTTGGATAGTTTTACGGGATTTTAGAGGCTAATGATAAGGTTTTCGATCCCTAAATCTATTTTTCAATCTGCAAAACTTTGTTTCTTGGGTAATAATCATCGGGGAGGGTTTTGATACGGCATTTATGGTGGAATCCCCTATTATTTGCATTGGGATCATTGGTTTGATCCAGGATTGATAGTGTTGATTTTAACTGGGCAGTTAGGCATCGTTTAAGGATTTTTTTGTTATATTTATTGTTTGTAGAACAAGATTAAGCTGAAAGAATCTGGAAAGGGAAGAATCATGTTTCTTAGAAAATTAAAGCTTTGTTTGAGGTATGTGATGGTTTTTATTTCATGTTCGTGTGATAAGCATTTGCAATTACTTCATTATAATGCATGTAAGTATGCAAATGTTTCATTATTGATAACACTATTCTAAATGAGGATGCTTGAATAATTGTATGACATGAATCATGCCTTGATTGTATAATTATGAGAGAGTACATCGTGATTGTTGATTGTAATTGTGATTGTGGCTTGGTTAATTTCACGACCGGGAAGCACCCCCTAGAAGTAACATGGCATACTTGACCTCTCGGAGGTCTTATACAAGCCCATAGTTATCATTCATCGCATTGGCATAGTAAAATTAGCGGAAAATTTAAAACTTTTCATAGCACATCATATGCTAGAAACTTTACTTCATATACATATAAAATATAAGTCATAATACATATATAGACTCTAAGTCTCTTTTCCATTTACACTCAATAACTTTGAAGTACATTAGGGACAAGGCCCTTATGACATAATACAAAACTATACATTACTAAATAGACTTTAAAATAAGTACACATAAGGACATCCATGGTCTTAAGGATTTCTTTCCTTGATCTTAGGAAATCACCTATCAAGCTCCTCAAGTATAGACCTCCTTTAAGCATTCCATTACCTAAATTTTGTGTAAAAAGTAATGAAGAATGGTATTAACACAAGAACGTACTAAGTATGGAAACCATGCATTTAAAAAGGGGACATTTTCTTTGAAATCATACATCATGCCATTTTGAGTAAACATCATAAAACCTTTATCGATAGCATATATATATTGTTTTCATACTTCATAGAAACACAATCAAAGGCCAAACATCATAGAAAAACACATACCATTATACAAGTATAATATCACATAGACATAGTTAAGTCAAGACCTTCATCATATAGTCAACAAGGTCAACATCATGCATAAAGACTCATATCATGCACATCTTCATAATAAGTAGACAAGTACTACAATGTCATGCATAAAGAACATATACATCGTGTCTTGCATTAGAACACAATCCTAGAACTTCCTAAGGAGCTACTTGTGCAATGTCTAGATGGGTTCATTACTTCCACCTATCCTAAGTAACCTCCCTTAAGTCATTCTATTTAGTGTCCTAGTCATTAACTTCCATTGTCCATTTTACTTTGGGAAAACTATAGCCTTAACCTACATAGATCATGTGATGCTAAACATGGATTTGGGTGTCATAGAACCCCACACCGATAAAGGGTGGTCTACCGCCAAAAGTAGAACCAAATGTGACATAGCTTTCCAGGTGGAATCCACTAGCTAGTATCCTATGGTGGAAACATAGTTATGGAACTTGGAGGTACATGTGAAAACCCTCTTTATGCCAAGATTAGGCATTGTAGTTGTTCACTTATGGAAACCCTATTTATGACCATTGAGGCGTTGTGGTTATCCACCTCATGAGATTTATGGTGACCTACCTTCCTACCATGGGAAGGGACACACACTCATTTTAAAGTTCATTCGGTGCTAAGCTAAGTTACCTTCATTGAAAACCTTTATTACATTTTTACTTTATAAATCATAGGTTTAGGAGAGTCATCCCATCATGTGCTTAAATAATAGGTCATAGATGGAAGTTCATCAACCAATATTATGTAAAGAATCCATTCACATGAACATAGCATATGTACAACATCATCTAGTTTAGGGTAATGAATACACCATTCAAGGCCCCTCTCGTGACTAGATCTTCATACATGTGTGTATGTGTATACATATATGTGAGCAAACCTTTCACATAACACATTAAGTCACACAAGTTCATATATCAATGCATGAGTCTATAGGCATAACTATATGAGCAATCCTTTTATATATACCCACTAAGACACTATGCACATTCATTCTTCACATACATATACTTTACATGCATAGTAGTACACATTAGTGAATATGGGAATAACCTTTCATTTAGACGCCATAACCTATACTACTTGTAACATGCATGTAAGTGAGAGTGTGTGTACATTGGTCAACATGATCACATAATGGCTATAAATTACTCCTTGAGGCATCCATCCTCTTAGACCACATTATAATTCAAAGAACATACCACACAACACAAAATAGCATATGAGGCAAGACAATATAAACATTATAACCAAGGCTCCTAACTTTAGCTATTTACACTTTCATATAACGGGTACATGGGTAGGGGCTACTAAACATTTTAACACATAAATGGCATCACATATACAATACTCTAACATGAATATACGCATGCTCATACAATATCCACACAACCTAGATCACAACTACATAGGAAGATAGGCACAATTACATCATAAGGTGATCATCTAAATCTCTAAATCATATTTTATCAATTTTCCTGCAAGTCCATGGTCAACACATATATAATGACAATAAATTAAACACCGCCGCCATAAGTGGACCATACCACACAATGTCGTACAAGGCTTCATCAACATTACTGTAAAGAAACACAGAAGTAGAAGAGTAGAGGGAATAATCATTCTTACCAATTTCTTACCCATTGATCATCATTGATCAATACACCTTATTAATCAATAAAACACATATATGGAAGTAGATAAATGTACTTTAGACATATAAGAAACCATGGACAAGACGCTACAAGATTTACTATAACATAATACAACACATCAACATACTAGGAAAGTAGAATAACATAGATCATTAACTAATTTCCCTTGCATTGATTCAGATCATATTTCATACAAATTATGAGTCTAATTCAGTAGCTAAACTCATTTAACCATATTGAAATCATAATTTCATACTTTCAAGATTAAGGTTACAACATAGGCATTTAGGCTTATCGATTTGCTAGAGTATAGAAGACTTTATCAATACTATGAACTCTTTAAGGATTTGATCATTATTCATATTTTAACAACCATAAAATCATTAGGCAGTATCTAAATCGGTAGTAAATCAGGAAGAAACCATTCTTGATATAACAACAACTCAAGATCCATCACACACTTATCTTTTTTATTTCATAGCGTAAAGGAATATATATCAATTCATGCAAAACTTTCTTAGATTGTTCATTAAGGATTTATACTTAAAAAATTCTTCCATTATTTCACCCTAAAACAGTAGCTACAGCAGTTCATGCCTAATCAAAACTCTACACAACCGATCTCACAAGGTAACATGTAGAAACATAGGTTATTCATCTTCAAATATTCATACATTTATCATCATGGAATTATCATCATAAATTCATGTAAATAACATCGTATACCATCACTTCAACGTAATAGAAACATAATTCAATCGATAATAAATCAAGATCATAAGGCCCATGCAAGGCTAAATCGTTTTGGTGATAGTGCATGGGTTCAACATGCAATTGGATTGGAAACCACTTCCAATTCAGTATATAATCATCAATACATTCGTATTATACCTTTGAAATCAGTTTAGGAAAGAACCCATGGAATATTGAAGAAGAAAGTGTTTGATCATATTTTTCTCTTTTGAAATCTTTGAGAATGACTCTCTAGATGAAAATATACCTAGAGATGAATATCACCATACCTTTGTCTATTTGAAAATCTCTTAAACTTGATGATTCATCCATGGAAAACCCAACATGAATCTGTTCTTGAGCTTCACCAACAATGGTGGTTTCTAGAGAGATTATTTTTGGAGGGAAAGGTTTCAATCTTGTGAGAGGATTCTAGAATGGGGTGATAAAGTTTTGATTACTTATATACACCCAAGAATATCTAAATAAACCTATTATATTCAGTTTAGGAAGTGGGGTGAATTTCCCATTCACCCCTTTAATGAAATAGACGCAGGCTGCCAGTTGCAGGCCACCTGCGATGAAGGTAGTGACGGGGCATCGATGACTTGACGGGCCGTGGATGGACTCCGTCATTGGTTAATTAGAAAAATATTGGATTTATACCTTCCCAAGTCAAGTCCCCATCGACGATACCTTCTCTACGGGCCGTTGGTGGACCAATGATCCATCGTTGGGTCCGTCAATGTCTTAGGCAGCTTTTGGTCCTTCTTTTTGGGGCCTCTTGTGGGGTCCTTTAGAATTCGTACCCGGATGTTTCCAACGTGATTATAACCCTTAAAAAGTTATAGACCTTAAACATAAATTTCATCCAAAAAAAAACCTATAATAAGTCCAAACAGCCTTGGCCCCAACATGACATACGATGAACGTCTTAGGGTCTATCTTACGAACGCCTTGGACGTTCTTGGGCATTTGACCTACAAAATTCATGAAACTTCATGTAACAACAAGTAAACATAATTTTAATCCATTTTAAGACTTATTATACTCATTTCATACATATTTAGGCATGCATAGACACATGATGCACATAAGCAACTAATCGTCGAACGTCTTGGTTGTCCCTTGACGTTCGACTTTCAAATCACTTGAAACTTTGTACACTGACTCTAAACCATATAATAAGAAACTTTAGGACCTTATTAAATAATTAAACACCCATAAACACAAATAACCATATATTAGGCATCTACATGACTAAGTCGTCGAACGTCTTAGTCGTCCCTTAACGTTTGACTTTCAATACCTCTAATATTTTAGCTACTGCCTATATACTATATTTTAAGAATATTTAGGACAAATTTAAGAAAAAAACATGTTTGGCTATAGAAACCTTATCTCATTTTTGGGGTCTTACAATATCCCCCACTTGGGAACATTCGTCCTCGAATGACACTTAGGGCTCTTTAATCACAACAAGGACTTCAATGCATATAAGAGTAGTTCATAAAATTTAAAATATCATCAAATCCTTTTAGCACTCAATGCTCACAAGAAAGCAAAACCATTAATCACTTACTCTTTAATGCATCAAACACAAAGGTCCTTTTCATGTTCATAGAAGAACATCATTCTCCTTATCATAACATGATCATTACATCTCAATTCATTACAAGAAAATATTGAAAAGCTACTCATAGGTAGATCATAACCCATATTCAAAGTTACTTAAGCACTCATACTTCAATTCACATAAACTTGAGTTAGTTAAATCACAAAGATCTTCATTAGTTAGACCTAGTGCCATAAAGGTCATACTCAATCATACCATACTTAGTGGTGTCCATGGAGGAATGTCCTTCTCCTCAACACACTTACATGTATCATGAGTTTCACACCTTAGCATGTACAAGGTCGAATTCCTCTAAAAATGAGAAATTCTCAACTTTTAAACAAGACATGCTCACGGTTCCTTCCTAGTGAAGTCTAAGTGGCAAGTCACACCAAGTACATCACAATAAAATAGGAAGCCATTCCACAAATTTCTTTTTTTAACATATACTCACCCTTATAGTAAGCTTCATTTTGGAAAATAACACAAATCATAGGCACACACATGGACACTTATCTAGACATGCTTTCACTTTTCAAGAATGAGTCTACAATTATGCATTCCAAAATCATAAAAGTCACATAGTTTTCAAGAGACTCAACATAATTCATTTTAAAGAAATTCAACTGTTCATTTTAATGCTAAACATTTTACCTCACTAGTGACTATTGATACGCTCAAACTTACTTCTCAAATAAGAAGTAAAGCGGTCGTGTCAAGTAAATAACCCAACTAGTGAGGTTGGGATCGTTTCCACGAGGAAAATAGTCTAGACTTAACTTCAACCTGTTATTACTATTGTTTGGTCAATGACTTCCTTGGAAAGTAAAAACACAAAAAGGGGGTTTCTATTTCTAAATGAGTGAAAATAAATAACGAACTTGAAAGAGACACTTAACAACTTTGACAGTTGGATTTTAATCTATTAATCAAAGTAACTAGGGTTTACGTGTTCCCCACAGGTTCATAACTTGATAATTCTAACTATAATAATTCTTTCCTAGTATCTTGCATGCAAAGTGATAAGTTATGTATTTCTAAATCCTTGGTCCGGCATCTAGAAAATCTCACTCCGCACCTTGGTCCGGCTACGTGTGTTGCTATCCTAACCCTCATCTTTACCTCATATTAAGCATCGTATTCGATATTTGACTAAGTTATTACCTCGTACCAATCAATACTAGCCTATTAGATAGTATACACTAAATCTATGTTAATAATTCTTTT
>NC_028641.1:46120200-46128463 GCF_001406875.1 Solanum pennellii | reverse complement strand
GGCCATAAACACAATATTCAAATATATTAAATAAGAGTTCATGTACTTACTTCAATGAGAAAGAGTAAAATTCAAAAGTTTGCTTGATTAATCACCAAAAATCACTTGCAAGAATCTCAAAATCTAACACTAATACACAAAATCTAATAATATGATGTCTAACAATACGGAGTCTAACCTAAAAGAGTCTAACCTCAAAAACGAGGTTTTTCAAACTATATATAAAAAAATAAAAACCTAATTAAACAAGGACTCTATTTGCTGGAAATCTGCCAAAACGCGGCTGGGTCGACGGATCGTCATGGTCACGACGGACCGTCATGGACTCCGTCGTCCCATACTTGTGCAATTTCTTCAGCTGCTCTTCTTCATTACCCTCGACAGCAAGTATGGCAGACCGTCATAGGCACAACGGTCCGTCGAGGGCCTTCGTTTCAAAACACTTCAACTCTTGAAATATGGGTACTGGGATCACTTCTCTGAACTTCATGACGAACCTGCAGGACGGACCGTCATAGACACGACGGACCGTCACAAGCTTCGTAACCCCACACTTGGTCAGACTTCCCCATCTTCCTTCAGCAGCTGCACTACGCTGCCACCTACGGACCGTCACAAGCACGACGGACCGTCATAAGCTCCGTAGGTGGTCTCTTCTGCGTTTTTTCGTTCAAAATCTCCGCATTCAGCTTTGGACAGATTTCCTGCAATATAAAAAGAAACTTATATAAAAATTAGCACAAAAAGGCTTTTGGACACACTAAACTTAAGGAAAAAGTATTAATACTACCGTGAAACCACGGTATATCAACACCCTCAACTTAAATTCGTTGTTTGTCCTCAAGCGACGCACTATGACTCAATACAACATCTTTGTACAATAGTATCCATGTTTCATCCTTTGCAATCATTTGGCTATCAATCCCGATTAATCTCATCAAATCTATGCATGCTATCACTATTAGGCTTGAACTATGTGGGATCAGAACATGACACAGACTCACTATGCACTAACACCTATCCTCTTCAATTTCTCACTGAGGTGCTAACAATAGCGGTATTGCAACTAGTGTCCTCACTTTAGAACAAAATCCTCATTTTTCACACAATGATTTCAATTTAAGTATAAGGATTACTTTTCAACACTCGCTCTCAGAACAAAGTCACACTCATTCATACCTATTGCCATAAGCTTTCCCTTATTTTCACTGCCTTAAGTTCGTTATACAACCCTTAGGATCACGATAGGACTTTCTTGGCGTGTAACATAGGCTCAGGGTCAGGTAGGGTATATTTAGGTATACTTTAGTGACTTTTTGTCCTCCTTGACATATCGGCTAAACCTTCCACTTTCTATCATTTTATCTTGCCCAGTTTCTCATATTCTTTCACCTTGCTATTTTCTCTTCTTTCTTCTTTTGTGTAAGTGACTCTCTTTTTTTCTTGCTTGTATTTCTTGTATATTTTTATTTTTCTTTACTTTTCTTTCAACTAATTCTTGAGTCACTTTACTTTTGTTCTTTCTCTCTCTTTGTTCTTTCAACCCCACTTTCCAGAGCATTCCTCATAATAGCCACCCTAAACTCATGGCTTTCCCATGAGTCAAGGTACACAATACCCAAAGTTGGGTCAGGGCCATACGATGGTTGTTTACTGCATTAGCCACCCTCAACTTATGCTTTTGGCATAAGCTGAGGTGCACATGTCCAAGGAGGGACCAGTGCCAACACATTATTCCCAGAAAAGATCGGTTGGGGTGAAAAAGAAAGGTCTATTTTTTAGCTCAGATCATTTGGATCAAAGAAGGATAAATTTCATTTGGTTTTCTTCTATGTAGGCTAAAGATGGGCTATATTGAATAAGGGCCTATGATCCTTTCCTAATTGTCTATTACAGCTTACTTTTAGCAGTACTAACCAGGCAAGTTCTAGCTCAGTACCAATAGTGGACTTATTCGAATTTTCCTCACACTCACTTGACATCTCATCACTATACCAGATTATCAGACACCTAGTTCGAATTTAAGACTTAGGGTAATGCAATGGTGTAACTCTATGTTATGTTTAGAGCCACACAATTATCAGTTACTATGCCTAGTCATGCATCATTTTCCAGTTTATCAGGATATCATTATAGCCATCAAGCTCCAGAATTAAACTATGTACAAAAGATATAAGCATGCCGGTTCAACAAAAAAAGTAATCAGTCTTTTGGGGAAAAAGAACACAGGCAAGAAAACCCCAAAAGAGGATAGTGAATTGGGCTACTCAGACTTCACCCTAACACTCACTATCCATTTACCCCACCCCCAACAAAAAAGCATGCAATTGTCCCCAATGCATAAAAATGTAAATACTAGAGTGGTAGGTGAAGCAAACCTGTGGCGCAAAGCGCCGTCGATCAGCAAGCTGGTGGGTCCGGTTCCCCGGAACCCACGTCCTCTTCAATCTGGACACCCTCAGTGGTGTCCTCAGCAACAACCGCACCATCAGTAGTGCCTCCAGCTATATCTACAGTGCGGGAGCTAGACGCCCCAGCCGCTAACTCTGACGCTCTCATCTGGTGCGCCGCCTCCTCAGCAAGTGAGGCTCTCCGCGCAGCCTCCATCTCTCGGCGCTCCTTCTTCCTTGCTCGCGCCTCATCCTCTGCTCGACCCCTACGCCTCTTGGCACTCTCTCGAGGGGGAGGTGGTGGAATGTCTGGAGTGGTAAACAGGGCCGCTAGCACGGTATCCTCAGCAGGCTCGACAGAAGGGGCCTCAGACTCCGGCACCCTAGCCTCTAAGATCGTGTCGATGTCTGCACGAAGACTGTCGACTGCAGCCTGAAGAGTCGACACATCCACCGGAGGGGCTGGTCGGGCTAACACCCTCAACTCAAAGGCGTCCAAGCGCTGGTGAACCTCAGCGATCTTCCGCTCTGTATACTGGACCATTTTCCTCTCTAGGCGCTCTTCTGACTCAGTAATCGACTTCTGCATCCACGGCTGGATATGATGCAGAAGTGTAGCCATTTGTGCCTCTAATTTTTGGACCCTAGCAAGCGGGACCAGTGCCGGTAGAGGGGCTGTGCGAGAGGAGCTCGGGGCAGTGCTACTACCCGGGATAGACTCGACCGGGGTAGTGTCAGTGGACGCCGCCTGTGTAGCCGTGCGGGCCTGGGCTACCGTATCAGCAAGATCATAGCAAGTGGGGGCAGCTCTGGACGGGGCCCTCTACGTGGAGCAAACTCATTGGCCTCATCTATGATGAGGCCGACGTCAACAGTGCCAACGGGGTCTTAAGCTGATCTACGTGCCATATAGGCACACCTGCGGACCTGCAGAGAGCAAAGATCATGCACAGGAAAGGGTAAGTAGTAGTGACCTTGAATGCCCTCTCGTGCATGACTGCCTGTAGAAGCCACGCGAAGTCCACCTCGAACCCGGCTATCATCGCCGCCATCAACACTGCTCGATCCCAGGTAACGATTTTATCAGCAGCTGTGGGGGAAAGGCAGTGACGGACAAGCAGCCACAAGAACTTTGCCGTGAACGTGAGGTTGGCCTTCTTGATGGCCCCCTTTGGCTCATTCACCCAGTCGGCACCCTCTCCATCGACTGCCAGGTGCAGGGCCATCCACCTCTTGGTGGTCTCTCTCAGTGATGGCTCGCGCAGGAACTGGCCATCTTTAACTATCTTCCAGCGGTAGTCAAACTCGGCAGTGAAAGGGGTCCGAGTACCGTCAACACCCTCGCCGTATAGAAACCGGCGGATGGCAGGCAGGGAAAAGTCAACCTGTACGCCCCGTACTCGAACATGCTCCAGTGGGGCCTGTTTAGCGGGGGAAGCCCGCCTATCTATCTGTGATCGGAGAGTCGCTACGTAGGATGCGTAGAACTCTCGGACCATTTCTTCGCTGTAACGTCCCAACGGACGTGCTGTCCACTCCAAGCGATGCCTGGTGAAGAGGTTATGGATCTCAGCATCGTTGGGAGACTCCTTGTAAGGACCCGCCGCTCCAAGGTGAGTGTTCGATTCATCACTCCTTTATCAGTCAGGAACTTGGCGTCGGAGTAGGCTTGAAATTGCCCGTCGACACACCACCGGTTGGGCTGGTCAATGGCTGGGGTGGGGACCTGAGCTGGTGAGCCTAATGTAGATTCTGAACTGTCAGCCTCATCAGACGAGGCCGACGCTGCAGCGGTGGCGGGTGCGGGAACCTAAGCAGAGCCGGAGGCTTCCTCCGACCAGGATACTCCTAAGGAGCCAGACGCTCCTTCTTCATTTGTTGCTGACATAGAGGGTGTGCCGGTCAGTATGCGCTCCTCATCAGACTGGGAGGCAGTGACTACGCCGGACGCCACCTTTTTGGGTGTGGCTCTGGGAGCACGTGCAGCACGGGAAGGGGTGGAAGTGCCTGGGGGCACATACTCAGGGTCACGCTCATCATCAGAGCCAATGACCATGCGGGCAGACGGGGCGACAGACTTAGATCGCCCGCGTGCGTAGATTCGGTCTTGCTTGGGTACCATAGTAGATAGTACCTGTAAAGGGTCAATATTAGTACGAGTAGTGGCAAACAAGACAAGCAAAACAATACCAAACAAAATATTGAAAATAGTATGTCATTGCTATGGAAACAGTGACACACGACAGGCCTGGTGACGGCTCGTCGTGACTATGATGGACCGTCATGGGGTTCGTCGTGTATTACTTGGACTATGTATATATGGAGAACCCTGAAGGAGAGTCTTTGACTAGTATGACGGTATGTGCAGGACGGACCGTCACAGGTACGACGGTCCATCGTAGGACAGTTGGAAAAAATATGGAGACCCATAGAAGAGGGGTCTCTGACCATCATGACGGTCATGCAGGACGGACCGTCGTGAAGACGACGGTCCGTCACATGTGTCCGTTGGGGGACACTTAGAAAAAATGAGAGACCCTTAGAAACAGGGTCTCTGACAACCAGAACGGTTGTGCGGGACGGACCGTTGTGCAGACGACGGTCCGTCACATGTGTCCGTTGGGGGACACTTAGAAAAAAATGAGAGACCCTCAGAAACAGGGTCTCTGACAACCAGAACGGTTGTGCAGGACGGTCCGTCACATGTGTCCGTTGGGACAGGGTGCTAGGGCTTTTGGAACGGACCCTACGACGGTCTGTCGTGGGTACGACGGTCCGTCGTCGGGGTCTCGTTTTGTGTACTGGGGATACCCCATGCATCCCCGATAAACCCACATCAACCTTGTAGTGTTTTGGACCTACATTTGTTTAACCCAACTACTTAGGAAACTAGCAATGCAAAAGCACCTATGTCTAGGGTTGTAAACATGGCAATTTCGAACATTTTTAACCTAGGTTAGACAGAATCGTATAAAAGAAACAACATATGACGAAGAACTAAGCTAATACTAACTAATAAACAAAAATGCAAGATAAATGAGTAGAAATTTGAGACACATACCTTAGAATTGGAGAAAACAAATGGACAAGTACTCGGTGGCCAGGCAGACACCCACAGCAGCAGCTCCGACTAGTATATTAAAACTTTTAGTGCTTTGGGGAATTGTTTGGGGGCAATGATCGGTGGTTGATAGAGGAATAGATTGTGGAAGTTGAAAAATAGAGAGTAGTGGGAGGAATAATGAAGGAATGGGGGTGAAATGAGGGGTTGGGAAGTTTAAACAATCTAATTTTTAAAAAGACTCCAGCCGGATCGGGTCGGGTACGACTCATTAATCACGCGACGGTTCCCCAACGACGGTCCGTCGCAGCTGTGACGACCCGTCGTTGGTTCCGTCGTGTGTGCCCTAGTTTGAAAATAACAGAAAGACGTACCTGGTACGACGGAGGTATACGACGGTCCGTCGCAGGCGCAAGGGTCCGTCGATGTATCCGTCAGTGACTGCTGCAGAGTAATTTTCTGCAGAATTTCCTGGTTATGTGCCTGCAAATTTAAAAACCCATTAGTAGAAAAATGCTACCATTACTAAAAAGACTATAAGTATTGGGTTGCCTCCCAACAAGCGCCTGATTTAATGTCGCGGCACGACTGGGGACACTTGATTACTCAGACTTCATCAAGATGGTATGCCTCTATCACTTCATTCCCCGATGCTTTATGCCCAAAATAGAGTTTTATTCTATCTCTATTCATCTTAAACCGCACTCCCTCCTTGGCTTTTAACTCAACTGCTCCATGAGGGAATACTTGGGTAATCAAGTAAGGGCCAGTCCATTTGGACTTGAGCTTGCCCGGAAGACAAGGCGACCCAGAACTGTCTACAAGCACCAAATCCCCAACCATAAACTCTTGTTTTGCATTTTTTTGTTCATTCTCCTTCTTCATCTTTTCTTTGTGGGATATGGCAGATACCGATTGGAGCTCACCACTCTGCCTCATGGTCCTACAAATGTTGAAGGTCGCTTCTTCATTATTCAACCGAAATGTCATCTGTCCCTTCTCCATATCAACTAAGGCTCTACCTGTAGCAAGGAATGGCCTCCCAAGAATAATAGGCACTTCAAAATCGACCTCACAATCAAGAATAACAAAATCAGCCGGAAAGATGAATGACTCCACTTTTACTAGCACATCATGGAGTATCCCTATAGGCCGTTTCACTGTCCGATCAGCCATCAGTAGCCGCATCGCAGTGGGTTTTGGATCCCCCAAACCCAACTTCTTGTAAATTGAGAGGGGCATGAGATTTATGCTTGCCCCCAGATCACATAATGCTTTCGCAAAATGTAATGACCCAACTGTACAAGGAATAGTGAACGCACCAGGATCTTCTTTCTTTTGTACGAGGGATCTTGTAGCAATAGCACTACAATGCTGCAGTCTATCATCATCCTCGAAAGTGACCGATCTTTTCTTGGTGACCAGATCTTTCATAAATTTGGCATAACCGGGTATTTGTTCTAGAGCTTCTACCAAAGGGACATTGATAGAAAGCTGCTTCAACATTGTTATGAAACGCCGGTATTTACCATCCTCGGTCTTCTTCACTAATCTCTGAGGGAAGGGTGGTGGTGGCCTAGGCATGGGAATTACCTTGATAGGTACTTCTGCATCTTTTCCATTACTTTCCTCTGCTTCACCACTACCCTTTACCACCTTATCATTATCCTTTCTCACATTTTTCTCAGCAGATGGCATAGGTGGGTCAATGGTTTGCCTACCACCCCGAGTAGTGATTGCCATACAGTGCACATCATTCTTTGGATTTTGGACAGTGTTGCTAGGAAGAGTGCCCGGTTGCCGTGTGTTCACTGTCGCAGATAATTGGGCCACTTGCAATTCGATCTGTTTAATCGAAATTGCATGTGTATCAACTTTTTGCCCAATACTAGCTAAATCACCCCTTAACTCTTTAATGTGCTCATCACTAGCATCGAACCTCCTCATCATTTTTTGCAACATATACTCAACTCGCGCCATACTATCTCCACCATCCCTAGGAGTAAATTCACGATTTTGAGGAGGGACATAGCGCCCATTCCTGTCATTTCTATTAGCATAGTTACCCCTGTTAAAGTTGTTGTCGCGGTTGTAGTTTCCATCTCGGACATAATGACCCTCACGATTGTAATTACCATAGTTCTGACCTTGGTTCCCTTGACCTTGGCGCCAATTATCCTGATTTGAGCCTTGGGCACTTGGTCGGAAACCCCTCATCTGCTCATTTACTGCATAAGTGTCCTCCGCATAATAGCATTCATCATTAGAAGGTGGTGGTTTAGCCAAGTAGTTGACTGCATTTATCTTTTCTGCACCCCCAGTGACATGTTTTAGTACCAACCCAAGCTCGGTTCTCATCTGAGCCATTTCTTCGCGAATCTCATCTGTGGCTGGGTTGTGAGTGGACTGCACTGCGAAGGTGTTTCTCCCTGTATCAGACTTCCTAGTACTCCAAGCTTTGTTAATCCGGGAGATTTTCTCTAATTTTTCAGCGATCTCATTATACGGACACTCCTCATAAGATCCACCTGCTATGGTGTCCAACACCGCTTTATTGTTATCATCCTGTCCCCGATAGAAGTATTCCTTCAGTGACTCATCATCTATACTGTGATTTGGGACACTTCTCAAGAATGAGGTGAATCTATCCCAAGAACTACTAACTGACTCTCCTGGTAGTGCCACAAAGTTATTCACTCTGTCTTTGTGGTTTAGTTTCTTGGAGACCGGATAGTAGCGTGCTAAGAAGACATCCCTTAGTTGGTTCCAAGAGAAGATTGAGTTGTATGGGAGCTCAGTGAACCACATAGCA
>NC_028641.1:46062145-46118537 GCF_001406875.1 Solanum pennellii | reverse complement strand
AAAAAATAAAAACCTAATTAAACAAGGACTCTATTTGCTGGAAATCTGCCAAAACGCGGCTGGTTCGACGGACCTCGCGACGGATTGTCACTGTCACGACGGACCGTCATGGACTCCGTCGTCCCATACTTATGCAATTTCTTCAGCTGCTCTTCTTCATTACCCTCGACGGCAAGAATGACGGACCGTCATAGGAACAACGGTCCGTTGAGGGCCTTCGTTTCAAAACACTTCAACTCTTGAAATATGGGTACTGGGATCACTTCTCTGAACTTCATGACGAACCTGCAGGACGGACCGTCATTGACACGACGGACCGTCACAAGCTTCGTAACCCCACACTTGGTCAGACTTCCCCATCTTCCTTCAGCAGCTGCACTACGCTGCCACCTACGGACCGTCACAAGCACGACGGACCGTCATAAGCTCCGTAGGTGGTCTCTTCTGCATTTTTCGCTCAAAATCTCCGCATTCAGCTTTGGACAGATTTCCTGCAAAATAAAAAGAAACTTATATAAAAATTAGCACAAAAAGGCTTTTGGACACACTAAACTTAAGGAAAAAGTATTAATACTACCGTGAAACCACGGTATATCAACTATTACCAAGCTTCTTATCTCATCTCATAAAGTCAAATTCACAATTAGCATATAAAAATGTACGTCAATATGAGAAAACATGGACTTTATCAAAAATTTCCTTTCATGCTCTTTGGAAAATTCACCATGTCTCCAAGATGATGTCAATCAATTCATACCAATCATATAAAGGTCATGCAATTCACACTTTATGCAAGACTATAATTATGAACAAACTTGCTAAGAATTCATTATGTTCCAATTCAACCAAGAATAGAAGGACAAATTCTACAACCTCACTACTTTCACACCATCCCCCACTTAGGTTAAACCCAATTAAGAGCAACTTAACCAAACCTATAGAGGACTTTAACTACACAACCTTCATTTTCATCACTTAAAGTGATTACTAATTTAGAGGAAATTTTCAAAGGCATTCCAAACCTTATCATTTTAGGCAAATAATCCTCAACCATCAATTTTGATCATACTATTCAATTAACATAAGGTCTTCCTACAATTCAATAGAACATAAGGTCATACATCATTTGAGGAAAACAACAAGGAGGTTCATAACACAATAAGAAGTTTAGAAATAACTCTACGACTCATCATGTCATAACATTCTCATTCTTTATTTCCAAAAAGAAAAACTCCTTTACACATTCATTAGCATGTTCATATACATCAATTCTACAAATATTTCAACAATATCCAATCAAAGGACAATTTAGTTGGTTCTCCAAATATGTTACAATAAGTTGCCTAGTCTTTATAGTGAGCATGCTTCCAAATATCCAAAAAAGCAACATTTAGACAATTGAGGGGACAAGCATGGCAATATAAGATACAAAGCTTTACAACTTATCCTTCATAAGCATGCATACTATCTTTACAACTAGGATTAAGTCTCTACAATGGGCTCCAATTTACACTAGCAACTTATCAAGTATCTCTTATATACAAAAGGAGACAATGCACACTTTTAATCACATACATTCATAGGATAGCATGCTTCCATAAGTAGTTATTAAACATTCCAAGTTCAAATCCTAGTATTTGGCTACCATCATACAAAACCATATAGTAATACAACAATCTAAGAGAATTCACTTTAACCACCTTAACTTCTAGCATGCTTTGTCTATATCATGACATATATTGTTCAACATAACTTGCTATTTCATATATATTTCATGTATTGCCATAATTGGCATCAAATCATCAAATAATAGATATTTCATACATAGTAAGGTAAGATAACCAATCATAATCCCCAGAGGGTTAACATGTGCAATGATCAAGTAAAGCCCCATAACCCTAATAAATGAAGCAACCCAACAGGAACTACAATTAGCACCATACTCCACTCATCTATAACCTTCATGCATGCATAACTCAATATCTTTAGCACACAGAGGCATTTACATGTTTTTAAGCATAAATATCATCACATAAGGACATTTACATTTTTCATCATACACATACATAATAATGACCTCCTAATGTCTCCATCAAGGAAAACTAGTACAAGACATAGGTAGAGTCTCATACCCCTACCTATGTCTAGTTAACCCTTCAAGTCACCTTAGTTAGTTTATACATCATCAAATAAGGACAAGGGTCACCTTCACACATACTCATTCAAACCATAAAACAAAGATAAGAATATTAAAGTCACCCATTTCTCCCTCAAGCATAGAGCAATCTCATCCAAGCAATCACATCTAAAAGACCACCGGACAAGAAAATATAAGAGAGAGATCTTATAGAGTTAGGTCCTATATCACGACATGAGAATAATGAAAAAGGTAAACTCTATCGTCCTATAGCCTCTCGTACCATTTGATGTGTCATGACTCACCACCAATGATACAAGACTCTACTAGACATGGCAATATGAGACTTCTTGGACCCTAAACCACTTTTAAAAACCTCGTGCTCTAATACCATGTTTGTCACGACCAAGGAGCACCCCCTAGAAGTAACATGGCCTACTTGACCTCTCGGAAGTCTTATACAAGCCATAAGTTATCATTCATCGCATCGACATAGTAAATTTAGCGAAAAATTTAAAGCTTTTCATAGCTACTCATATGCTAGAAACTTTACTTCATATACATATAAAATATAAGTCATAATACATATATAGACTCTAAGTCTCTTTAACATCTTAGACTCAATAACTTTGGAGTACATTATAGACAAGGCCCTTATGACATAATACAAAAGTATACATTACTAAATAGACTTTACAATAAGTACACATGAGGAAATCTTTGGACTTAAGGATTCCTTTCCTTCAGCTTGAGAAATCACTTATCAAGCTCCTCAATCATAGACCTCCTATAAGCATTCCATTACCTACACTTTGTGTAAGAAGTAGAGAAGAATGTGATTAGCATAAGAACGTACTAAGTATGGCTACCATGCAAAAATATGCATTTAAAAGGGACATTTTCTTTGAAATCAGACTTCATGCCATTTTGAGTAAATCATCATAAAACATATATATATATATATATATATCATTTTCATACTTCATAGAAACACAATCAAACGCCAAACATCATAGAAAAGCACATACCATCATAGAAGTATAATATCACATAGACATAGTTAAGTCAACACCTTCATCATATAGTCAACAAGGTCAACATCATGCATAAAGACTCATATCATGCACATCTTCATAACAAGTAGACAAATACTAATGTCATGCATAAAGAACATATACATAGTGACATGCATTAGAACACCTTTCTAGAACTTCCTAAGGAGCTACTTGTGCAATGTCTAGATGGGTTCAATACTTCTACCTATACTAAGTAAGCTCCCTTAAGTCATTCTATTTAGGGTCGTATTCATTAACTTACATTGTCCATATTACTTTAGGGAAACTATAGCCTTAACTGACATAGACCATGTGATGCTAAACATTGAATTCGATGTCATAGAACCCCACACCGATAAAAGGTGGTCTACCGGCCAAAGTAGAAGCAAATGTGACATAGCTTTCTAGGTGGAATCCACTAGCTAGTATCCTTTGGTCGCAACATAGTTATGGAACTTGGAGATACATGGGAAAACCGTCTTTATACCAAGATTAGGCATTGTAGCTGTTCACTTATGCAAACCCTATTTATGCCCATTGAGGCATTGTGGTTATCCACCTCATGAGATTTATGGTGACCTACCTTCCTACCATGGGAAGAGAAACACACTCATATTCAAGTTCACTCGGTGCTAAGCTAAGTTCCCTTCATTGAAAACCTTTAGTATATTTTTAATTTATGAAACATAGGTTTAGGAGAGTCATTACCTCATATTCTTAACTCATAGGTCATAGATGGAAGTTCATCAACCTAAATCATGTAAAGAATCCATTCACATGAACATAGCATATGTACAACATCATCTAGTTTAGGGTAATGAATACACCATTCAAGGCCCCTCTCTTGACTAGATCTTCATACATGTGTGTGTATATACATATATGTGAGGAAACCTTTCACATAATACATTAAGTCACACAAGTTCATATATCAATGCAAGAGTCTATAGGCATAAATATATGATCAATCCTTTCATATATACCCACCAAGACACTATGCACATTTATACTTCATCCTTTCATACACATCATATTCATAACATGTTCATATATTCATCTTTCATATACATAGAAACCAAACATAGGAACTATCCTATCAAGATACACATGTGCAATGTATATACAAGGTCACATACCCTTGCCCATACTAGTACACCTATCAAGCCATCCTAGCAAGGAATACATAACATACTTTACATACATAAACTTAGCATAATAGAAGACATTAGTGAATATGAGAACAACCTTTCATTTAGACACCATAACCTATGATACTTGTAACATGCATGTAAGTGAGAGTGTGTGTACATTGGTGAACATGATAACATAATGGCTATCAATTACTCCTTGAGGCAGACACCCTCTTAGACAAAATTATACTTCCAAGAACATACTACACAACAAATAATAGCATAGGAGGCAAGACAATATAAACATTATAACCAAGGCTCCTAACTTTAGCTATTTACACTTTCATATAAGGGATACATGGGTAGGGTATAATAACCATTTTAATACATAAATGGAATCGCCTATACAATACCCTAACATGAATATATGCATGCTCATACAATAGCCACACAACCTAGATCACAACTAGATAGGAAGATAGGCACAATTACATCATAAGGTGAATCATCTAAATCTCTAAATCATATATTCATCAATTTTGCTTCAATTCCATGGTCAACACATATATAATGACAATAAATTAAACACCGACACCATAAAGGGACCATACCACACAATGTCATACAAGGCTTCATCAACATTACTATAAAGAAATAGAGAAGTAGAAGAGTAAAGGGAATAAGCATTCTTATCAATTTCTCACCCTTTGATCGTCATTGATAAATAAACCTTATTCATCAATAAAACAATTATATGGCAGTAGCTAAATGTACTTTAGACATATAAGAAACCATGCACAAGTCGCTACAAGATTATACTATAACATAATACAACACATACACATACTAGGAAAGTATAATAACATAGATCATTAGCTAATTTCCCTTGCATTGATTTAGATCATATTTCATACATATTATGAGTCTAATGCAGTAGCTAAACCCGCATTTAACCATATGGAAATCATAATTTCATAGTTTCAAGATTAAGGTTACAACATAGGCATTTAGGCTTATCAATTTGCTAGAGTATAGAAGACTTTATCAATACTATGAACTCTTTAAGGGCTTGATATATTCATATTTTAAAAACCATAAAATCATTAGGCAGTATCTAAATCGGTAGGAAATCAAGAAGAAACCATGCTTGATATAACAACAACTCAAGATCCATCAGACACTTAACTTTTTGATTTCATAGCGTAAAGGAATATAGATCAATTCATGCAAGACTTTCTTAGATTGTTCATTAAGGATTTATACCTAAAAAATTCTTCCATTATATCACCCTAAAACAGTAGCTACAGCATTTTATGCTTATCAAAGCTCTACACAACCGATCTCACAATCGACTTCAAGGCAACATGTAGAAACGTAGGCTATTCATGTTCAAAGCTTCATACATTTATCATCATTGACTGACCATCATCAATTAAACATATATTCATGTAATAACAGCATATAGAATCACTTCAACGCAATAAAATTATAATTGAATCGATAATAAATCAAGATCATAAGGCCCATGCTAAATCGTTTTGGTGCTAGAGCATGAGTTCATCATGCAATTGGAAAGAAAACCACTTCCAATTCAGTATATAATCATTAATACATTCATATTATGCCTTTGAAATCAGTTTAATAAAGAACCCATGGAAGATTGAAGAAGAAAGTGTTTGATCATATATTTCTCTTTTGAAGTCTTTGAAAATGGCTCTCTAGATGAAAAGATAACTAGAGATGAATATCACCATACATTTGTATAGTTGAAAACCTCTTAAACTTGATGATTCATCCATGTAAAACCCAACTTGAATATGTTCTTGAGCTTCACCAACATTAATGGTTTCTAGAGAGAGTATTTTTGGAGGGAAAGGTTCCAATCTTATGAGAGGATTCTAGAATTGGGTGATCACGTTTTTGATGAGTTCTATACATATTTTTTGTTTAGGTCGTGGGGTAAATTTCCCATTCACCCTTTTAATGAAACAGACGCAGACTGCCAGTTGTAGGCCACCTGCGACGAAGGCAGTGACGGGGCGTCGAGGCCTTGACGGGCCGTGGCCGACCTTCTTCGTTGGGTACTTAGCCAAATATTTTCTTGAGACGTTCCCAAGGTAATTCCCCATATACGACACCTGATCGACGGGCCTTTGGTAGACCAACGATCCGTCGTTGGGTCCGTCAATGGACACTGCCCATGCAGTGTCTTAGGCAGCTTTGGGTCCTTCTTTTGGGGCCTCTTGTGGGTACCTTTAGAAGTCGAACCCAGACGTTTCCAATGTTATTATAACCATTAACAAGTTATATACCTTACACATAAGTTTTATCCAAAACAAACACCTATAAGACGTCCAAACAATCGTGGCCCCAACATGACATACGATGAACGTCTTAGGGGCTATCTTTTGAACGCCTTGGACGTTCTTGGGCGTTTGATCTCCAACCTCCATGAAACTTTATTTAAAAATATTAAGCATCATTTTATACCATTTTAAGACATATTAGTCTAATTTCATACATATTCAGTCATGCATAGACACATGAGGCACATAAGAGACTAGTTGTCGAACGTCTTGGTCGTCCCTTTACGTTCGACTTCCAAATCACTTGAAACTTTGTACACTGCCTATAAACCATATAATAAGATATTTTAGGACCTTATAACATCATTAAACACCTATGAAACATAGAACCACATATTAGGCATCTACTGACTTAGTGATCGAACGTCTTAGTCGTTCCTTAACGTTCGACTTCCAGTACCTCTAATATTTTACATAATGCATATATACTATATAGTTAGGACATTATAACTTTAATAAAAACATGTTAGTATATATACACCTTATCTCATTTTCGGGGTCTTACAGTTAATGAATAGGGTGTTACGTTCCTACACACTAACTTGGATCGGGTGCCACGTTTCGACGCATATATGGGATCGATTGTCACGTACGTAAAACTAACTTGGATCAGATAACCCGTACAGTTACACTAAGATTTTGGGTATAGGTTTCGTGAGAGGATAGTGACTTAAAATAATTGTATATCTTGAGATTGTGAAATAGTACATTGTTCGTAAGTGGTAATTCATACTCTATATGTTTGGTGTATGCATGTTTATTTTTATAGTTGTAATAAATTATAAATGTTTCACCTATCGGGATAGATGAATGATCCTATGAGTATACTCTGGTTGTGTACTAATATTACACTTGCTTTATCTTTTTTGAGTACGTGGCATCTTCAAGAGGCTACAAACATATTTCATTAGAAGACCAATGATCGACTCAAATTTAATGGTGAGTTTTTTATTCTGGGCTTCCATGAGTTGTCTTTTTATCTCTCTCCACATCTTTGGAAATACAATACTACTTTTGATTTTCTTATGTTTGATTGGGTTGTAACAATTTCCTTAGACTTATGATCTTTGTTAGAATTTTGGTACATTAACTTTCGGGTTCTAGCATTTAATACCATAATTAGTACATTGACTACTCATTATTTATGGAAAATCCCTAGTTTTCCTTTATTATTTAAACCTGCTTCTGTTTCTTCAAATACCTTCATTTTGATTATGTTGTGTAGTTCTTGGTTAGCTAATTTTTAATATTGGTTCTCCCACCGGAGGATTAGTCAGGGTGCCAATCAAGATGGTATGTGTCATGAAAAAGTTCGTATCATCACTCTAGGTTCATTGATATCGATGTACAAAAACAAGTCTAGTAGAGTCTTGCATCAGGGTACGGAGAATTTTGTGCTTTTCTTTGAAAGGCTATAGAACTTAAGAAATCTCTTTGTTTGCTCTTGTCTTCTTTGGTGTTTTAACTTGATTCTAATTGGTGTATGGTAATTCGAATTGGTATATAATCTCCTTCAACCTTTTTCTGTGCAGAGGATTAACATTAGGTTCAACAGCTTAAGGTGCATAGATCCTGTTAATGCACCAGTTGAGGATTCCATAGCAAGAGGTCGCGGTAGAGGCAGGGGTAGAAGAAGAGATAGAGGTAAAGTCCGATGAAGGGTGACTCCTACTAAGGATGTAGCACCATTTGAGAATGCTCTCTTAAATAAGGCCCCTCTTGCACATCAAGAAGAGGTAGAGGAAAATGTAAAGGTTAAGAATGAGGAGAATCTATGAAAAGAGGAAGAGTTGTCGGCAAAGACTAGATGTATCCCTTCCTTAGACCTAGTGTTAAGTCAATTGATTATGTCATTCATGAAAGGATTGGTTGGTCCTGGAGTGCTTCCCCTTGTTTAAGAAACTCAAGCCCCAACCAATCCCCATATTGTTATCACTGTCCCCAAGGTGGGTCGAACGGTAGGTACTGATGCTTTATTCAGTCCTTTGTTTGGTGCTGTTATGTCTTGTAATGAATAGGAGATGTTGATTAAGTTCTTGAATTTGAAACCACCTATCTTCCATGGTTCCAAGAGTGAGGACACATATCAGTTCATTCTAGATTGTTACAAGGGGCTTCTTTAGTTAGAAATTATCCATTAGCATGGACTAGATTGTGACTTTTCAATTTCAAGGTCAGGCTAAGAAGTGGTGGAGAGTCTTTGTGGAATGCAGATCTACAATTTTACCCCCACTTACTTGGAACCATTTTTATGTTCTCTTATTTGAGAAGTATGTTCAACAAACTTTTATAGATCATAAAAAGGATGAGGTTATGGCTCTGGATCAAGGTGGTATGACTGTGGTATATTACAAGGTGGTANTATAGATCATAAAAAGGATGAGGTTATGGCTCTGGATCAAGGTGGTATGACTGTGGTATATTATAAGGTAGAGTTCTATGCTTTTTCTAGATATACTACGCAATTGGTATGAAGAGAGGATCCACCTATTTGGAGGGACTAAAGTTTGAATGGAAGGTATTGTCTGTTTGTATGACCTCTGTAGGAAAAAATTTCAATGAGGTAACGGATTATTTGACGAAAGTGGAAGGGGTGAGGCAAGATAGTCAGGCTAAGGCATTGCTAAGAAATCCAAAAATTTAGGTAACTTTTAGGGTTTTTACTTTAGATTGTTCAGGAAGGCTGACTCTTGCAGTCCAACCAATTCAGTCCGCTTTACCCACTTCTAATGGTAATTTCTCCGGAACTCCACCTCATAATTTGATTCATGATAGCCATAAGTCTCACCGTCGGGAGGTAGTAGGCCATATTTCATTGCACTTGTTATGATTGTCGAGAACTATTGAATATGAGGAGAAATTTTCCCTACTCGCACATGATGGATTTCCCACAACTGCATACTAGAGCACTGGTACCCGTTGGAAATGCTGATAATGGTCTAAGGCGTACACAAGGTGGGAGAGGAGGAAATCAGCGAGGTCGCAGATGTAGGGGAATGGTAACACAAGTAGAGGTACAATGTTGCAAGGCAGGGAAGACCCCCATCATGATGACATGGCTCAGTGTTATGCCTTTTCGAGCAAGATCGAGAGGGATGCGTATGGCGCGATGATCACACATATTGTTCTTGTTTGTAACCGGATGGTTAATATGCTATTTAATCAGCTTTCTACTTATTATTAAGTGTCCATGCAATTTTTCTCGTTGTGATTTATGATATACTTGATGCCCCATTCATATTTGTACCCCAATTGAGAGTTCATCACAGTGACCCATGTCTATTGTGCTTGTCATATTTTTATGGGTTTTCAAACTTGGGCTGATTTGGTGATTTTCGATATGACCGACTTTCATATAATCATAGGCATGAATTGGTTTTCCCCCTACTATTTTGTGCTTAATTGAAAAACTAAATCACTAACGATAGATATTCTAGGTAGGAGAAAGTTAGAGTGTAAAGGGGAGTACAAGCCTAACCCATAAGATCATATCCTCCATTCGGGTTAGGAAACCATGTAATTTGTCTTATTAGGCTCATATTTGAAATACTGAGGTCGAATATTCCTCTATTGTTTTTATTCTTGTGGTGTAAGAATTTTGAGAATTGTTTCTTATTGAGTTGTCTTGTATGCCTGTTGATAGAGATATAGATTTCTCCATTGATTTGGTAACTGGTACCTGGCCCTTTTCTATCCCTTTATATCACATAGCTCCCATATAATTGAGAGAACTAAGGGTAATATATAAGAACTTCTTCAGAAAGGATTTATTTGTCCTACTGCTTCCTCGTAGGGTGATCCTATATTGTTTATTAAGAACAAATGATGGTAGTATGAGGATGTGTATTGGTTACCCACAATTGAATAGGGTCACCATTCGAAACAAGGACCTATTGAATATATAATCTTTTTGACAAATTTCGAGGTGCATCAGTTTTCTCCGTAATTGATCAAATTTATGCTACCATCAGTTAAAGATTAGGCATGAGGATATGTTCAAGACATTGTTTAGAAACCATTATGGGCACTACCAATTTTTAGTAATGTCCTTTGGGTGGACTAATGCTCCTACAACTTTTATTTGTTTCATGAATGGTGTGTTGAGACCATTATAGTCTTTGTTGATGATATTTTGGTTTATTTGAAATGTGAGAATCAGGGTATTCTTGCGAAACAAAATTTATATGTGAAATTTTCTAAGTGTGAATTTTGGTTGACTTTCGTTGCCTTTTTGTGAATGTAGTATCAAAAGAAGGGGTAATGCTAGATCTCCAGAAGATTGAAGCAGCTAAGAATTGGGTTCGACCTTTCTCTATGACTGAAGTTAGGAGTCTTTTGGGGCTCACAAGTTACTATTGTCAATTTGTGAAGAACTTCACATTTATTGCCACCCATCTGACAAGGTTGACCAAGAAAGAGCTGCCCTTTAATTTGACAAACAAGTGTGATGAGAGCATTTAAAAGTTCAAGACTCTTTTGCCCACAATGCCTATTCTAGAACTACTTGTACAATATAAGGATTTTATTGTTTATCGTGATGCTTCCTATTCGGATTTAGGTTATGTGCCAATACACGATAAGAATGTTATAGCTTATGCATCAGGCCATTGGAAAGTGTGTGGAAGGAATTACCTAACACATGATATTCAGTTGGAAGCAGTAGTGTTTTTTCTTAAGATCTAGCAACATTACCTCTATAGTGTCAAGTGTGAGGTATTTACTTGCAGCATGTGTTTACTCAGAAGAATCTGAATTTAATACAGCAAAGGTGGATGGAGTTAGTCAAATATTATGTTTTCACCATCCAGTATCATAGAGGCAACGATCATATGGTAGCAGATGCATTAAGATGTAATTCGGTGACTATAGGTAGTCTAGATTGCTTGAATATAACCAAGCGACCTTTCATTGAGGAAATTCAGACATTGTAGTCTAAGTTCATGCAGTTAGGAATCTAAGAGAAATGTAGGGTGTTATCTAGCATCGAAGTAAGGGCTGCGTTCATCAAAAAGATCAATGCCACACAATATGAAGGTGAATGTTTGAATGAGCATCGAAAGAAGACACCGTCTGGTAATGCACAAGAGACCACTCTTAATGTGTGAGGTGTGTTTAGTTTTAAAGGCAGGATTTGCCTACCTCGAATAGATTACTTGATTCAGAGATTGTTGACAGAATTCCATGGTTTGCGGTATTATATTCATCTGGGTGTGACTAAGATGGAAAAAGATTTGAAGCAACTTTATTGGTGGCCTGACATGAAGAAGATATATTGGAGTTTGTGTCTAAGTGTAAAAATTTCCAACAAGTGAAGTACGGACATCAAAGGCCTGCAGGTTTTCTTCCAAGAATGCCAATTCCAGAATGGAAGTGGTAAAGGATAGTTATGGACTTTGTGGTTATTCTTCCTAAGACTTTGGGAAAGTTTGATTATATTTAGGTAGTGTTTGACCGATTTACTAAGTGAGCTCATTTAATTATATTCAGAATAGATTATAATGCTCAACAATTGTCTAAGGTATACGTGAAAGTGATAGTGACGTTGCACAGGGTGCCCCTTCGAATCATCTTAGACCATGGTAAGTAGTTAACCTCTAAGTCTCAGAGGAAGTTGCATGATGAATTGGGCACACAACTCACTTTTAGTACAACTTTCTATCCACGGACGGATGGATAGCCAGCGAGGACTATCCAAGATTTAGAAGACATGTTCAGGCCATGTGCGATTGACTTTGGAGAGCATTGGGATAAGTTTCTAACTCTTTGTGAGTTCTCCCAATAATAATAGTTATCAGTCCAACATAGATATGGCACCGTTTGAGGCCCTCTATGGAAGGGGATATAGATTACTCATAGGATGGTTTGAGGAATAATATGTAAAACCACTAGGGGTTAGCTTAGTGAAGGATGCTCAAGATGATTTTGGGTTGTCTTGAGCCCTCTTTGCTTAATCCCACTCTTTTTGGACTCAGACTATTTATTTAGGGTGTTATTTAGTTCCAAGGTTGTACCCCTTGTTCTTATATATTTGTCGTTAGTAGAGTTTTGGTATAATGACTTTCAGGTTCTATGTATTTAGTTTCGCATTTGTTTAGGTAATTAACTTCCTTTCATAACTAAATTATCTTAGTTTTGGTATAATTACATAGTTTGAGTTGTAGTAGTGGTTCTCCCACTGGATGGTTAGTGTGGTGTCAATCACGATAGTCTGGGTTGTGAAAAGGTTGGTAACTGAGCCTATGTTTTTTGATCTCATTGCACCAAAATGATTCTAGTAGAATCTTGCAGATTTGTACAATGATGTCGTACTTTTCTTCAAGCGTGCTATAACTTGAATCCAATTGGTATTTTTCAATCTTCAATTGATGGTCCTAAAAAAAGCATCGAAAATAGTAATACCATCACTAGCAAGAGAGGATGTGTATAGATTACTGAAAGTTGAATAGGATTACCATTCAGAAAATGTACCCATTTCCTCATATAGATGACATTTTAAACTAATGGCACAATGCATTGGTTTTCTCAAGGATCAATTGAAGGTCTGGTCTCCACCATTTAAAGAATGAGGCAGGTAAGAATTGGGTTCGACCAAGTTCTATGATTGAAATTAGCAGTTTTATGGGGTTCCGAGCTACTATTGTCGCTTATGGTATGAGTTGAGTCCAATTTGTATGTCCTGATACAAATTAGTATCTAGACAAATTGAACTAGATGGAACACAAGCAAGTTAACTGGAACTGAGTTAGTATTTTGCCTTGGAGACCGTATAGGCCATGGATGATTGTCAATAGGGAACAAACTAATTAAAAAATTGGATTTCTCAACAAGTTGTAACTTGGAAAGGTGAATGTGTGCTTTAGTTGTCTGAAGTTAACTATGAATGTACATGGTTTACTATTTGTGGGCTTGGATATGATTATGTTCCCACTATTGCTTGTGTGAATGTTTATATGTGCAATATGTTGTGACAAAATGTTAAAATTGTGCAAGTTTTAAATACTTGAGTATCATGAAACTCATAGTGAAAGGAAGATATAAAGTAAGGATTGTGTGAGTGTCTGGGTGTATCCTAGGGATGTGTGGGTTATGGTTTTCAATTAACAAGAATGAATTGGTTCATGTATCGTGTGTCATATCTTGGTCATTCGGTTAAAATTGTTTGGTTAAGTTGGGAAGCTTTAGGAAAAATTTAAAAGAAGAGAAGAACTCTAGAAAAATCTTAGTCAGGTTCTGTTTCCATTTTGACCACTGGGGCGGAAATATTTCCTCCAGGATGGGACCCCCAGAGCGGGATTAGGCAAGGAAGAACCTTAGACTACATCGCCTATTTTCTAAACTATTTGATAAAACCCTAAATGGGATTTGAACTATCCCTCGTGACCTAATTCATTCATCAACAATCAAATATAAGTTAGGCTAATGTGTTATTTGATCGGGATTCTACTTCTTCGTACGTGTCAACTCAATCGACTTAGGATTTTATGTGGTTTGTGATATTCTTGATGCACCCATTCATGTTTCTACCCTTGTTGAAAAGTCGGTCATAGTTACCCATGTGTATCCTGTTTGTCTTTTTTGTTTACGGATTTTTAGACTTGGGTTGATTTGGTTATGCTGGATATGCCTAACTTGATATAATCTTAGGCATGAATTGGTTTTCCCCCTATTAATCCGGTCTTAATTGTAATTCTAAGTCGATAACTCTACAAATACCCGGTAGGGAAAGATTAGAGGGGGAAAGAGTGTACAAGCCTAAACTAGCTAAGATCATATCATTCATTCAGGCTAGGAAGTTGGTAGGGGTGGGTTGTTTTGATATTTTGGATCATTCTTGGGATGTTTAGGTCGAATTCCCCTCTATTTCTAAGGTGTTAGAGTTGAGAGAGATTAAGGTTGAAAACCAAGAGCATTTTGATAAAGGGTTCATCCGTCTTAGTGTTTCAAGTGGGGTGCTCCATTCTACTTTGCTAAGAAGAAGGAGGGTAATATGAGGACTATTGATTTATATTAAGCCATAAGAAAGTGCATATAAAAATTGGGTTAGTCCTTTGAATTTGATAAGTATACGTGAGTTTTAGGTGTTATGTTGATGAAAATGTTGACTTGTAGCAGTAGTCTGGGCAGACTGAGCATAATGGTAATAAGAGTTCCTGGTAGATTGTGACTGGATGCAACTATATAACAAAATTGTCGATTAAGAAAGTTTTTTATAGTAACTAAGAGTTGCGAGTATCTAAAGGTTGTAATTTTCTAAAATTTTGTGAGTAACAGAGTTGTACATAATGTTTTTAAGAGATGGTGGGACACCATTAGAATAGAAATTAAAGGGCTAGAGTCATGATGAAGAAAAATAGTGGGATGAAGTACAACATTTCAAAAAAGGTGAGAGCAATAAACTATATTCAATTGTAAGGGCTAAAGTGGTATCTTTAGATGGACATATGATTGGGTTCAGAGATACGTGATTTTGTTAGTTTTGCAATAACTATGGTCACAGTGTCGCAGGTACATCAGAGTGGTTATAATCTATTGGAGGACTAGAGTAAGGAGTGTATATACGTTAGCTCAAGTGTAATGATAAGTGTTTGGGTTTAGTTTTGACTTGGTAATGAATACGATTAAGTTTTTAGTTACAAGATATAAGATCAATGGAGTTGTGATCAATGCTAAGAGAAGATCCATGAATTCATAAGAATCTTTGAGACATAAGCTAATGTTAATAGATAAGGGAATTGTGTTATACAGTTGAATTTAAAATTCATATTTTTCATTGTGATTCTACATTCATGATGACATATTTTGTCAAGGTATATATTTACAAGGTTTCAAATGGTTGTTTGTATCAAGTATTGAGCATTTGAAAAGAGTTACACCTAGGTTGAGTCATTAAGTTTATTATTTTTCATTGTTAAAGTACCTTAGAAGGTTTTCATTTAATAAGTTTTGGTTTAAAAGTAAGGTCAATGATCGGAATGGTTATGATGGTTGTTAGTATTACGAGTGTTGGCTCTAGTCGAAGGATGTGAAAATTATGTTGAGTCAAAAGAATGAAAATGGATGGTATCAACTCTTCAAAGGAAAACTCGTTGTGTTATTCAATAAATTCTTATCTGACCATCTACTTCATTTTTGTACATGGTTTTGAGTTTGATGCAATAGTTATGCTTACGTATGTTTTCACTTTGTGGATGGATCTCTAGCGGTGGATCAGATGTATGGATCATGCGGTGTTCTCTTGGTTGAGTGGGGTTACTTGGGAAAACATGGTTAATGCAGATGACTTATGTGGTATGGTCTTGGAGTTGTTAAAGTATTTCAATGGTTCTATTTGTACCACCTTGCTTATGAGAATTTATGGAAGAGCTACCTAGTGTTTTTATGGTTGTCCGACAATTTAATTTTCATCTTGTTGCCGAGGTCATGAATTGATTAAGTGTGGTTGAGTGTGGGGATCATTGAATCCAATTCTACTAGTCTTAAGAGGTAGTCTACAATTGCTAAATCTAGCATTTTGATAGTGTTATTGGATGGTTTGTTGGTTTATATGGTTGGACATATATCTCAAGGAGTATGTGATGTCTAAAGATTGAAACTTTTATAACTTAAGATTATGGAGATTTATGTTGTGAGATAGAGAGGCTTATAAGAACTATGATTGTTTGGGTATTATGAATGTCTGGTGGTTTTTTAAGGTTCACTTCTAATTGAAGAGAGTATTGATTTAGAATTTTATCATGGTTATGTGAGAAAAGATTCATCCGGAGGTTGTGTCAAAGTCCTTGATAACATGTTTCAGACATGTGTGTGATACACCTTGGGGGTTATTGAGGATTGCTCTGATTGTTAATTAAGTTTGCATACAATAATAAATATCACTTGACTGTTGAGATCACTTCATTAAGGCATTGTACGGGATGATATGTAGGTACTGAAGTTTGGTTTGAGTTTGGAGATGCGAAATGCTTATGGGGTGATGAGATTCGGTAAGAACGGCCTGCAAGAAAAGTACCCCCAGTAATTCGGCGATTTCAGATACTACTTTACCCTTACTTTAGCTAGTCTTCACCTAGTTGATCAATACGGAATGAGTGATGGGTAAATTGGTATATATTATAACGATCGAATTCCGTCGTTATGGAAAAGTCAATGAAAAAGAATTGGGGCCAGAAAACTTTTTGGTAGTAACTTGGAATACCTAACCTAGTCCAGATTTGAACAAAATCAAAGTCATTAAGGTTTAGGGAAAATCTGATAATGAAGAAGAGATCTAATTTTGAATTTTATTTTATGAGTGTATAACTAAGAGGTTAAGGAACTCGTATGACTTTACAAAATCAAATTCGGGCGATTAGAACTCCCAAAAATAATCTTAGCACAAACGGTAACATTTTGTCTCCGCTGAGGCTGCAAGGGTAGGATTTTTGGTGCTAGAGCAGGATAGGTCCACCGTGGTGGGACAACCCCAACTTAAAGTCATTAATAAACCCCCTAAACAAACTTATTTGGCCCTTTTTGATTTTTTTAGGGTTAAGGAGGCGACCCCAGATGAGTTCTTGATAGTTTTTCACCATTCTTGAGTCTAACGTAAGATTGTAACTCCGCAAATCCATTATTCGATCCATAGAAATGATTTTATTGGGTTATTATCGATGGAGAAGGGTTTAGATATTAGAATTATGGTGGAAAAGCCCTAAATTTGGTATTAGGATCTTGGATTTGTCTAGGGTTATTTGGTTTGTAATAATCCAAATAATTAGATCGTTGATTGTTGATCCTTGTGTATATTAATTTTTGTAGACCTATAACAAGCGGAAAGAATCCGAAAAGGGAACATTCAAGTGTGTTAGGGATTCAAACTTGGATATGAGGTAGGTGATTGTTGTGATTCTATATTTGTGTGATGTATGCATGTTTTTGCTTCATTGTGATACTTGTATATAAATGAATGTTGCAATATTGATCACACTTGTAATAAATGAGATAGGATGTTGCCATGAAATCATATGTAAATGTATGATCTTGATGATATACTTGTGATTGTGATTGTGGGGTGCGTTTAAATATCGAACTTCCACGTTCCAACAAGCTAACTTGGATCGGGTTGACACGTTACGGCACAACTATGGGATCAGATTGCCACATTCCAGGAAGCTAACTGGGATCAATTAGAGGAAAATTGAAAAATATAAAGTTATAAAATATACAAATTTATAATGAAAGGTATGCACTAAATATAAAATCAAATGTAAATATATTATTCACACCTATAATAATAAAACATAAAAATATTGGCCAACTAAGAGTGTACATTGATTCAAGGAAAGAAAATGTTTTTTGTTTGTTTTGGAAAATATATCAATTTAGTGCTTATTACCTATTTTATATTTGCACAATAAATTTAAAAAATATCACCCTAAAATATTTACATGTAGCCTAATGAATAATGAAATTTGAATGAAATTAACTTTTTTTAACATTTTGTTTATAAAAATCATTTTTTTCCATTAAAGTAATTTATCTGTACACTGTATTTACAAAAAAAAACTCATATGTCATGTAAATTAATTATTAGACCAAATGTATCACTTGAGAAATTACTCTATAAATCAGTCTCCCTCTTTTTTTTTACTCACTAAATCTTGTCTTAATACAAAATATACCTTCTAGATTTTCAGATTAAATTCTCTATATAGCTTTACATATGGCAGAAAAAAATGGTGGCGCAGGTATAGTGATGAAAACAATGGTAACACCAACTAAGATTTGATATAGCGATGTGAGCAAGAGGCCATGAGGGAGGTATGGAGCTGATGTTGCAAACACCATTCTAAAGGTATGTGTTTGATATGACAGAAGAAACAACAAGAGCATACGATAAGGCGGCGAGGATATATCACGGTCCTAAAGATAATATTAATTTCCCTATATCAAATGAGGATAACCTAGAAAATCCTCGTAAAAATGAGTAGCATGAGCTAATCTCAAACTCACCCTTGCTCTGTCATGCAGTAAGTGAAATTGTATTGATTCATTCTATTATTTCAAGAAATAGTTTCATTCATATTATTTATTTTTAGAAGAACAAAAATATAGGAATATTTTCTTATATCTCCTGCTGATCATAGAAGTAATGTTGTATTAATTTAAAATTTTTATTATGTCTTCCTTGTTGCATAATTTTTGTCTTCTTTTTCTTTTATTGAAATTAGTTGAATGAACTTTTATTTGGATACATAATTGGATCGGCAAAGGAAAATATGTCGGAGTTAACCTTTTTTTCCTTATTATGTCAAGCCCCGAGTCTACATGTTGGACTGGCCGGCATCCAATGACCATTTAAGGCCTTGAGCGTACCCTTGGTCTAGCTTACTTAACTCAGCGGAGGACTTAGCACAAGATATAATATCAAGAAATAACTTTAAATAAAGTAATTAGCCAAAGTGGCAACCCAAAGTCTTTGTCAATTACAAGTGGAGGAAGAAGACTAAGAAAAACTAATATCATTTGTCTATGAAGCGTCTAATATGAAGATGATAATGGGACTGGACACCTGATCATCCTAACAACTAAATACTAAAAAATTAGCTAAAACTAAAGATATCCTCCGGAATGAAGAGAGGCTCACCAATTGATTTGAGTTACCCACTGATCAACAATGCGCCAAATATTGATCCTAGTTACCTGCATCTGCATCATAAAATAATGCAGGCCAAGTGGCATCAGTACGTTGAATGTACGAGTACGCAAGTAGAAAAGCTAAAACAACACCTAAGCTGGAAAAGAGTAAGATGGAACACCTACCTTGGTGTTAGGTTGTGGAGCCTGATTAATATTTGATGTACTATCATATATTAATGTTTACGCGGTTTAACCTGTAACCTAAAATACTCTGAATTATTAATATATATACCCACCGCCGTGGAAGTTTACTCACGAGGTGTTACCACGAAATATTGGTTTCTCTCTTTATCTCTCTAGATCTCTCGTCTCTTTCTCTTGAAAGTTCTTGTGTTCTTAATTCATCAAGTGTGTGTGTGTGGATTCGATCCTAACAACTGGTATCAGAGCTAAGGAGATTCAACACGATCACTGAAGATGGATAGTTCGAAGCTTGGAATCGAGAAGTTTTATGGATCCGATCTTAGTTTCTGGAAGATGCAGATCGAAGATTATCTGTACCAGAAAGATCTTCATGAACTGTTGACCAGGGTGAAGCCGGAATCCATGACGGAGGAGAAGTGGAAGCTCAAGGATCACCAGGCTCTAGGGTTGATCGGTTGACTTTGTCAAGAACGTGGCGTTCAACATCGTGAAGGAGAAGACTACGTCCGATCTGTTGAAGGCACTGTCAAACATGTATGAAAAACCATCGGTGATGAACAAGGTATATTTGATACGTAGATTGTTCAATTTACGGATGTCTGAGAATGGATCGGTTTCTGATCATATAAACGAGTTCAATATGATTGTGAGTCAACTCAATTCTGTGGATATTAATTTTGAAGATGAAATTAAGAAGTTGATTTTGATGTCATGTCTGCCCGAGTCTTGGGATATTGTTGTTGCCGCGATTAGCATTTCCCATGGATCTGAGAAACTGAAGTTTGATGAAATTCGTGATGTTGTTCTTAGCAAAAGTATTCGTAAACGAGAAGTGCGAGATTCATCGGGCAGTGTTCTCAGCGTTGACCGAAGGGGGAGAAGAAAGACGAAAGGCCAAAATCAACATGGTCGATCAAATGTTACTTGTTGGAACTGTGGAGAAAAAGGGCACTTTCAGACGAGCTGTCCAAATCCAAAAAAAAAACAGAATCAGAAATTTGGAGATGACAATGATTCTGTAAATTCAGCAGAGGACATTTGGGATGCTCTAATCCTTAGTGTGAACAGCCCGGTTGAATCATGGATTTTGGATTCTGGTGCATCTTTCCATTCGTCTTTAAGCAAGGAGATGTTCCAAAATTTCAAATATGGAAATTTTGGAAAGGTATATCTTGCTGACAATAAAGCCTTAGAGATTGAAGGAAAGGGGGATGTTTGCATAAAGACCACCTCGAGAAACCAGTGGACATTGGACGATGTCAGATATATTCCTAGGCTCAAGAAAAATCTGATCTCTGTTAGTTAGTTGGATAGCACGGGATATGAAACAGAGTTTGGGAAAGGTTCGTGGAAGATTGTGAAAGCTGCTATGGTAGTAGCTCGTGGAACCAAATCTGGAACCTTGTACACCACTGCAGGGTGTATTAACATGGTCGTTGTTGCTGAAGGTGTTTCCGGTTCATGTCTGTGGCACAACAGACTTGGACACATGAGTGCTAAAGGAATGAAGATGTTGGTTACAAAAGGAGCATTAGAGGGTCTAAAGTTTGTTGATATGGGTCTTTGTGAGAGCTGTGTTATGGGCAAAAAGAAAAGAGTAAGCTTCACAAAGACTCCTAGATAGCCAAAGAAAGTGCGATTGGAAATGGTCCATACAGATGTTTGGGCACCATCTCCAGTATCATCACTTGGAGGATCCAGATTCTATGTTACCTTCATTGATGATTTCAGCAGAAAGGTATGGGTTTACTTCTTGATGCATAAGGCAGATGTGTTTGCAACTTTCAAGAAGTGGAAAGCTTAAGTTGAGAATCAGACCGGTTTGAAAGTCAAATGCCTAAGGTCTAACAATGGAGGAGAGTGTGACAAATCAGAGTTCAAGGCATTCTGTGCAGCTGAGGGAATCAGATTGATGAGAACATTTCCTAGTAAGGCAAGGCAGAATGGAATTGCTGAGAGGATGAACAGAACATAGAATGAGCGTGCAAGGAGTATGAGGATACACTGTGGGCTACCCAAAACATTTTAGGCGGATGCTGTGAGCACAGCTGCATACTTGGTCAACAGCGGACCATTAGTTCCTTTAGGGTTCAATATTCTAGAGGAGGTGTGGACAGGAAAATAACTCAAGTACTCACACTTGAGGACTTTTGGTTGCACTGCTTATGTTCATGTTGATCCAGAAAAGAGAGACAAGCTTGATGCCAAGGTTGTGAAGTGTTACTTCATAGGCTATGGTTTTGATTTGTTTGGTTACAGGTTTTAGGATGACAAGAACACAAAGATCCTGAGACATTGTGACGTGACATTTGATGAGTCTGTACTGTACAAGGACAGAGAGAAGAATGTTCTAGAGATTACAAAGCAAGTGGGAGTTGAGGTTGAGTTAGAGAAGAGTAATCCCAGATAGGTCGAAGTAGATACTCATCCAACTCCTACTGAAGAATCTGAAGTGGAGCAAGTTAAACCTGAGCAGGTGTTAAGGAGATCATCCAGAACCATCAGGGCACCAGATAGGTATTCACCTTCATTACACTATCTACTGCTGACTGATGAGGGGGGAACCAGAGTCATTTGGTGAGGCCCTACAGGTGGAGGATTCGATCAAGTGGGAGCAAGCCATGGATGATGAGATGATGTCACTTGAGAAGAACGACACATGGGTGTTGACTGAGTTACCTTCAGGAAAGAGAGCCTTGCTTAACAAGTGGGTGTTCAGAATCAAGACTGAACCAGATGGCAAAAGAAGGTTCAAGGCTCGTTTAGTGGTTAAAGGATATTCACAAAGGAAAGGATTGATTATGCTGAAATATTTTCTCCTGTTCTGAAATTAACCTCTATTCGAATTCTGTTGACTATTGTTGCATTAGAGAATTTGCATCTAAAGCAAATGGATGTAAAAACAGCGTTTTTACATGGAGATCTGGACAAAGAGATCTATATGCAGCAACCGGAAGGATTTGTGGTTCCAGGCAAGGAACACATAGTGTGCAAGCTCACCAGGAGCTTGTATGGATTAAAGCAAGCACCAAGGCAGTGGTACAAGAAGTTTGACTCCTTCATGACCAAGAGTGGATTCTGCAAAGCTGAAAAGGATCCGTGTTGTTACTTCAAGAAATACATTGATTCATATGTCTTTCTACTCTTGTATGTGGTTGATATGTTGATTGCAGGATCTAGTATGAGGGAGATTAATAACTTGAAGACAAGGTCGTCTGTTGCGTTTGAGATGAAAGATTTGGGTCCAGCAAAGCAGATTTTGGGGATGAGGATTTCTCGGGATAGATCTGCTGGCACTTTAAATCTATCTCAGGAGTTGTACATTGAGGAGGTGTTGAGAAGATTCAGGGTTAATGATGCTAAACCCAGGACTACTCCAATGGAAAATCACTATAAATTGTCAAAGGAGCAGTCACCCAAGACAGCCGAGGAGCGTGAGCATATGGAACTTGTTCTATATGCTTCAGCAGTTGGAAGTTTTATGTATGCTATGGTCTGCACTAGACCTGATATAGCACATGCAATAGGAGTTGTTAGCAGGTACATGGCGAACCCTGGGAAAGAGCATTGGGAAGCTGTGAAGTGGCTAATAAGATATATGAGAGGTATATCCAGTACTTCACTTTATTTTGGCAAAGGCAAGGTGACTCTACAGGGTTTTGTGGATGCTGATCTTGGTCGGAATGTGGACTCGAGCAAGAGTACATCCATGTACATTTACACCATAGGTGGAACAGCAGTGAGTTGGATGTCCAGGCTTTAGAAGTGTGTTTCTCTTTCATCTACTAAAGTTGAGTATGTGGCAATAGCTGAAGCTTGGAAAGAGATGATATGGCTGGCAGATTATCGGGACGAATTGGGCAAGAAGCAGAGCGAGAAGATTCTTTACTCAGATAGCCAGAGTGCCATACAGTTGGTGAAAAATCCAGTCTATCATTCGAAGACAAAGCACATCAGAAGGCGTTAACATTTCACTCGCAGGGCAGTGGAGGATGGTGATATGTAACCTAAAATACTCTAAATTATTAATATATATACCCACCATCGTGGAAGTTTACTCACGGGGTGTTACCACGAAATATTGGTTTCTCTCTTTCTCTCTCTAGATCTCTCATCTCTTTCTCTTGAAAGTTCTTGTGTTCTTAATTCATCAAGTGTGTGTGTGTGGATTCGATCCTAACACTAGGATTTGTTTAACCCATGATTAACTAACTCAATTCAATATAATGAAGTTTTAAAAGTAAGTTTGATATATAACTTCTATGGGAGTTTCTGTAACCGAAAATCATCACTTAAGAGTTATAGTGATGATACACCATTGCTCGGCCCACGCTTCCCGCCAATCCTAACCTCTCCTGAGTACATGACCAGGACTCCCTAATGGATCCACTAGTATACTGTAAAAAGGGTTCATCTAAAAAGTATGACCCTCTTCTACCCATGATGGCTATATGTAACGACCCGCTAGGTCGTTTTGAGAACTAGAACTATTTTGACTCTTTTTGAAAAATTTAAAGGGGCATTTTAACTATTTGGTAACTATGAGTAGCTAGTTGATGATTTTTTTGGTTAAATAAGTATTATATTTAAATAGTTAGTGGGTCAAATTCATAATTATATGTTACCACTTGACCTATGTATTGAAATAAGTAGTGGGTCTAATACCTTCAGATAGAGAACAGAGAGAGGGGAAATGGCAACACCGCCATACGAAGTGAAAACTCCAGGTATAATTATGTCTAGATTATAAATTTGTATCCGATTCTTGTTGAATGATGAATGCCATTACAGCAATATAGAATAATATAATTTAATCATATTATATTATTAGTAATATATATTAGTCATACTAAATGAACATGGAGAGATTTGAAGTTATAGGTAAAAGTCAGTTATGATTGATTATTAGTATAGTTGGATATTCGAATTTATATTAGAAAAGAAAAAAATAGATTTAAATTGGAAAAAAAAGGGAAGATGCAACGTGGTGCCTTCCTGGTTGAATTAAATTGTTATGGTGGAAAAAGCAATCATTAGGTAATAATTACTTTCATTATTGAAAGGCTAAATTGGATGGAAATTGAATGATGTACTATAAAAAATGTAGCGTTATTTGAGAAACCTTATTTTGGTTTCTGTAGAAATTTTCTTGCGATCCTTAGATGTTAGGCGTATGATATTGTGTTAGTATTAGTATATTAGGATATTTGGAGAGGTTAAGGTTTAGTTGTTGGCTTGAAATTTAGCAAATATGATAATTTTGACATATAAACTATATCAAGATTTGGAGCTTATTAGATATATAAGTGGGTTTTAGAGTCTATGATAAGACATATAATAAATTGAAGGTCTACAAACTCACTTACTTACGAATATTGCACAATTGATAGATTGGGAACGTTTCGAAGCTTTGCGAAAGGAAAGGAAAAATATTGATGATTGGTGAAACGAGTTCGGCATTTAAGGTATGTTAAGACTTTTTAAACTTGTTGAAGGACGTTTTCCTAATTAAAGATTAAAAAATGAAAATAGACAAAGGTGTAAGGGCTAAAGATGGGGGGTCTCGTATCAATGGTGTGACGGACATTGGTACGAGTACCGCTGTTATAAAACGAAAAGTTACAACTATAGAATGCGGATTGTAATTTGAGAATTACCATAGCATATGGGCATCAGCTGATATATTATTGACTTGAAATTATTATGTGATTGTGTTTTCTTTATTACACCGTATAGTTGTGATAATTGAGGTGATTATATATTATGTTGATATTGATTGAGTGAGATGCATCATCATCCCCTTATATTGAAATAATATTGTGTACATACATTGACATGAGATTGAGTATAAGTTAGGCACGTGGACATGGGGATGGTGAGATGTTAAGGTTGTAATTTGGGCACGTGGAGACCGTCCGTGCGGAAATTGGTTGATATTATTATAGTGCATTGAGATTGTCCACACAGACACGTGGAGATCGCCCGTGTCAGTATATGGACCTCGCCAGTTCCCCATGGGTCATGAATTCTCAATGTATTTCTGAGGAGTATCATGTATATACGGTTGAGTGAGTACTAGCTATTGTGAGACATATCATTTCATGGTATCATATTGCATTGCATTTATTACCTCATTATATATATATATATAAAAAAAAACTCCCGTCACTAATTCTTCGTTGTCGGTCAATGAGACATACTGGGTACACGTGGTTTCGTACTCATACTACACTAGTTGCACTCTTTGTAGTGCTGATTCGATTCCGAGTAGGAGTACATCTCGAGGAGCAGGTTGAGAACGAGTTTGGATCGTCTTGGAGTTGTGGTGAGCTGCTTGGCAGTTCCGTGGCCCACACCTCCCTCCATCTTTTACTTATTCTGTTATTCAGTATTCAGATAGGAGATCCCTTATGTTCGATTTGTCATTTTAGTTTCAGACTTGTATCGTATTTTAGAAGCTCTTGTATTTATGACACCAATTCTTGGGTAGTACATTTTTTTCAGTTTTCCGCATTCGTACTTATAAGGAACTCAGTGTTGGAGATTTTGCTAATTGTTGTCTTTTCACTAATTAGTTAGTTAAGTTTGTTAAAATATGTTGGTTGGCTTACCTATTGGTTGGGAACATAGGTTCCATCATGACTCGTGATTTTCGGGTCGTCACACTATATGGTTTTTATGGAGACTTGAGTTAATATGAACTCGTATCCCCACATCGATGCTCAATACTACTCCCAAAAATATATTGGCTTTTATGTTTTTAAAACATACTGATTTTGTGAAATGAGATTAGTGCTCAAAATTGAGCTTTAAAATCTTTCTTGGATACCATTGTTTCCCCTGCTTGCTTCATTTTATAAAGCTATTTCTTTTGTCTAAAAACTAGCCCGAAGTCTCTTTACTTGTTTAAATGTGAAAACATTTGTAACTCTTATGGATTACTTAGTCCCCTTATAACTTTTCAGAATGAACTCAACTCTTTACTCTTTAACTTTATGGTTGAGTCTTAAAACAAAGAAAAATGTTAGTTAAAGACTCTTGCAACCTTTAGGAACTCACTTTGACTTGTTTCTTAACTTTTAGACTTGACTCTAAGATCCTTTGACTTTGATCTTAACTTTTGTTGAATTGGATTGTGGATTCAAGGATCATGATATCATGTTTATGGATGATTTCATGATGTTTAGATGTACCTTAGAGTGTTGGAATCAACTGGGGAAACGTGGGTACATCACTTAGAAATTAGTACGAAAACATAGGGAAAGAATGGGGTCTCTAGGTGACCTTGGCGCTCTAAGATGCGCTAATCTCCAGTGCCTTACGGACTGACTCTGGTCTGAGGCACTCTGGCTGGCGCGGCACGCCAGCGCCTGTCAGATAGAGCCTGCCCTCAAGGGCTCTGGCAAGCGCAGCGCCTCAAGGTCTGTCAGACAAGATTCTCAACTTTTCGTCTCCAATTTTCACCTCTAAACCTCCTAAACATCCATGGATCTTTTCCCAAAAAACTTAGAATCACTAATATTCTCAATACCCTTTAGATTAGACTAGTAAAACAACCCGGAAACACGGATCAAAACAACTAAAGGTATACTCAAATTCAACTAACAAGAATTCAATGATTTTTCATCAAGAACTACAATGTTCCTCATTCAATCTACTTTACATTCGCTGAATTAGACATGTTTTTGTGGGTGGAAGAACCCAACACACAAAGTTCTCACATACCTTAAAAGGATTACCCCCGACGAAATCCACTCAATGAACTTGGCGTACTTGGCGAAATATTGGTCTTGCTCTTCTCTTCTCTTTTCTCCCAAGCCCTAAGCATATTCAAATTTTCTAAGACTTAATTAAGCCTTGGATTTACCCCTTGTAAACCCTTAAAATGAATTAGAAAATAGTAGGGTGAAAATAGTACTATACCCTTACTAAATTCCGGATTAGACTTGCCTTTGTCCAACAACCTAACTTCTGAAAGGCAAATATCCCACATACGACATCGAAAGTGAGCAAACTCAGCGCCGTTGGAAAGATCTTCCCAGGGGATTTCCATGCATATAAAAAAACTGCCCCTAAATCCTCGTGAGTTAGAAGTTATGGCTGTTTGAAAATGACCAGAACTCACTTTTTTGAAATTAGGAAATTTCCAGATTTTTCCCTTTATTTCCAAAAGTTATTATTTTTGGTTTCTTTGCTTATTCCCAGCTATTTCGAATTACGAGATGTTACAATATATCCCCCTTGGGAATATTCGTCCTCAAAAGAGAACTCTTTCACTAAGTTAAGGGTAGTAATATCATTTCAGCACTCAACAACTAAAGCAAGTGATAACATGCTTACACATAGTCTTATAAAGTTCTAAGAAGAGAATTTAGTTTCTTGATTTGCATTCTCTCCGGATTCAAAGAGATATGGATATTTCTTCTTCATATCCTCCTCAGTTTCCCAAGTCGCTTCTTCAACAAATTGGTTCCTCCAAAGGACCTTGACTGATGTCACTTCCTTTGTTCTCAACTTGCGATATTGATGACATAAAATCTTGACCGAGATCTCTTCAGAGGATAAGATATCTTTAATCCCAACATCATTAGTTGGTATAATTAATGAAGGATCACTCAACCACTTCTTCAACATAGAAATATGGAATACCGGATGAACCACTGCTAACTCTTGGGGTAGCTCCAACTTATAAGCTACATTGTCCACTCTCTTGGAGATTTTATAAGGACCAATATACTGGGGACTGAGTTTCCCCTTCTTACCAAACCTCATAACACCCTTCATGGGTGAAACCTTCAAATACACACAATCATCCACCTCAAACTCTAACAGCCTTCACCTAACATCTGTGTAGGACTTTTGGCGACTCTATGTCGTTTTCAATCTCTATTGAATCAGTCTCACCTTCTCCATGGCTTACTAAACTAGATCTGGTCCTATCAACCCTGCTTTACCAACCTCGAACCACCCAATAGGAGATCTGCATCTTCTCCCATAAAGAGCATCATATGGAGCCATTTGGATGCTTGAATGGTAATTGTTATTGTAAGCGAACTCAATCAGAGGTATGTTATCATCCCAATTTCCTTTGAAGTCAATCACACAATCTCTAAACATATCTTCTAAGGTATGGATAGTACACTCTACTTGTCCATCTGTTTGAGGGTGAAAAACAGTGTTTAAGTTCACCTTTGAACCCAAACCTTTCTGGAGAGATTTCCACAACAATGTAGTAAATTGTGCACCTCTATATGAAATAATGGAGACCTAAACTCCATGAAGTCTCACCACCTCTTGAAGGTATAACTAGCACAATCCTCGTCCGAATAGGTAGTCTTTACCGGCAAGAAATGGGCTAACTTTGTCATTCTATCGACAATCACCCAAATAGAATTATGTTGTCTACGAGATCCTGGCAAGCATGTGATAAAGTCCACATCAATCATTTCTCACTTCCACTTCGGAAGCTATATTCTCTGAGTCAAACCTTTATGCCTTTGGTGTTTTACTTTCACTTGCTAGAAATTCGGGCACTTGGCAACAAATTCAGCAATGCCCTTTTTTATACCTTACCACCAATAAACCTCCCTCAACTTGCGGTACATCTTTGTGGAACCCGAATGAATGGAATAAATGGAGCTATGAGCTTCCTCCATGATCCTTTCTTGGAGTACATCCAATCTAGGCACAAACAACCTACCTTGATACTTTAGCACACCATCTCCCGTTGTTCAAAATCTAATACTCATTGCTTATGAACAATTGACTTCAATTCAAGCAAAATGGGATTTTGGTCTTGTTTCTCTCTCACCTTTAACACTAATGATGATTCAGCCCCATTGTTCACCACTATTCCTCTTCCTATGGAATCCATAAGTATGACTCCCAAGCGAGCAAGTCTGTGCATGTCTTTAGCTAACTCACTATTTTCATCTTCAACATTGGTAGTACTCCCCATGGATAACCTGCTTAAGGTATCAACAACCACACGCGTTAGCTGGGTGGTAAAGAATACTAATGTCATAATCCTTCAATAATTCTAATCACTTCTCTGTCTGACATTTAGATCCTTTTGAGTGAACACATATTGGAGGCTCTTGTGATCAGTGAATATGTCAACATGAACACCATACAAGTACTAACACTATATCTTCAAAGAAAAAACTACTAAATCCAATTATAAGTCATGAGTTGGATAATTCTTCTCATAAACCTTCAACTGTCTTGAGGCATAAGTTATAATCTTTCCATTCTGCATTAACACACAGCCCAAACTAACTCTTGATGCATCACAGTACACCATAAAACCTTGAGTACCCTCTGGTAAGGTCAAAATTGAAGCAGTAGTCAATCTCTTTTTAACTCTGCTGGTGCCATTCTATATGGTGGAATAGATATAGGACGAGTATGTGGAATGATATTTATGCCGAAGTCTATCTCTCTTTTAGGAGAGACTCCAGGTAGATCATCAGGAAAGACTTATGGAAACTCTTTAACTATAGAAACTAACTGAAGGGAAGGTAACTCAGCACTTGAGTTATTAACTCGAACTAAGTGATAGAAACATGAAACTAACCTTTTTTCCGTAAGGTACAAAATGAAACGAACCTTACGCACTGCTGAACTACTACTTCAATCTATAACTGGCTCATTAGGAATCAAGAACATGACAACTCGAGTTTTACATTCTATTGACGCGTAAAGGCATGAAGCTAGTGCAGACCTAGAATGACATCAACATCTACCATAACTAACTCTATTGGATCAGCCATGGTTCTCTTGTGATTGATTGAAACAGGACAATCACGATAGATTGTTTCAGCTAGAATGGATTCACCAACAGGTGTGGAAACACTAAATGGTTTGCTTAGTTTCTCAAGGATAATTTCAAAGTTCATAGCCACATAGGGAAAAGATAAACTCGCTCCTGGGTCTAACAATGCATAAAAGTAAATTCAAAGACTCGAATCATACATGTGAAAACATCTAACGAATTTTCCTGTTATTGGCAATTATTGAGAGCATACAAGAAGTATCTTCCTCTACCAGCACCAAAAGTAGCTCCCCTAGGTGTAGCCCTCTCTGGTAGAGCAGCTTATGAAGACATAGATCTACTGCCCTCATTAACACTGCCTTGTTTGGTCTTTGGACACTCTCTCATGAAATGTCCAGTCTGACCACACTTGAAACAACCCGCGGAGCCTTCACAACAAATGCCGGAGTGATTTCTACTACACGTGACGCAGGCAGGAGGCTTACTACATCTTTGCGCCACACAATCCTGTGAGTAGCCAGGTTTAACTCTGGAATTCTTCCCATAGTTCTCACCCTTGTTCTTAGGTGTAGGTGCACTAGCAAATGATGGAGCAGGACCCTTCTGTTTTTGTTGGAAGGATGACCGGTTGGCATCATTTTTCTGCTGCCCGGACTCATTCGCTAACTTATATCTCTTGATCATTAAGTCCTCTCTATCCTTAAACTTCTCTTACAGTACCTACTACACATAGACCATTAACCTTGAAATCTCCATGTCCCGAATCAGTGTGGCAGCTCTGCCTTCTTTTTGTGATGTCGGACCCAAGCTAGCAACAAACGAGCTCATTCGACTTCTCATATCTTTAACCATCTCGGGAGCATAGCGAGACAGTTGGGTAAACTTTAACCCATAATCATGAACACTCAAGGAGTCCTGTTTCAAAGTAAGGAACTCTCGTACCTTTGCTTCCTTCAGTTCCCGGGGAAAGAAACACCGCAAAAAGGCTTCTTCGAAGCAAGCCCAACTTGGAAGTGTTGCATCCTCATCTCTGGACTCCTTCCATTGGTCGAACCAAGTCTTAGCCACATTCTTCAATTACTATGCAGCTAGTTCAACCCTTTCAATATCAACCACATGTATCACCTCAAACACCTTCTTCAACTCTTCCACAATGTTTTTCGGATCCTTAGTAGTGCTTTCTCCGATGAAGCTGGAAGGACTCATTCTCGAGAATTCCCGAATCCTCAAAGTGTCAGCCCCTTCTTGTCAAGATCCTTTCTGCTTCAAGACTTAGTTAGTCACAGCTTGACTCAACATCCGGAAAGCCTCACGGAACTCAGCATTGGTAACCTCCCCTTGAGGTTGCACTTCAAGAGCATTAGGTAACTCATGTTCCAAAGGTTCAACATTCCTCCTAGATGGACGACCTCTTATTGCTCTTCATGGAGGCATATTTATCTAAAACACGCACAAGCATGAATTAGAAAGAGACTTTTAGCGATAAACTATAATGCACAAAAAGAAATATTAAGAAGTGAGAAATTCCTAAATGTTGTAGCCTCTTAATCATAAATGTGGCGCGTCTCACACCATTGACTAAGACTTTACAGGCACGACTTAATAGACTCATTGGACTCTTGCACTCTTTGCTCTGATACCATATTTTTCATGCACCAAGTCTATACCCTAGACGTGGCTGGCACCCAATGACCATTTCTGACCTTGAGTGTACCCTTGACTGGCTAACATAACTCAGCAGAAGACTTAGCAGAAGATATAATTCCAAGAAATAACTTTAAAGAAAGTAATTAGCCAAAGTGGAAACCCAAGTCCTAGTCAATTAAAACTAGAGAAAGAAGACTAAGAAAAACTAATATCATCTGTGTATGAAGCGTCTAATATAAAGATGGATGATGGGACAGGACCTGCAATCTTTCTAACAGCTGAATACCAAACAAATAGCTAAAAAGTAAAGATGTCCTCGGGAATGAAGAGAGGCTCACCAATTTACTCTGAGCTACTCACTCGATCAACGGTGCGCCAAATGTTGATCCTACATCATAAAATGATGTATATCAACTGACATTGTGACATTGACTATACGAGTATGCGAGTTGGAAAGCTAAAACAACACTTAAGTTGGAAAAGAGTAAGAAGAAACACCTACCTTGACTCTGTTCAACCCATGATTTACTAACTCAATTCAATAAAATGCAGTCTTAAAAGTAAATGTGATATAAAGAAAAGATGACTAAAAACATGATGTAAACTCTGAGTATATACATGGATAGAATAAATCTCTGAGATATATGTAAAAATACAAATAACTAGTGTATATGAAAATACAATAAATTATGTGGGAGCTTCTCTAACCGAAAACCATCTCTTAAGAGATAGTGATGATACAGTGTTGCTTGGCCCATGTTGCCCGCCCATCCTAATCTTGCCAGAGTACACGACCTAACCTCCCTAATGGATCCACAAGTATACTCTGAAAAGGGTTCATCTAAAAGGTATGACCCTCTTCTACCCATGATGGCTACATTATTTTTATGGAGGCTTGAGTTAATATGAATTTGCACCCGCACATTGGTGCTCAATACTACTCCCAAAAATATACTGCTCTTATGTTTTTAAAACATACTGATTCTGTGAATTGAGATCAGTGCTCAAAATTGAGCTTTAAAGCTTTCTTCGAAACCATAGTTTCCCCTGCTTGCTTCATTCTAAAAGTTATTTCTTCTGTCTAAAAACTACCCCAAAGGTTCTTTACTTGTTTAAATGTAAAAACATTTGTAACTATTACGGATTACTTAGTCCCCTTATAACTTTTGAGAATGAACTCAACTCTTTACTCTTGCTTAACTTGTAGCTTGAGTCTTAAAACGAAGAAAAATGTTGGTTAAAGACTCTTGCAACCTATAGGAACTCACTTTGACTTGTTTCTTAAATGTTAGACTTGACTCTTATCTCCTTTGACTTTGATCATAAATTTTCTTGAATTGGATTGTTGATTCAAGGATCATGATCTCATGTTTCTGGATGATTTCAAGATGTTTAGATGTACCTTAGAGTGTTCGAATCAACAAGAAAACATGGGTACATTACTTAGGAACTAGTTCAAAAAGATAGGAAAATGGGGTCTCCAGGTGACCTTGGAGCTCTGAGAGGCGCGGAGCGCTAGGGCCTGATGGAAAGACTCTGGTCATAGGCGCTCTTGTTGGCGCGGCATGCTAGGGCCTATCAGACAGAGCCTGACCTGAGGGCCTCTGGCAGGCGCGGCGCCCCAAGGTCTGTCAGACGGGATTCTCGACTTCTCTTATCTGATTTTCATCTCTAAACCTCCTAAACTTTCATGGATATCTCCCCAAACACTTAGGATCACTAATATTCTCAATACCCAATAGATTAGACTCGTAAAACAGCCCGAAAAAATGAATCAAAACAACAAAAGGTATACTCCAATTCAACCAAGAAGAATTCAACATTTTTTCATCAAGAACTTCAATGTTCATCATTCAATCTACTCTTTTTCGCTGAGCTAAACATTTTGTTATGTGGGTGGAATAACTCAACACATAAAGATCTCACATACCTTAAAGGGATCACCCCCGACGAAATCCACTCAATGATCTTGGCGTTCTTGGCGAAATATTGGTCTTCCTCTTCTCTTATCTTTTCTCCCAATCCCTAAGCATATTCAACTTTTATAAAACTGAATTAATGATTGGTTTTACCCCTAATAAACACTTAAAACAAATTAGGAAATTGTAGGGTGAAAAGACTACTTTACCCTTACTAAAATCTAGATTGGACTTCTCTCAGTCCAACAGCCCAACTTCCGAAAGTCATACTCCCTCATACGACATGAAAATTGAGAAAACTCGGGGCCATTGGAAAGATCTTCCTAAGGACTTTTCATCCATGATAAAGAAATGCCCCTAACTCCTCCTGAGTTAGAAGTTATGGCCGTCTGAAAATGACCAAAACTCACTTTTTTTAACTTATGAAATTTCTAGATTTTTTCCTTTATTTCCAAAGATTATTTTTTGTTTCTTGGCTTGTTCCCAGCTATTTCAAATTACGAGATGTTACATTCCGGCTCAGACTAGTAAAAAAATCACAATTAGATTAGATTAGTTAAGAAAATAAAGTACTCCTAGGTTTTTTATTTTTCTTTTTGATAACAAGTACTGTACTAGCTATTTATATGACCTTTAAATATTTTCAATAATTAATTACTAGGCATTGAACTTGCGAATAATCTTTTACTAATATCCATTCATCAAAAATAATGGGAAAATAGGCTCTTAAAAAATATTAGCAATATTCCAACATTAATTTGATTATTTTTCATTATCATATAACTCAAGGACCTCCAATGAATGTATTTTTCAAGAAATAATAATTCATTTGTTCTTTAAGAAACATTAATATAAGGAAAATAAAGAAGAAACTAAGAATATGTATAGAAAGGCATTTCATATTAAGAAGAAACATTTATGTTGCATAGATTATACAATTGTGATATATGTCTTAGAAGAAAATTCAAAATTTTTTAACATATTCAAAAAAGAAATTATGCTTGAACATGAAAGAAATTATAACTTTAAACTTGCATAATGAATTTCTTCAATTCATAGGTGAGAAGTTTCATATCTATGTAAAAATAGATAATATCTAAGTTTATCGATAGTACTTTTAAGTTATATATTTAATATAGAATATCAAAACATGAATTCTATGAATTGAATACAATAATTATTTTATGCACAATGAATATACGTATTCTAAGTGTATATGTTCAATATAACTAGAGACAATAACTCTGCACAAACATAAACAACAGAGTTTAAAACATATCCCAAAAACAACAATTAATATCATAAACATAAATAAATGAGCGTAAAAAAATATACCAGCATTTGTAAAAATATAATCAAATAGAAAGGAATAAATCGAGTCCACTAAATGCAAAATATCCCCTTAAGAAAACTATTCCCCTCCAATACCAGAGGTTTAACGAATTACATCCTCTCAGGAAGGAACGATATTATTCACTAATTTATTGATACAAAAATACTGGTGTCTGTAAGCCACTCAAAATGAGCAAAGTACACGAATATATAGTTTGCGGAAGTAGAAGAAGAAGATCTTAATTTTTGTTGTTTTAAAATGAGAGAAAATTGCTCTATTTATAGACAACAAAGAGTAGTGTGAACAAATGTTTATTGTGCCTTATTAGAAAGGTTACAACTATTTCGAAAAGTTGCAACCCTTTCGGAAAGTTTACAACCTTTCATAAAAGTCAACTCTGTTCATAAAGTCGCAACTCTTCATTAAAGTCGCAACTTTTCATAAATCTTAACTCTTTATAAAAGTCGTAACTCTTCATTAAAGTCACAACTTCTGATAAAAGTCTCAACATTACATTAAAGTCGCAAATTTTCACAAAAGTCACATCTTTACATGAAAGAGGAGACTAGTTTTGGAAATAAATAAATTTAAATGGAAATTATTGCTTGTGGTGGAGCCACGTAGGCGCACTTAGGATTCTCTTTTATATAAATATATGATTTTGACTTATGATATTTTTTATGTAATTTCTAAATATGTAATTTTCTTTCTATTAATTTAAAGATTTTATGTTTGAATTCACAATTAAAATAAAGAAGTTTGATCAAAATTCAAACTATATCATTTAAATTGAAATAGCAACTAAAGAACAAGTCATCACCATAAAGTATTAGAAAATTGTCGTGAAAAATTAGATTGCACACGTTGACTTAGAGACCTAGGTATTTTTTATTATCGTGTCATTTTGTTGCATTAGTGTTGGTATATAGATGATAGTGTCTCTACTATATTGTTATTGTTGACTTCTCGCCAATTGAATAGATAGATCCTCCCCACGATTAATTTTATTTGTTGTTTTCTTTTTTTCGGGAATTTGTAAGGCAATGTAATATATTAAGAAAAATATGTATGAATATAATTTCAATTACATTTTTCACACTTGTCATTAATGAAATCTTAAATATAACTTTTCAAGTAGATTATAAAACTTCATTAAAGAAAAGGGAAAATATGGGTGGAAATCAAATACCCACCTTGACCTTCGAAAAAATTGATTATTTTCAACAATGAAAAAGACTCAAAATTTCACTTAGAGTCTGTTTGAAGTAAACAAATTATATTTAATTTTTTGCATGATTTTTAAGAAAAAACATTTATAAGAGGAAAATTTGACTAAATTATATATCATCTATTTTAAGCTAGGAATACAAGTAAACTTGATTGGAGGGAGTAGATGTATGAATTTAAATTTTGAGATTATTTGACTAAATTTTCTAATTATAATTCAGATATTCTTAGATATCTCACTGAGACGTAAGAAGTCTTTCTTCCAAAATATTATTTTGGGACCTGCAATCCGTACTAAATTCTTTTTGAAAAATTCAACTCCCCACCTTGCACCTTCATAAAAGCCAAATTAATTAGAGGAATTATACTAAATTATGAATTATCTATTTTAAGCAAGGAATAGAAGTAAAATGGATTGGAGGGAGTAGATGTATTAATTGAAATTTTGAGATTATTTCACTTAATGTTTTTCTTAAATCAAGGTATTCTTAGGTATCTCATTGAGACATAAGCAATCGTCCTTCCAAAATGTGGTTTAGGGGCCTACAATCTGTACCAAATTCTTTTTGAAAAAATTAAACTCCCCCCACCTTGCACCCTCATAAAAGCCAAATCCGCCCACCCCAATGCCACCATTGTCATCCCAAGTCTTTTTATCATTTAAATGAAAGTGAATTGAAAGGGGTCACAAACTTCTTTTTCTTTCTTTTCACTTAATTAGCTTGACTAAAATATTATTAAAAATATATTTTCAATGATATTACATGTAAGCTATCACGCTTCTATGTAAAAAATAGATCAGATCGGATGTTCATAGTTTTGAAAAATTTTGTGTATTGAATATAGGATGATTATTGGTTATATTTGTACTGCTTACTCAATACATATGCCATTACTAGAAAGTTGTTTATGCTACATATACCTTTGGTGGCTAAATAATTAAACTGAAATTTTCATAAAAGACAGAAAAATAATACAACAAAGAAGAAACAATTACATTTCTAAAATAATACAACATTACTTTTATCATCAAGAGATATGAAAAATGATTTATGTATTAGTATTGTTTTTCTTTATAAAAAAAAGATAAAAATTAAATTACCTATCGACAAGATAGTGGGGTTTAACTTTTGGCTAAATGGAATCATGGAGAGGAACTAGAAATGCAATCTAATCGTTATTTTCTTTAGGTTGTAGTATTTTGCATGAAAAGATAGAAATATTTCCTAGGTAAAAATAAAAGATTCATAGAGCCATTCAAAATTATGAAAAAGAATTATAGAAATATCTCATTGTGGAATGATGTAAAAGATGTTCTGTTAAGAAAGTTTTAAGACTTCATTGAAGTGAAAGGAAATCAGTAGTCAATAATCGTTCATGATTGGATCGCCAAGAGATAAAAATTAATTTCTAAATCAAACTCTGCTTTCCAGTTTTAGAGGCACTGACAAAATTCAATTTCAAGTGTGTTTACCAAGAAAGTTTACCAAATTTTAGGGAAAACTTAAAAGCTAAAATGCTTAATCACAATGAATCCAAACGAAAGACTCAAAACTTGGATTGATCATCACACTTGAGCGAAATTGTAACAATCCACCTAAGAAAGAACTAAATAAAAAGAATTGATTTTGAAAGAGCAAAATCTGCAATTTTACAAGTTGATTTAGCTATGAGTTTTGGGTCAACTTCAAAAGACCATATCTTTTAGTACATGATGAGTTGGGTGTGTAGAAAATGTAGAAGGAGAATTATCTTTTAAAAATGCTCAAGTTTTATATAGGATACTTAAGGTCACTTGAGGTGATCACAATCATCAACTACGTCACTATTTATATTACAAAAAATAGGAAATAAAAGGTCTTTCACCATTATTTAGATACATGTATTACAAAATCCTAAAAGACTTTTAGAGAAACTAAGAGACAATATTAAAATACTAAACATCAAGGTGTGAATGCATTAATTTCAACACTCCCCCTTAATTTATTTGCTTGAAAACTCCAATGCCTTCTCGAAGATGACAAAATTTTACACTTGGAAGTGTTGTGTTGAAGATGTCAACAAGTTGTTCTCCTGTCTAGCAATAATTGCAACTAAATTTTGACTTTCTCTTGTGTTTATGAATATCTCCTTCTTGATTGAGTTTAGTTTTGCAAATCACTTTAGACTTACAACTTCTTTATCTTCGGGTATACTCACACACTCCCAAGTATTAACTTTCTCAATCTTCCAATTTTTTTCTGTCAAGGCTTATTTCCAAATATCATGATTTATTGCCTCCTCATAATTTTATTTCTTAACACCGACAAAATTGCATCTTTGATAAATGTCACTCAATATTTTTGCTCCTCTTGGAAGTGGCTCTTCATCATCTTAATATGAGATTTCTCCTCCTTGAGGGACGTCTTCCTCTTCCTCTTCCTCTTCTTCATTTGATACATCTAAAGATATGATAAAAGTATTATCTACCTTATTCTTAGTATGTATTGTCAGGTTTTGGAGCCTGATTAATATTTGATGTACTGTCATATATTAATGTTCACGCGGTTTAACCTTCGCGATGAGGTTGCCAGCCGAAGCGGGGGTTCGGGTCAGCGCTCCGACCCAAATTTTAGGTTGTACTATTTATTCTCCATTTATTCTCTGTAACCAAAAAATACTCTGAATAATTAATATATATCCCCCACCGCGTGGATGTTTACTCACGGGGTGTTACCACGAAATATTGATTTCTCTCTTTCTCTCTCTAGATCTCTCATCTCTTTCTCTATAGTTCTTGTGTTCTTCATTCATCAAGTGTGTCTGTGTGGATTCGATCATAACATGTATCTCATAAAGGTGTGACACCATGTCTTTGTTTCTTGAGAAACTTAAAATCATGAAAAATTAGTGACAAAATTTTTTGTGCCAAAGCCATAAATTATCTACAACTTCATTTTTGAATGCATTGTAATTAAATTATAAAAGAAATTTTCTTTTTATCATCTCTACTTCAACAGTGACTTTATTTAGCTCAATTTTATCATACATCTTGCAATAATTATATCTAAGCACAAGTGAATAACCATTTTTCATGATTGACTATCAATAAGCACATTATCTTCCAATTCAAGAACATAGAGCACATCATGAATTTGTTTACCACTCCCTTTTATGTTGATTGAAATGGTACATTTACCTTTTACATCAACTAAGGCTCCATTCCCCATTCTCACTCAAGTCGTGTTTCCATTAATTGAGAGAAAAACTTTTTTATCTCCAGTCATGTGATTGTTTTAATAGAAAATATATAAAAAAGAAAAAATGACTAAGTTCCGAAAAATCTATTAATCTTATGATTTAAGAAAAATCCACTTTCCAAATTAACAGAGTCACCACTTGATTTTTCTATAAAATCAAGAAACTTAAAATTTATTTTTTTTTCAAAAGATTTAAAACAGATAAAAGTCGATTGAAAAGGTTCGAAGTTCAAATTTACATTCCGAGAAGGTGTTAGGCCCTCGAAATACCCGCTAACTCGCAATTGACCGGCGATTTGACTAAAAATGACTTTGACTTGAATTTTCCATCTTTTACCAAATAAAGTTCATTTTATCATTTTACTTAAAATTATTACTATATTTTCTAATTAAGTAAATTAGTGAAAAGAAAGAGACTTTTTTAAAAGGGAATAAATATGTATGTATTGTTTTTATTTTCACTTATTTATCATTTAAATTAATTATCTTTTTTACGGAAAAATAGCTAAGGGGATGGCCAAAAGGGTTGACAAAGACCCAGAAGTAAAATAAAAACTTAGTAAAATTATATGTATGAATAAATATATGTATAAATAAGAGGAATGACTATCATAGGAGAATAATTAAATCAAACCGAAATCACATAAAATAATTAGTCAAATATCATGATAAATAAATAAGAAAGAGAGGAAATATCAAATTTGGGCCCTAGGCCCAAATTCTGCTGCAGCAATTTTTAGGGCCTTTGGGCCTATTTTCTTTCCAAAGGCATGATACACTTTGAGTGTATATTCGATGTATACGCTGTGTATATTGACGATTTTCACTGTCTGGCCACGTTTTCCAACTGTTTATTGTATATTCTCACTGTATACCAGTGTATACGGTCTGTATATCAACCTGATTTTGACTTTTCGAGGCTGAAAAAATATTTTCCAGTGTTATATCTCTACTGCTCTCGACCTGTATTTTAAAATTGGCCTCGTAAACCTGTTTTGACCTGTATATCGGTGTATAAAACGGGTATAATAGCCAGTTTCTAAGCTTCGGTAAACCTGCAGTTTAATTTCCAGCGATGTATTTTGCTGTTTTCGACCTGTACACCAGGTTTTTCAGGGTCTGGCCGACTCAGGGAAGGTAGTTTGAGCCCCTATGGCTCAAGAGAGAATGCAAGGGTATGGAAGAAGTCCATGAGGATTCAAGACGAATTTACATGCATATAAAAAGGAAACAAAACAAGATATTAGTTAATGTTGAAGAGCAATTTTACATCTATACAAATAACCAAAGCACGTAGTAAAAAATAACAAGAGAAGTTTATACAAGATGCAAACCCATTTAACGTAAACTTGAACCACCGAGCTAAGATCAATTGACTAAACTTTTCTAATTGCACATGAGCTACTGGAAGCACAATTTTCAATATTTGGACATGAAATGTTTACAGGAAAAGGGGAGAAGGAGGACAAAGACCAAGTGTGAAAATTGAAAGAAAAAATCTTTAGCCAATGCGACAATCAATTTGAAACTAAAGGCGTTTCATTCCCCAAAACATTTTGAAATATCGTTAATCCTCATTATGGACATGCCTCATGTTCGACTAAGTCACAAACTTACAGCGCAAAGTGATGGCAGATTCAACAAATAGGATGAATGTCTCAAAATTTAGACAAAGTAAGATGGCCATTGCGATTTTAAGCTAACAAACATGCTAGGAAAGTTAGTTGTTGAACTTCAAAACATCGAACAACTAGTAGTACTTAGGCAGTCCGAACCAAGGATGCAGTTTTCATCTCTAGGAAACAGTAGCATTCAAACCATAGATAAAACTAAAGCATAGAGCAAACCGCGACTATACCGTATACATTGACCAACTAGATTGATTTGAAAATTCATGCTTACGCAAATATCAACATTAAGCAATAATAAGCTAAACATAACACACTTAATATGAGAACAGAACGACACGAACTCAAAAAAAGAAACCAAGCGATAGAGCTAAAATAAAGACCAACGGACAGCATTCACAGGTATGACCAAAAAAACATCAACATTAGGTGCAAACCGATGATATCTTTGACTTGCCAAATCGTGAAATCACAAGGAAAAGAACATATCGCATTGATATATTTAACACACCGAGATAAGTAATGACAAACGGCCATGTAGCAGAGCTTTACATTATAAAAAAAATAACACATCGGGAAAGAAACAGAAGCAAAGGGAATACTAGAAAGAGAAAAAAATAAGTGAGATTGCTACCTTCTTAGGGCCAGCGACTGAGACAAGAACAGAGTGGAGAGCGATTCCACACACACGAACGAAACTATGAGAAATTCTATGAACGAGTTGAGGAAGAAACCAAAAATAGAACCAACCTCTTTTCTATTCGGATGTATTTTGCGAATGATTGCTATAATTATTTTGTCTTTGACTTTCGGTAAACTATTTTGTTTGCGTTGGTTGCGGCTGCCCCCCTCAACAGTGAAGCAAGAGAAGTTTATATAGGTGAGAAATTAGGGTTGGAATGGACTTTGGGGGGGGGGGGGGGTAAGGGGAAAACCAAATCGAATTCAAATTCCAAGCCCGTTCCCAAAAACTCAAAATTTGAATTCTTTCACCATTAGAGGCAGACCTCTTTTCTGAAGCTCTGAATCTAATCCGAAAATGGAAAAGGGGATGGATGACTTTGATTAATTTCCTGTCCTTACGCCTTGACGTGGTGTAATCTAAGGCCACAAGGATGATTCTCACGTGTCCCCGCCCTACAGTCACTCGTACGTTTAGAGGGGCGTTCAAGGAAGGAGACAAAATTTTGTTGCTTCTCGTTTGGTTCGCTGGACTTGCGTACTGTTGATGTACATTTTCCGAGTTTCTTTCTGTGAGGAAGAGGAGGGATGGGTCACAGGAAATGGGCTGGACGGATAAGGAGAAAAGTTCATTAAAGTGGAAGTGGGCTGAAATATTCTTTATGGGTGTTGGAAGTTGATAATGGGCTGGAAAATAAAAAAGGGGTAAGGTTGGGCTGATAATTCTGGAAATATTTCAGATAAAGGGCCAAAATTTGCTTTGAAGTCACAATTTTGTAAAAAGAGAATTAATGTAACCAAGTCGTTGATTAGATTAACTTCGGGTAAGATGTTTATTTTTTTATTAATTAGTCCGCGAGTTTCTTAATTTCAATCAAGGCAAAAATAACCAACTTAATTATAAACTAAAAGAAATTGAGACATAAACTAACGAACTTGGACAAAAATAAAATTTGATAAAGTATTGAGTAAAATCAAAATCTTTTTAGACAATTGTCATATATATATCATTTCAAGACTATAAAAATTCTACAGCTACTTAAACGACTAAAAATATTTTGAACTTTAAAAAGTCGACTATTTCAACCTGTCAAAATTTAAGAAACCCATGAATTAATTCTAATCGAGGAGGGTCAAAATTGGGTGTCAACAACTGTCCCTTGTTTTACTTGGATTGATGCAAGAAATTAAAGAAAAACGAAATTGACTAAACCAATTTTGGCCAACTACATTTTCATCTTTTAAAAAGTGTATTTGGTACGGACATAAGTCTTATGGCCGAACCCTGAAAATGAGTTTCCTACATATCTCAGGCTATATGAGAATCCGGGCCACTTGTAGTTCGATACGCTTAATTTAATGCAAGATTTTGAAAGAAATCAAAAGTCATCTCGATATTGAATTATGAAGGTACCGAAATGCTCGAGAATAAAATTCGAGAGCGAATGTTGGAATACAATCGAGTTTCAATATTGAGTCTGCCTACATATCCTTGTATCTCAGCAATCAGGTTGCTCGTAGTTTAACTTGATCGGTTGAAAAGGAAATTTATTATACTAGATTACCTTTGGTTCTAGATAAGTGACAAATAAAATCAAGTACGAAAGGGAGGCTTGTAACCTCTTAGTCATGAATGTGGCGCTCTTCACACCCATAATTAAGAACTTACATGGACATAATTTCCAAAGCTCTTGGTGCATTGTCATTAATATTGGAGACTTGCTTCCGGTAGATCAAAATTTCCGGATGCGAAACTGAAACTGACAAACCGAAAGAAAACCCACATACCTTATGATAGGGGTGTGGTTTGATTGTGGTGGAAATCCCTCCTCTACTCGCGTCCTAAGAGTTTTGATAATTCTCTTTGGACTATGTCCCAGTTCGCTGCCAAGAAAAAGTTTCACGTTGTGCTGTATCCTTTTTGATGTCGTTTGCACATGTGGTTTTGTTTTTGGAGAATTCATCTATTCAGATGCTCTCGACAAAGGCTGAGATAAAACTCATCAGTATAAAATTGCAATTAAAATGGGAGATAATGTCTTTTACCGTGTTGACACTTAGTTGCTCTCCTTCACATTTGATATCAACTTGATCGGTTTGACGTAAAACAAATAAAGCCTATGTCCTATGTTTTGTAATATCTATCTTCAATGTACTCTTCATTGCGTGTTGAAATAAATAAAAGTTGATGTAGTGCTGATATTTCTCTTGATGTCGTCTTCGATGCTCCTCTTGATGCTTACTTTTATCAAAATAAAGAATGCAGTTGATGTTGAGGGGTAAATATTTATCTTGAGATGCACGATTCCTATTCTGGTAGTGCATTCTTTCTTTCGGGGCATGAATATCTTCCCGCGATGTGTGATTTCTTGCGGGGTATGAAATCTTCCAGCGATGTATTATTTCTTGCAGAGTATGAAATCTTCCCGCGAGGTATGAATATCTTGTCGCAATGTATAATTTCTGTGAGACATGAAATCTTCTCGCGGTGCATAATTTCTGCGAGGCATGAAATCTTCTCGCGCTGCATAAATTGACTCGCGATGCATGCTCTTCCGCGATGCATGAATATTGACTCGTGATGCATAATCTTCCGCGATGCATGAATATTGACTCGCGATGCATGATTATCTGCGATACATGAATATTGACTCGCGATGCATGATCTTCCACGATGCATGAATATTGACTTGTGATGCATGATCTTCCGCGATACATGAATATTGACTCGCGATGCATGATCTTCTGTGGGGTATAAATATCTTCCCGCGATGCATAAATTTCTGCGAGGTATGAATATCTTCTCGCAATGCATAACTTTCTGCGAGGCATGAATATTGACTCGCGATGCATGATCTTCTGCGATGCATAAACATTTGTTTTTGATGTCATCTTTGGTACTAAATGAAAATAGTGCTTCAATCGAGCAACATAGTAGTGATCTTCTGGGTGCCTTCTAGATAATCATATCGTCTCAATTGATGATAACAATAAAATGACTTCTAGAAAATATATCATCTTGATTGACAATAAAATGAATGACCCCTCTGGGTAGTGTATCGTCTTGATCGATAATAAAATAAAGGACCCCTCAAGGTAACGTATCATCTTAATTGACAATAAATTAAATGACCCCCTCCGAGTAACGTATTGTCTTGATTGACAATAAGATAAATGACCCCTCCGGGTAATGTATATGTATTGATTGATAATAAAATAAAAGACCCCTCAAGGGTAATGACACTATCTTGTCTGATAATGTGATACAGATGACGTCCTTTACGGAAATCGTAAACTCTTTCTTGAGATTTCGCTTGATTCACCTTCGAATCTAGTTGGATATTCCTTATAGACTTTGTGTTGTTGGAAATTGACTGAAACAATCATTCATATTCCCAAGTCTTTGGTATAAGCAATATAAGATAATTCCTGCATCTACAAGAAACTGTTAATTTTGGGAGAGCTTTCTCCTCCCTTTATTTCTCCATATTCATCGATCGGAGGAATTTGCTGATATCAAAGCAGTGGTATAATTTTTAGTTTTAAAACAAACGGATCTGTGTCGATTCTTCAATTGTCTACTCCTTGTCCTACTATCTCCGGTTGATTTTCTGATCTCCCGACCTTTGATAGATAAGACAAAATATTTTATGCCAAAACAAATGAAACATAAAAGGAAAATCTTTAAGAAAATTAACTTTCGAGAAGTAGTATTTTAAACAGGGTCACTGTCAAGTGTCATGTCACGTCAGGCTTAGCGAACTTCTTTGAGCCTGATGCTTGGAGGTGTATCTGATTATTCGATGGGGAGTATTCAAAGCCACTCTAGACTTGTTGATAAATCCATGTTTGAAATTTTGAGGTCACCCTAAAATTTCTATCCCGGTTAACCGTATCAGCTTTATCTTTAAACTGTCGCTGAATAAATAATGGAGTTTTTGAGATCCTCTCAAAAATTCTGTCCCAATTGCAAACTTTGAAGTATTTGCAATCTCGACATGCTGAAAAAAAAATTCTTGAGAATTTTTGAGATCCTCTCAAAAATTCTATCCCAGTTTCTATTGTAAAGAGAAATAGAAAACTTTTGGGAGATATGACCGAACCCTTATGGATCCTACGTATCCCGTTGAGGCAGGAATCAAGCCAAATTTAGTTCCCCCTCAAAGGTAACAAAATAAGAAAATTTTACAAAGAAAACCGACCGAGGACGACATAGGCCACCTATGTATCTCATTCTTGAGAATTCAAGTCGAACGTAGTTCATATAAAAGAAATAATTAGGAGGGATAAACGGGATGACCGAGGCTGACATAGGCCGCCTACGTATCTCATTCTTGAGAATTCAGGTCAGACATAGTTCATTACAAGAGGGATGAAATTTAAAACAAGCAAATACAAGAAAAAGAGAACAATTAAAAATAAATGACAAAATACAAACTGAAACTTCACACGTAGTATCTCTTGACAGTGTCTGAGTTGATATGTTTCGGCCATGCGGTGACATCCATATCCAGCAGGATCAAAGCACCTCCAGATAATACTTTACGAACCATGTAGGTTCCTTGCCAATTTGGTGCGAATTTTCCTTTGTACTCGTCTTGATGAGGGGAAATGCGCTTAAGGACCGATTGCCCATCTTCGAAAATTCTGACTCCTACTCTCTTGTGAAAAGCACGAATCATTCTCTGTCGATACAATTGACCATGACAAATGGAAATCATTATTTTCTCATCAATGAAAGTTAGTTGATCAATCCGTTTGCCGGCCCATTTAGCATTACTCAGCTCTGCTTCTTGGATGATTCTCAAAGACGGTATCTTAGCTTCAACCGGTTCCGTATACTAGCAGATATGGCGTAGCTCCAATCGACAATCTGACAGTCGTCCGATAACCCACTAAATAATATGGCAACATCTCATGCCAACCTCGGTAATTGTCAATCAATTTTCTCAAAATCTTCTTGATATTCTTATTGGCAGCCTCTACAGCTCCGTTCATTTGAGGACGATAAGCGGTTGAGTTTCGGTGAGTAATCTTAAATTGTTCACATATATCTCTCATCAAGTGACTGTTGAGATTCGCATCATTATTAGTAATGATGGATTCTGGCAATCCAATCTGCATATCAGATTGTTGTGAACAAAATTAGCCACAACTTTCTTGGTTACTGACTTAAAAGAAGCTGCGTCCACCCACTTCGTGAAATAATCAATGGCAACCAAAATAAATCTGTGTCCATTAGAAGTGGATGGCTATATCTGACCGATGACATACATACCCCAAGCTATAAATGGCCAAGGTGAACTCATAGCATTAAGTTCGTGAAGCGGATCAAATCACTGTGCACTTGACATTTATGACATTTTTGCACAAACTTGTAACAATCATTCTCCATAGTCATCTAGAAATAGCCGGCTCAAAAGATCTTTCTTGCCAAAGTGAGCCCATTCATATGCGTGCCGCAAACTCCAGCATGTATCTGTTCAATAAGCTTCGCAGCTTCAACAGCATCAACGCATCTTAGAAGACCCAAATCTGGAGTCCTCCTATAAAGGACTTCTCCACTTAGAAAGAAATTGAGAGCCATACGGCGTATCGACTTCTTTTGGCTGGACGTAGCATCTTTGGATAAGTTCCAGATTCCAAATACTTCTTTATATCGAAATACCAAGGCAAACCATCTGGTTCTGCTTCAACATTGGAACAATGGACTGAATGTTCTTTCAACTTTATATCCAGAGGATCAATATAATTGTATCCGGATGTTTAATCATCAAAGCGATGGTGGCAAGAGCATCGACCAATTCATTATGTATTCTAGGAGTATGTCTGAACTCGATCTTACAAAATGTTTTGCATAACTTCTGCACATACTGTACGTAAGGTATAATCTTTGGGTTCTTCACAGCCCATTCTCCTTGAACTTGATGAATCAAAAGATCTGAATCTCCAATAACCAACAACTCATAGACATTCATGTCGATGGCCATTTTCAAACCAATAATACAAGCTTCGTATTCGGCCATGTTGTTCGAGCAATTAAATCGAAGCTTAGCCGCCATGGGATAGTGCTGATCAGATTCCGACACTAAGACTGCTCTAATACCTTTACCTTGATGATTTGCCTCTCCATCAAAGAATAATCTCCAACCTGGATATGCTTCAGAAATATCTTCACCCACAAATGACACTTCTTCATCGTGAAAATAAGTCTTAAGTGGTTCATACACTTCATCAACGAGATTTTTTGCAAGATGATCAGCCAAAGCCTGTTTTTATCGCCTTCTGAGTCGCATACACAATATCAAACTCACTCAACAGCATTTTCCATAAAGCTAATTTTCCGGTTGGCATCGCCTTCTGGAAGATATACTTCAGCGGGTCCATTCTGGAAATGAGGTATGTAGTATGAGAAGACAAATAATGTCTCAACTTCTGGGCAAGCCAAGTCAAAGCACAACACGTCCTCTCTAACAAAGTGCAACGAGACTCGTATGGAGTAAACTTCTTGCTTATGTAATAGATATCCTTCTCCTTTTTTCCTGTCTCGTCGTGTTGATAAAGAACGCATCTGAATGAACTATCTGAGACGGACAAATATAGCAACAACGGACTCCCATCTCGCGGAGGAACCAATATCGGCGGATTGGACAAATATTTCTTGATAGCATCAAAAGCAGTCTGACACTCTTCAGTCCACTTTGTCATAGCGTCTTTTTTCAACAGCTTGAAGATAGGCTCACACACCACAGTTGATTGAGCTATAAATCGACTGATGTAGTTCAACCTCCCTAAGAAACTCCTCACCTCCTTCTTAGTCTTTGGCGGAGGTAACTTTTGAATCGCCTTAATCTTGGAAGGATCAAGCTCAATACCTCTTCTACTGACTATAAATCCCAACAACTTGCCGGCTGGTACTCGAAAAGCACATTTAGTAGGATTCAACTTTAAGTTATACCGACGCAGACGATCAAAGAACTTCTTCAAATGTGTCAAGTGGTCCGAACTCTCACGGGACTTGATTATGACGTCATCCACATACACCTCGATCTCCTCATGGATCATGTCAGGAAATATGGTCGTCATATCCCTCATATAGGTACCACCAGCGTTCTTGAGGCCAAATGGCATCACCTTGTAAAGATATACACCCCAAGGTGTAATAAAAGCTGTCTTTTCTGCGTCTTCTTCGTTCATCAGAATCTGATGATAACCTGCATAACAGTCCAAAAATGACTGCATTTCATGTTTAGCAAAATTATCGATCAGAATGTGAATGTTAGACAATGGAAAATTATCCTTAGGGCTAGCTTTGTTGATATCTCTGTAGTTGACATAAATTCTGATCTTCCCGTCTTTTTTGGCGACCGGAACAATATTGGCCAACCAAGTCAGGTATTGTGTCACTTCCACCAATTGAGACTCTATCTGGTTGGTGATCTCTTTTTAAATCTTTAAACTCCACTCAGGCTTGAATTTCTGAGTTTTTTGCTTCACCGGACTGAACCCTGGATTAATCGGCAATTTGTGAGTCACCATATAAGTACTCAACCCTAGCATGTCGCTGACCTCCCAGACGAACACGTCAATGTAATCGCTGAGTTAATGAATTAGGCCTTTTCTTTGAGCATCATTCAAGTGAACGCTAATCTTGAATTCTTTGACACACTCTTGTTCTCCTAGATTTACAGCTTCACTTTCCTCTAAATTCAGCTTATGTTGGTTTTCAAAAAGTAGAAATTCTTCAGCAACATATTCTGGTTTCTCACTTTCTTCTTCGTAATCACCAACCTCATCATCACCTGCCTCATTTTGTTCATTCAGCTCGTGACATGACACGACATTGGCAGGTTTAAAACTTACATTACTGAAACCGTAAACAAACAAAGTTAGGAAAGCAAAGAATAACAGATGAGTAAATAAATGAATTTTAAAATAAAAGAGGCTTTCATTAAAATTGGGAAAACGGTGCAAACTTTGGCCATGGCATAGGCCATGTTTCCTCTTTAAACATCACGATGGAAAATTAAAAATTCAAATAGTTAAGAAAATGCAAAATGGTGGGTCTCGGGCCTCTTCCGGACTACCACTGATTTTAAAGATGCATAAAATGATGCCCTTCTACGGAGGAGTTCGAGAGATCAGGATGGGCGTGGAGGTCCAGTTCTGCAGCATCTCCCCTGGCTCAGCATCACGGATACCAGCTAGATCGACCTCTTCCTTAATAACAACATCGTGTTGACACCCAATTTTTGACTTGCGCCGGTATGAATTAATTATCGATATTCGTAAGTTTTCCAAATAATTTAAATTAATTAGTTTTTAAATTTTACGAATATAATGATATAATGCATGAACTTTATGTTACGCCGGTTCCCTTTAGCATAACTTTAAATAAGGTATATATTTCTTTAATTATGTATATAATTAGTATATTTTATGAATATATATCTATCTATATATATATATATATATATATATCTTAAGTTTAGAAAGTATTCTATTAAACTAGTTTATTTTAAATCACAATTATATTTTGAGTCGCTATTTTACAATTTAAATAATTATGTTACTAAATAAATAAGCTCGTCAATAAATTTATACCAAATTCGTTTTATTTTAAATCGATTGGCTATTTAGTAAATTTAACTCTTTTTCCCTGTAATTCTTTTTGAAGAACTGAATTTGGGCCCTTTCCCTTTTGTTTTTTTAGCCTAAGTTTTACTTCCTAATTCCCAGGCCCAATTTATTCCAGCCCATCCGCTCCTTCAGCAACCCAATTAATTCCAGGCCCACTCCCCTATTCCCCCAACCCAATTCTTCTCCTCAGCCCAAACCAAATTAAAAGAACAACCCAACTTCAACCCAGATTCCCCTCCAACCCAACCCTCCAACTTATAATACCCAGCCCAAACCATTCCTAGGCCCAAATCCCCTAAAATTTTACCCGACCCAGCGCCCTTTTTCTTTAACCCGACCCGATCCGACCTCCCCTCTTCTTCCCTTCCCAGAACACACGCGCTAAATCCCCCTTCCCTCTTTCCCTTTCCTTCGTCCAAAATGCCCATCAAAAAGGATAAACGCCAAAACTCCCAGAAAAACGCGACAAAATTCCCAAAAAATTCACCCCGTGTCTCCCTCCCACGCTCTCCCCCTCCTCTCTCTCCTCCTTTCTCACGCGAGCTGTGCAACGGCTTTGGAGCCGTTTCCTTCTGCAAGTCGTACGTTCGCGCAGGCCTGGCAGCAAGGAAGGTTGCAAGCTCCGTCCTTGCAGCGTGGGATTGCGCCATGTAGCTCGCAAGGACGGTCGATTTCATCTCGACCATCCTTCCCTCCTTTCCATTTCTGGAATGGAGCTAATTTTCAGAAAAAGGGTGTCGCTCTGTTAAGGGAAAGGAATTCAAAATTTGAATTCGAAATGGGCCTCAAATCGTCCCTCCAGCCCCTCTCCCTCGAAACCCTAGGTTCCTCTATAAATACCCCCTCCGAAAACGTTGAAAGGGTTGAAAATTGGGAGCGGTGGAAAAACTTAGGGTTGAGGAAAAATCTTGAAAATATTTTTGGTTCTCTTCTGTTTTGCTGTAGGAGAACAGTGGGTTGGGAAAATTTTAGTTGCGATTTCGTTGTAAGGGCTTGCCGGAGTAAAATTTCTTTCTGTTTAGCATTGAAATATCAAGAAATTGGAGAAAACATCGCTAATACTTTGAAAACGACTAATAGACGGAAGAGTTGCTAGCGTTCCGCGTTTGGGTCTAAGTTCTCGATTAGACTTCGTTTCTTCGCCAGGGGTTCGAGTCTTCGTAAGGTGGTGAAGTCATTAGCTCGTCGCTGTTCCAGTCGCTGCTCTCGAAAAGGTAACCTTCTCCCGCCTCTTACTACCCCCTCGTTTCTTCTGTTTCGAAGTAGTCTCTTTTGTCGCTTTGGTACTCTATGAGTTGCTGCTGATATATCTGCTGGTTTTTCCTGATTTGTTTGGATCAAAAATCTGTTAAAAGTTCGACTGTGAGCACGTAAGGCCTGTTGCTGTGAATATAGGCTGTTTATTTGTTGGTTTTGGTTCGAGTCTGTAATGTATCATGTATTATAGTTCTGTTTCGTCATGTTGTTCGTCTTATGTCGCTTTCTATTGTTACGAGTTTGTCATGGCGTAGACCTTATCGTGTTGGTTTTGACTTCGTTCTGTTTTGGAGCCATCGCTTGAATGATTGCTGGCCTGTTTCTAAGCTTCTGTCTTGTTTAGGTTGGAAATTCTCCATGGTACAATAATGTCTATGGAGGTTTGCTGAACATGAATGAGTTTTCCTCTTCCCCTAAGTAGTTTATGAGGATAAAGCATGACTTTCCTTGTTTCAAGCATACTTTAGTTACAAATAATTGTGTGTTGTTGCTACCTTTGGCATAATGAAGTCACTTCCTTAAGCTTTGATTCTATGTTGCCTATCGCTATTTTGGGGTTTGCCGTAGGTTTAAACGCTTATGTATGTCTGAAAATTTAAAAAACTCGTTCTTGCCTAATGCTTGCTTTATTGATGATCTTGTTTTAATGATGATTTTTAGTGGTTGTTGTTAATCCTTTCCTTTCGTTTTTCTTTACATGTGATATCGATTCGATTCCATTTCGGACTCCACTCCCACATTTTTCCGAGTCAGCCAACCCCTGAAATGATGTACAGGTCGGAAAAAAACCCAGCAGAAACTGCTGGAAAAGTTGTTGCAGGGATTTGAAGAACATGTATACAGCAGTATACATGTCTTATACACAGTTGTGCACTGATATACAGGTCGAAGGCGTACAGATGGATCCGAGTTCAAAATCTGAGTTGACGACGGGAAAATTACACTCCTGAAAAGGAGTTTTCAACTTCCGAAAGTTGAAAAACAGGCAGATATACAGCCTGTATACACAGATATACGGGAACGATACTATAGATATGCTTAAAAAATATGATTGGCAACGGAACGTACAGGGACGCTTATTTTAACTAAAATTCGGGATTAGGCAATTAATGCGGACGTAGGGTGCAGCCCGTATACATTAGTATACATTATCGGGCGACGATATACACTTGTTAAGTAAGTTTTAAAAAATGATACAGGTACAAATACGCAGGGCAATACAGGGAAAAATAACAGAAAATATGTATTCAAACAGGTGCAGGGCTCAAGAGGTCCAAATGGGTCAAATATATACTGTACACAGCATGTATACATTTGTGTATACCCTTCGTGATCCTTTTTCAGGAATGGGCCAGGGCCCTTCAGCAATTTTTTAACAGGCCCAAGGGGCCAAAATGTTTTTGCAGGATTCTTTAATTTGTTGAAAAGGCCCAAGTCCATATTTGAAATTAGCCTAGGACATGTGGGCTAAAGCCCAATGGATTGAATTTGGGCAATAAGGCCCAAGTTCAATTTTTTTTTCTCCCCTTTATTTATTATTTGCTTGAATTAAATAATGTTGTGGTAGAATTTTAATAATGTCCTAAGGGGTAGCCAATTTTCATTATTTTAAAATTCACCACTTTATTTGCTTATTTTTTTTGTTTATTTTTGTCACCATTTTCCTTAAGCTTTCTTTAAATGTTTTCCTTTAGAAGTAATAAGGAAACAAAAAATTTTAAAAATTAAAGAATATATCAAAACGATTTCTTACTAAGTTAAAAATAAATAAAATATATATATATATATATATATATTAAAGTCATTTTAGTCAAATCGCCGGTCAACCGCAAGTTAGCGGGCATCCCGAGGGCCTAACACCTTCTCGGGATGTACATTGAACTTCGAACCTTTTCAATCGATTTTATCTGTTTTTAAATCTTTTGAAATTTTTCTTGATTTTTATCAAAATCAAGTGGCGACTCCGTAATTTGAAAAATTGATTTTTCTTAAATAATAAGACTAATTGATTTTTCGAAACCTAGTCAATTTTTTCATTTTTAAACCAAATAATAGTAGTAGTATTTTTTAAAATAAAACAGAATGGCGACTCCACTGGGGAGTGTTAAGTTCTAACCACAAGATTTGATTGTTTGACTACTTGTTTTATTTGTTTTATTTGTTGTTTGTGCAGAATTGTTTAATCTTTCATATATTGTTATTGCATGCATAACATATCATACTTCCGTCAAATGACAATTATTTCATTTCCACTAAAGGACGATTATGCGGGTTCGCAGTCGTTCGTTAACCAAAGATTTTCTCGGGGCACTAGGGGTGGGCATTCGGTATTTCGGTTCGGTTTGGTTTTTATTTTTGGTTTTTTCGGTTTTCGGTTTTTTTAAATTGCGTACCGAATACCGAACCGAAATATTATTTCGGTTCGGTTCGGTTTTTGTTAATTCGGTTCGGTTTTTATTAATTCGGTTCGGTTTTTTATTTCGGTTTTTTAATGGGCCTGTTTAGTGGGCTTTTTAAAATTTTAAACTTTACAATTTTTTCAATTTTTTGTTTGATTTTTCAACTTAATGGGCTTTGATATTTCAACTTAATGGGCTTTGATATTTCAACTTAGGGTTTCTTATTTTTTAAAAAAATTTATTTAATATTAATAATTATTAAATATAATATAATTTATAAATTGTAATATAATATTTCGGTTTAAACCGAAATACCGAATTCCAAAGTAATATGTACTGAAAACCTAACCGAAATACCGAAAATACAAAAAATTAAACCGAATACCGAACCGAAAACCGAAATACCGAAACCGAAATTCTGAAAATTTCGGTTCGGTTCGGTGTTTCGGTTTTCCGGTTTTTATGCCCACCCCTACGGGGCACCCTGACGAGTGTAGTTGACTACTTGATAGTCAACGATCGTTAATTGTCCCAGCCCAAGTAGTCCGTTTGGGTTACCCATTCCACTTTAAATACAACCCACTCTTAGTCAAACTAAGATAGAGCGAAACCCAATCCAGAAACTAGCGCATTGGCCTAAGACGACCCAACACCCAAGGCGTGTTGGGCCCATTAGAAGACCACCTTGAGTCCAAAACGGCCCACGGCCTAAATGGACGTTCATACTTATGTGTTTAAATTTGAAGGATGTATACGTTGTTTGAGAAAATCATTGTCTCATAGGGTAAGGATTAGATTATAGTTAAAGAAAGAGCTTTAAAAGCTACTGGTCCATCCAAAGACGTTGGCACCCGAAGATTACAAAAAAGTCAAGAAAGAAGAAGGATCTTTCGTGGAGGCATAGTTTAGGGTCGTACCCCTGCGTGGGACTGATTATTTTGTATGCATTTCCCCTATTATGTATCCCCATTAAGTTTTATTCATGAAATTTGAATAAATTTGAGTTTTGCGGCAATGAAATGTTTCAAATGACATATACATCCCTCAAATCGCTAGGCCCACCCTTGGCACAAAAGGGTCACATATCTGTTTAGAACGCGCAATATTTGTTTATGTGGTTATGTGTTTACACCTATATGTGATATCTTGTATTATTTACCACCTCCAGCCGCTAACATATTGGTCTTTTGAGTTTTTTCATTTGTCAGGTATTTAAAATTGATCTGTGTTGATAAGTTGGTTGATCATCCGTATTTCACAAGGTCTAAGGCCCTAAAGATTCCTTTTCCGATCAAAATTTGCAAAAGAAAAAAAAAGACAACAATGGGGGATAACAATGATGAGATCGACATGAATGATGTTGTCGTGGCTCAACCCGCCGCCGCTGATAAAAATGAATTGATTATGCAATTGATGCAACAGATTGCTGAAATGAGGATCGAAATGCAAAGAATGCAAGATGTGTCTAATCCAATTTCATCCTTCAACCCTCCAAGAGATGGAAGACCTCCACTCCACTTTCCTCCACCAAGCACGAAACAAGTTCAAAACCTTCTCTCTAACCCTACTCAAAATCCTCCAACCATTGACTTAACTACCCCCAATCTCCGTCACGCCACCACATCATGTCAAGCACCACGTCCTCCTCAAAATACCAACCTTCAAATCCTTCATCTCTCTCAAAACCAAAATACGAACGATGCTCAAACCTTCCCCCATCTTCAAAACCAAAATACTGATTCTCAAACTTTCCCCCAAAATTATCAAGCCACTCAAAATACCCAGAATCCCTCCATTGCTCCACCCATACCTCAAAAGACTACTTTCCAAATCCCAATTCCAAATGAACCTCATGCCGATTGTTCCGAGCTTGATCACTATAAGAAACAGGAGAGAGAGTGGAGGTCAAAAGAAGAGGCAGTCAAGCTGAATATGAAAGAAGAGATCAGGAAAGCCATGAAGGAGTTGCACTATATTCCCGAAGTCGACGGATTAAGCTATAAGGATTTATGCATCTATCCGAATCTCGACCTCCCGGAAGGGTTCAAAGTGCCAAAGTTTGTCACTTTTAATGGAACAGGAAATCCTCTAGCACATCTGAAAGTTTATTGTGATCAACTCGTGGGAGTTGGCAAAAA
>NC_028641.1:46036739-46059947 GCF_001406875.1 Solanum pennellii | reverse complement strand
ATCCACCTCGTTACAGTTGGAATATTATCGAGCCATCCACCTCGTTACAGTTGGAATATTATCGAGTCATCCACCTCGTTACAGTTGGACTATTATCGGGCATCCACCTCGTTACAGTTGGATAATTATTGAGCTAGCTAGCTCGTTACAGGGAACTCCAAAGAGGAGAAAACTATCCCAAAATCAAGGGTTTTTCCTAGAAGCAAGAGGCAGTTATATCACTTATGTCAAAAACTTGGGAATATGAATTGTTTATTTCAATCCAGTTCCAACAATATGAAATTTACAAAGAGTGTCTAGCCAGATTCAAAGGTGAATCAAACAGGAATCTCAACGAAGATTTCATGGTTTCCGTAAAGGACGCTATTTGCATTACATTATCAAGCAAGATAATTATTGTCGATCAAGACAATGCATTACCCCAGAAAAGATAGTTATTTTATTATTATTTGTTATTATCGATCAAGTCGGTATATTATTTGGAGGTCGTTTTGCCGTTATTATCAACACAGACAATATAAATATTCATGCATCGCGGAGAATCATGTGTTGCCAAAAAATCATGCATCGTGGAAGTCATATACTGCTGAAAAATCATGCATCGCGGAATTCATACACTGAAGAATCATGCATCGCGGAAAGTCATGCATTAGGGAAAATCATGCATTACGAGTTAGCAATTATGCACGACGAGAAGATTTCATGCCTCGTCAAAATTTATACATCGCGAGAAGATTTCATGCCTCGCCGAAATTTATGCATCACGAGAGGAATCCATGCCTCGTCGAAATTTGCACATCGCGAGAAGATTTCATGCCTCGCTGAAAGTTATGCATCGCGAGAAGACTCATACCTGGCAGGAATTTACGTATCGCGGGAAGATATTCATGCCCCGCAAGAGGACATACATGGATAAAGAAAGAGCAACACTTATCCATTGGCCTCGATTGCATTCTGTTATTTCTTATAAAAGTAAACATCAAGAAGAGCATCGAAGATAACAACAAAAGAGACATCAATATCGCATCAGCATTTATTTATTTATTTCGACATCAAGTATAGAGTACATTGAAGATTATATTGCAAAATACAAGTCATAAGCTTTATTTGCTGTACGTCAGACCGATCGAGTCGACGTCGAATATTGAGGAGAACAATGAAGTGTCGACATGGTAAAAAGACACAGTCTCCCATCCTAATTGTTTTTTTTAGGCTGACGAGTTTTATCTCTGTCTTTGTCGAGAGCATCCAAAAGGATGAATTCTCCAAAAAACCACAGGTGCGGACGACATCAAAAAGGATACAGCACAATGTGGAACTTTTTCTTAGCAGCGAACTGGGACACAGTCCAAAGAGGAATGTCAAACTCTTAGGACGCGAGCAGAGGAGCGACTTCCACCACAATCAAACCACACCCCTATATTAAGGCATGTGGGTTTTTCTTTAGTTCTGTCAGTTTCAGTCTCGCATCCGGAAGTTTCGATTTATCGGAAGCAAGTTCCCAATCTGAGCGACAATGCGCCAAGAGCTTCGGAAATTATGTCCGTGTAAGTTCTTAATTATGGGTGTGAAGCGCGCCACATTCATGGCTAAGAGGTCACAAGCCTCCTTTTCATACTCTTTTAATTTGTCACTTATCCAAAACCGAAGGTTATCTAGCGTAATAGATTTCTTTCTCCACCGATCGAGTCGAACTACACACAACCTGATTCCGAAGGTTTAAGGATATGTAGGCGGATTCAATGTTGAAAACTCGGCTGTATTCCAACAATCGCTCTCGAATTCTATTCACGAGCATTTCAATACCTTCATCATTCGGTATTGAGGTGGCTTTTGATTCTTTCAACTACAAGTGGCCTGAATTCTCATATAGCCTGAGATATGTAGGAGACCCATTTTCAAGGTTTCGGCCATAATTCCTAAACTCTTTGTCAAATCCTTCTTTTAAAAAAAAGCGAATGGAGTTGGTCAAAATTGGTTCGGTCAATTTCATTTTCCTCGGGTTGCTTGCATCAACCCAAGTAAAATGAGGGACAGTTGTTGACACCCAATTTTTGACCTGCGCCGGTATGAATTAATTATCGAGCTTCGTAAGTTTTCCGAATAATTTAAATTAATTAGTTTTTAAATTTTACGAATATAATGATATAATGCATGAACTTTATGTTACGCCGGTTCCCTTTAGCATAACTTTAGATAAGGTATATATTTCTTTAATTATGTATATAATTAGTATATTTTATGAATATATATCTATATATATATATATATCTTAAGTTTAGAAAGTATTCTATTAAACTAGTTTATTTTAAATCACAATTATATTTTGAGTCGCTATTTTACAATTTAAATAATTATGTTACTAAATAAATAAGCTCGTCAATAAATTTATACCAAATTCGTTTTATTTTAAATCGATTGGCTATTTAGTAAATTTAACTCTTTTTCCCTGTAATTCTTTTTGAAGAACTGAATTTGGGCCCTTTCCCTTTTGTTTTTTTAGCCTAAGTTTTACTTCCTAATTCCCAGGCCCAATTTATTCCAGCCCATCCGCTCCTTCAGCAACCCAATTAATTCCAGGCCCACTCCCCTATTCCCCCAACCCAATTCTTCTCCTCAGCCCAAACCAAATTAAAAGAACAACCCAACTTCAACCCAGATTCCCCTCCAACCCAACCCTCCAACTTATAATACCCAGCCCAAACCATTCCTAGGCCCAAATCCCCTAAAATTTAACCGACCCAGCGCCCTTTTTCTTTAACCCGACCCGACCTCCCCTCTTCTTCCCCTCCCAGAACACATGCGCTAAACCCCCCTTCCCTCTTCCCCTTTCCTTCGTCCAAAATCCCCATCAAAAAGGATAAACGCCAAAACTCCCAGAAAAACGCGACAAAATTCCCAAAAAATCCACCCCGCGTTTCCCTCCCACGCTCTCCCCCTCCTCTCTCTCCTCCTTTCTCACGCGAGTTGTGCAACGGCTTTGGAGCCGTTTCCTTCTGCAAGTCGTACGTTCGCGCAGGCCTGGCAGCAAGGAAGGCTGCAAGCTCCGTCCTTGCAGCGTGGGATTGCGCCATGTAGCTCGCAAGGACGGTCGATTTCATCTCGACCATCCTTCCCTCCTTTCCGTTTCTGGAATGGAGCTAATTTTCAGAAAAAGGGTGTCGCTCCGTTAAGGGAAATGAATTCAAAATTTGAATTCGAAATGGGCCTCAAATCGTCCCTCCAGCCCCTCTCCCTCGAAACCCTAGTTTCCTCTATAAATACCCCCTCCGAAAACGTTGAAAGGGTTGAAAATGGGAGCGGTGGAAAAACTTGGGGTTGAGGAAAAATCTTGAAAATATTTTTTGTTCTCTTCTGTTTTGCTGTAGGAGAACAGTGGGCTGGGAAAATTTTAGTTGCGATTTCGTTGTAAGGGCTTGCCGGAGTAAAATTTCTTTCTGTTTAGCATTGAAATATCAAGAAATTCGAGAAAACATCGCTAATACTTTGAAAACGACTAATAGACGGAAGAGTTTCTAGCGTTCCGCGTTTGGGTCTAAGTTCTCGATTAGACTTCGTTTCTTCGCCAGGGGTTCGAGTCTTCGTAAGGTGGTGAAGTCATTAGCTCGTCGCTGTTCCAGTCGCTGCTCTCGAAAAGGTAACCTTCTCCCGCCTCTTACTACCCCCTCGTTTCTTCTGTTTCGAAGTAGTCTCTTTTGTCGCTTTGGTACTCTATGAGTTGCTGCTGATATATCTGTTGGTTTTTCCTGATTTGTTTGGATCAAAAATCTGTTACAAGTTCGACTGTGAGCACGTAAGGCCTGTTGCTGTGAATATAGGCTGTTTATTTGTTGGTTTTGGTTCGAGTCTGTAATGTATCATGTATTATAGTTCTGTTTCGTCATGTTGTTCGTCTTATGTCGCTTTCTATTGTTACGAGTTTGTCATGGCGTAGACCTTATCGTGTTGGTTTTGACTTCGTTCCGTTTTGGAGCCATCGCTTGAATGATTGCTGGCCTGTTTCGAAGCTTCTGTCTTGTTTAGGTTGGAAATTCTCCATGGTACAATAATGTCTATGGAGGTTTGCTGAACATGAATGAGTTTTCCTCTTCCCCTAAGTAGTTTATGAGGATAAAGCATGACTTTCCTTGTTTCAAGCATACTTTAGTTACAAATAATTGTGTGTTGTTGCTACCTTTGGCATAATGAAGTAACTTCCTTAAGCTTTGATTCTATGTTGCCTATCGCTATTTTGGGGTTTGCCGTAGGTTTAAATGCTTATGTATGTCTGAAAATTTAAAAAACTCGTTCTTGCCTAATGCTTGCTTTATTGATGATCTTGTTTTAATGATGATTTTTAGTGGTTGTTGTTAATCCTTTCCTTTCGTTTTTCTTTACATGTGATATCTTATTCGATTCCATTTCGGACTCCACTCCCACATTTTTCCGAGTCAGCCAACCCCTGAAAGGATGTACAGGTCGAAAAAAAACCCAGCAGAAACTGCTGGAAAAGTTGTTGCAGGGATTTGAAGAACATGTATACAGCAGTATACATGTCTTATACACAGTTGTGCACTGATATACAGGTCGAAGGCGTACAGATGGATCCGAGTTCAAAATCTGAGTTGACGACAGGGAAATTACACTCCTGAAAAGGAGTTTTCAACTTCCGAAAGTTGAAAAACAGGCAGATATACAGCCTGTATACACAGATATACTGGAACGATACTATAGATATGCTTAAAAAATATGATTGGCAGGGGAACGTACAGGGACGCTTATTTTAACTAAAATTCGGGATTAGGCAATTAATGCGGACGTAGGGTGCAGCCCGTATACATTAGTATACATTATCGGGCGACGATATACACTTGTTAAGTAAGTTTTAAAAAATGGTACAGGTACAAATACGCAGGGCAATACAGGGAAAAATAACAGAAAATATGTATTCAAACAGGTGCAGGGCTCAAGAGGTCCAAATGGGTCAAATATATACTGTACACAGCATGTATACATTTGTGTATACCCTTCGTGGTCCTTTTTCAGGAATGGGCCAGGGCCCTTCAGCAATTTTTTAACAGGCCCAAGGGGCCAAAATGTTTTTGCAGGATTCTTTAATTTGTTGAAAGGGCCCAAGTCCATATTTGAAATTAGCCTAGGACAGGTGGGCTAAAGCCCAATGGATTGAATTTGGGCAATAAGGCACAAGTTCAATTTTTTTTCTCCTCTTTATTTATTATTTGCTTGAATTAAATAATGTTGTGGTAGAATTTTAATAATGTCCTAAAGGGTAGCCAATTTTCATTATTTTAAAATTTACTACTTTATTTGCTTATTTTTTTTGTTTATTTTTGTCACCATTTTCCTTAAGCTTTCTTTAAATGTTTTCCTTTAGAAGTAATAAGGAAATAAAAAATTTAAAAAATTAAAGAATATATCAAAACGATTTCTTGCTAAGTCAAAAATATATATATATATATATATATATTAAAGTCATTTTAGTCAAATCACCGGTCAACCGCAAGTTAGCGGGCATCCTGAGGGCCTAACACCTTCTCGGGATGTACATTGAACTTCGAACCTTTCAATCGATTTTATCTGTTTTTAAATCTTTTGAAATTTTTCTTGATCTTTATCAAAATCAAGTGGCGACTCCGTAATTTGAAAAATCGATTTTTCTTAAATAATAAGATTAATTGATTTTTCGAAACATAGTCAATTTTTCCATTTTTAAACCAAATAATAGTAGTAGTATTTTATAAAATAAAACACATCGATCTCCTCGAAATGGCCACAAATTCCTTCCCCAAGGTCTTCATGCTCGGCATAGTCCCGGACTGAGAAGGATTGATACAGATGTGGGATAGGCTTAGTCAATGCTTGATCATTCTTCTTCTTCGTCTTCATGTCATCATCTGTGGGGATGTACCCCAAACCATATCTGGCTCCTTTGATGAGGACTGGAATAGGCTCAATAATTCCTTGGGAATTTCTTCCCAATCCGAAACTTGGTTCAAAACCATTCTGCAGCATCACGGTGGCTATCATCTTGTACACGGCAGGCATGAGAGGCTGTGGGGCCAAGTCTTCACAGGTGGCATTACCAGCTCCACCGTGTAGAAATCAGTACCTCGAGACACTTCATCGATAATTGACGCCTGTCTGCTAGAATGACTACCTTCGTCATGAGAGACTAGCTCTTTGTTCTTCCAAATGAGTTTCATCATCTGATGCAGGGTAGAAGGTACAACTCCATTCATGTTAATAAAAGGCCTTCCCAAAAGAAGGTTATAGCTGGTATCGATGTCCAAGACTTGAAATTGTGCACTGATTCAGCTGGACCCATTTGGATGATCAGAGTCACCGCTCCCAACGTATCTCTCTACACTCCGTCGGTGGCTCTTACATTGACTTTGTTTTCTTCAAGCTTTCCCAAGTCAAATTTAAGTTGCCTTAATGTTGACAACGGGCAAATGTTTAGACCGGATATATCATCCACAACGACGTGATTTATGACCTTCTCGCAGCATACGACAGTGATGTGCAACACTTTGTTGTTTGACCTCCCTTCAAAAGGCAATTCATCATCGCAGAAACTAAACTGATTCCCTCGGATAACTTGGTTGATCATAGCGGCCACATTATCACTGCTTGTGCCGACGAGCACATACGTATCATCAAGAGCCTTCATCAAAGTCTGCCTGTGTGATTGAGAACTCATCAGCAGGGCCCATACATAAATCTGGGCAGGAGTCTTCTCCAAATGCTTGACAATAGAATAATCTTTCGGCTGCATTCTTCTCCAGAATTACCCTGCCTCACCCTTGCTTATTGGATTTTTAGCTTGATCCTTCTTCACTCTGAGAGCAAGCTCCTCAAGAGTATAACATCTTCCAGATCGGGTCATGCCTTGTGCATCAGCAGTCTCAATCACAAATTTTGGCTTGATAAGAGTTTTTGATGGCACCAAGGCAACAACCTTTGCGGGTGTCAAGATAACAAACTCTTTCTTCTCCTTGATACTCAAGGAAGCTACAACCTTTTCCAACTCGTCATGCACGAATGGAGTTATCACTTTCATCCCACACCAATCATTGTTTGTTTCTATCATGCTGACGTTGCCGCCTCCATGATTCGGCAAAGGATTGGCATTGACATTGGGTGCTGCTGGTTGGAGAGAAACCACCTTTTGGTCAATTAAATCCTGAATATTGTGCTTGATATTGATACAGTCCTCAGTATCATGACCAACACTGTTTGAATGATAAGCACATCTCTGATCTTTCCTATAGAATTTTGAATTGATATCCACGGGTTTGGGCCTAACTGGGTGGATATATCCGGCCGCAGCCAGTCGCTCGTATAGCTTTATTGGGCTTTTTGTGAGCGCGCTGAAATTCCTCGGAGGTTTCTTCTCGAATCGAGGTCGAGGGGGATCATAACTTCCTTGTGGGGGAGGCATCTATTGATAACCTCGATTGTTCGGACCTGGGATATGAGTTTGTCTGGTATTTTGGCATTGGAGCTTGGTAATTCGGGTGGGGATTTTAATATAGTGGAGCTTGAACTTGATAGAGAGGAAGGGGTGATTGGTTGCTCGACTGCACGTTGCACAGTTGGGAGCAACACCCTCGAAGGGATATGGAATTTGGTAGGGTGGAGGATGATTTGGATAAGCGGGAGATGGATTTTGGTAATTTGGGGGTGGACTTTGGTATAGTGGAGCTTGGACATCTGGATAAGTGGAGGTAGCATTCTGATAAATTGGAGGATTATTGGGATGACTAGATTGTGTGTAGAAAGCTTGGTAGGAATTTTGGGAAGGCCGAGAACGACCTTGGGAATATGACGAGCTTCTGGGGTTTTTCTTTCCCCCATATGAAACAACAACGATTTCTTCTCTTTTCTTCTTCAACGTTCATGATGATCCAGGTGATGCAGCAACACGAGCTATCTTTCCAATTTTCAACCCATCTTCGATAGTCTCACCAGCTTTGACTATCTCAGCAAATTTTGCTCCTACGAGCAACAGGATTCGATCATAATACTCGGTCTCTTTCACCCGCACAAACACTTCTACAATTTCCTTTTTAGACATAGGCGGTCTCACCCTTACCGCTTCTTTTCTCCACCTATAGGCGAACTCCCTATAGCTCTCGATTTATTTTTGCTTTATCTTTTCCAAAGAGTATCGATCTGGAACAATTTCTATGTTGTAAGCGAATCGATCGATAAAATCTTTGGCCAATTCACTCCAGCTGGGCCATTGTTGGGTTCCATGCAAGGTGAACCATTCAAGATCTTCTCCGCACAGGCTTCGGCTGAAGAGCCACATCAATAGAACTTCATCCTACCAACTACAATGAGCTGGTCGTAGTAGGATCTCAAGTGAGCCATAGGGTTCCCCACTCCTCCGAAAGTATCAAATTTCGGGATCTTGAACCCTTCTGGAAGGTTAAAATTTGGATGAATACATAAGTCTTCATAACTAAGCGTGGCGATATCAAGGACGTATTGGAACTCCTTCATGGCTTTCTTCATCTCTACTTTTATGTCGACCTCTACCTCTTCCTTTGCCCTCCACTCATTTTCTTGTTCCTCATATTGGTCCAGCTTAGAACCGTGCACATCGTGCTCTGCAGGGACGTGAATTTGGAAAGTGGTCCTTTTGGGTAAGGGTGGAGCTACAGAGGGACTCTGGCATTTTGGGCGGTTTGATAATTCTGTGGGTAAGTCTGCGGATTGGTATTCTGATTTAAGTGGTGGTGGGGTGTTAGGGGATTGAAAGTATTTTGGTTTTGATTTTGATTTTGATTTTGATTTTGCGGTGGTGGAGCGGTTTGATGGTGGGTATTTTGAGGATGGGGTGGCATATGGAAGTGGTTGTTTTGAGGAGGAGGTGGAGTTTGGTAGGATGCGGAAGCATATTGGGGATTTTCGTTAGTTAGATCTATAACCGATGGATCTGAGCAGGTGTAGATGGCTGGTTCTGAGCTGGATCCATAATTGAAGAAGGGAAATAGATTCAAGATCTCCCATCAGCAGCGTTAGCAGCAAAACCTGGCGGAGGCAAATCCTGTCTCCTTTGCATTTCTACCCTCATCTCTACAATCTGTTGCATCAGCTGCAAAATCAACTTATTCTGGTCCACTACAGTGTGTTGAGCCACCACAACATCAGTAAGACTTACTTCTTTATTAGTATCTCCCATGACTGTCTTTCTCTTTTCTGAATCTCGTTTAGGGAAGGAATCTACGGAACCTTTTAATCTGGTGAAATAGGGATGATCTGCCAGTTTTCAATCGACAAATATCAGTTTCAAAGTACCTGAGAGGGAAAACAACTCAAAGGCGGATTTGTCAGTGTAGATTCAGAATACAAAATGCATATATATCACACAGAGAGCAGATAAACACACAAGTTGTTTTGTTTTAGGATATCTTTAACTCACGAGTAAGGACGAAAACACATTTTTTAACAAGCAGGAGTTTGCTTGTTTTAGTTTTGACACTTTCTCAGAAAGGCTAAATCACGTTGAGCTAAGGTCTTCTTGCAGCTGCTCTTTGACGTCCGTTGATCTGGCCTTCGTATCTTCTCGTAACATGAAGTGGAGAATGAAATTTTTTAAAGATAGGGGCCGTCCTGAGAAGGATGTCTACGTATCTCACAAGGGGAATTCAGGCCCAACGTAGTTCGAGTACAAGATAAAACATTTTCATTCATTAGTTCATTACGATTACAAGGAAATTGAAAGGCAAAAATAGAGTTTTTTAAAGATAAAATGATGACGACATGCTAGTCATTTTCCTTCTTGTTGTAGCGTTAGTCTCCTCCTTTCTGACAGCCCAGGAATGGAGGTTTGTAGACGATTTCCTCGCCGTCGTCTTCCCCAGTCGCTCCAGGGTGAGCGTTACCGGGACCACTATTAGCCCCTTGCTCGTAGACAGGGTATTTTTCACACATTTTCTGAAGTTTATCAATCATGTTGCTATAGAAAGCTTTGTTCTTCTTCCTCAATGCGACCATCTATTCTCTTATGGAGGTGAATTCTTCTATTTCCACTGTCATCTCTTCATCAAGTGACATGCTTTTAGCTAACAGAGCGGCAGTCTCCGATTCTATCCTCGCCTCTCTCGCTTTTCTTTCTTGCACTTTCAACTGAAGCATGTCCAACTTCTATTGCAAGTCCTCTTTCTCCATCTCAACATCTTTCTTTCTCTTCATCTGTGATGCCAGATCCTCATCCAGCGTCACGGTTGTAGCTTTGTAGATTGCGGGGCCATGTCGACTCTGAGCCCTTCGTCCTTGTCTTCTTGAATTTCCCGAGTGATCTGTTCGATCATTCTTTGTAGTTCTTCTCCAGTGAGTTCCATCTGGATGTTCTTACCTTTATCCATATCAGTGATTTTGCCTTTCCTGAGACGGTAGAATGATGTTTTAGGATTTGTGGTATAGGAGGTGTCTTTTGAGTGAAAAACTTGAGACTCGGAAATTTTGTAACAGGGACTTGTTTGTATATATCTTCTGGAAATTTCTGGATAGGAGTGAGTTTACGATATCCTCATTCATAGCAACATAACACATAAGCAGTTAAACAAACATATCGCGTCTTAAACATGCTTGTGACCCTTCTATGCCAAGGGTAGGCCTAACAAATTGAAGGATGTAAATGCTTTTTAAACTCGATTTATTATCCCCAAAATACTTCATTAATAGTATCCAAAATGTCTAATAAACATAAAACTAAGAAATAATTCTGAAAATAAAATACAAAATAAAGTACAATTAAAGCAGTCCCACGTAGGGGATGGTAAATAAAATTCAAGTCTCCTCTGATCCTTTGCCAAGTCTGGTCCTTTTGGCGATGTTGACCTCTTCCAACATAGCATAATTGTTCGCCCAGAGATGATCTCTCGCCAATCGAGCTCCTTCTTGATGTCTGAACTCCTCTATCGACTGAATTTGTTGTTCCATGCTATTATCTAACTTTGTCATGCACTGTCTGGCTCTTCGTAGCTCTTGTTTTAATTGAGCTATGATTTTGGCATCTTCTGAGTGACGACGTTGATTCTCTAATTCATTCCATCAAACTTCTCTTAAAGTCGGTGGAGTCGGACTTGATGTTTGGCTCCAACATCTGCAATAATGTGAGGGACGTTTGGGCCAGACTTAATATTTCCAGTGGGAATCTTTTTCAACCATTCTTTGTACTCTCTAGAACATTCTGGACGAAAATTGTTTGGTACAGGTTCACCCAACAATCTTTGAGATCTCTTTCCTACGTATGTCTTCAGCAAATGCAACTCATCCATTCTCGTGGTCAGTTGCAGATTTCCTCATATATGCGACCTAGGGAAACTCTTGTTTCCCTCCTAGGTGCCTTAGGACTCGACCGGGAGCATATGGTCTAGTCACTCTTAACCCAACAAATACCAAGTAAGGGACTTTTTCTATTTGAACCACCATATTCTTAGTTGCCACCAAACTGTCTTTTGACCACTGTACGTCTTCTTCTTTCAGCCCTCGAAGCCTCGGATACCAAAAACTTTCTCCTCCAGTCTTATTGCAACGATTGTGGTACAACCACCAATCATCCACCACTGTAGTATCATATTACACCCCTGAAAGAAGCGTTCTCCGCTCTAACATTTGTCTAAAGCCCTGTAGATGTCGGCCAAAATCATAGGCTCTAACGTGTAGTACTTTGTTGATAATTTAAAGTCCACTCCGTAGAATATGAAATGAGTGACCATAAACACGCTAGGATAAATAGTGTATTTTGGCCCTTGAGGGAAAACCATCGTTTCGAGTAAACATATTGCAAATGTGAGGGGAGCATCTCTTTGCATTTTTCTTTTGAAACGAACTCGTCTTTATATTTCTCATAAGCTCTTGCACGTCCGAACTGATAATATAGTTTATGAAAGGTATATTTGGACCGGGGAGCTTGTCCAGTCACTCGGTTTTAACCAATGACATTTTTTCTCTAATTTTGGCGAAATCCCATATTATAGGATTTAGGAGATCTGCATCTGGGTGTCGTTTCCTTTTGTTACACATGGAGACGCTTTCATAACTCGTGAGGACTTTTTCTATTGTTGGCGTCAACTGTACCTCCCCAAATCGAAAGACCATATGCTCATTATCCCAGAATTTCACCATTGTTTCAATTAGGCCAGACCAAGCATTCATCTCTAGCAGTGATGGGAGGTAACCTATGTGTTTCTGAACGATCATTTTATCTTCATTGTCCATGAACCTCCACCATATTTTGAGGAAGGGATCGGGGACGGTAACCATTCTTGTTTTCAAAAGGTCGTGTGTCGGATTCATCCTGCAAAAATAGCATACAAAGATTAGTTAACACCCACCCCCGTAGACAACAAATCATTTTAAAAACACACATACATCCTTCAACTATCACATAAACATGGTTGTCTATTTTTGGCAATTTGGGCCAAGTAGACAAAAGGTGGACTTATAATGGGCCCCACACGCCTTGGGTGTTGGGTCGTCCTAGTTCAAATGCTCTAAAATTCGGGATTTTGGCTCGGTTTTACGCTAGTTGACTAGGAGTGGCTTTTGAAAAGCCCGAGAACCCAAACTGACAATTTGGGCTGGAACTCGCAACAACCATTGGACGCATAACGAACCAATAAATTGCCGCTAACTCAGAAAGAATGTAAGTATAAAAAAGTTCGGCTGCGGTTCCGCAAATCGTCCTTTAATATATTATACAATATATATCAGAAAATGTCATGATATGCAAAGTTAGTTTATAATTTAAACAAATTAATCACATATAAGAAATTTAATAATAACAATTAGTCCAAATAGTGAAATAATTTTGGTTAGAACTTAATTAATCTTCAGCAGAGTCGCCATTTTTGTTTTAATAGAAAATATATAAAAAAGAAAAAATGACTAAATTTTGGAAAATCAATTAATCTTATGATTTAAGAAAAATCGACTTTCCAAATTAACAAAGTCGCCACTTGATTTTTCAGTAAAATCAAGAAAACTTAAAATTAATTTTTTCCAAAAGATTTAAAATAGATAAAAATCAATTGAAAAGGGTTCGATGTTCAGATTTACATTCCGAGAAGGTGTTAGACCCTCAGATTAACTCGCGGTTGACCGGCAATTTGACTAAAAATGACTTTGACTTGAATTTTCTAACTTTTACCAAATAAAGTTCACTTTATCATTTTACATAAAATTACTATTATATTTTCTAATTAATTAAATTAGTGAAAAGAAAGAGATTATTTTAAAAGGGAATGACTAAAGATGATTGAATAGAATTAAAAAAAATGAAAATAAAAATAATAATAATAAAGGTTTACTGATTTGTATAAAAATACATATGTATGTATTATTTTTATTTTCACTTATTTATCATTTAAATTAATTATCTTTTTTACGGAAAAATAGCTAAGGAGATGGCCAAAAGGGTTGACAAAGACCAAGAAGTAGAATAAAAACTAAGTAAAATTATATGTATAAATAAGAGGAATGACTATCTCATATATAGGAGAATAATTAAATCAAACCAAAATCACATAAAATAATTAGTGAAATATCATGATAAATAAATAAGAAAGGGAGGAAATATCAAATTTGGGCCCTAGGCCCAAATTCCGCTGCTGCAATATTTTAGGGCCTTTGGGCCTTTCTTTTTAAAGTCATGATACACTTTGAGTGTATATTCGATGTATACGCTGTGTATATTAACGATTTTTGCTTTCCCAAACCTGCAATTTCAACCAAACTTTGTATTTTTGCGTTTTGACTGCCTGGCTACGTTTTCCAAATTTTATTGTATATTCTCACTGTATACCAGTGTATACGGTTTGTATATCAACCTGATTTTGACTTTTCGAGGCTGAAAAAATATTTTCCAGTGTTATATCTCTACTGCTTTTGACCTGTATTTTGAAATTGGCCCCGTATGCGTGTTTTGACCTGTATATCGATGTATAAAATGGGTATAACAGCCAGTTTCTAAGCTTCGGTAAACCTGCAATTTAATTTCCAGCGATGTATTTTGCTGTTTTCGACCTGTATACCAGGTTTTTCAGGGTCTGGCCGACTCAAGGAAAGAAGGTAGTTTGAGCCCCTATGGCTCAAGAGAGAATGCAAGGGTATGGACGAAGTCCATGAGGATTCAAGACGAATTTACATGCATATAAAAAGGAAAAAAAACAAGATATTAGTTAATGTTGAAGAGAAATTTTACATCTATACACATAACCAAAACACGTAATAAAAAATAACAAGAGAAATTTATACAAGATGCAAACCCATTTAACGTAAACTTGAACCACCGAGCTAAGATCAATTGACTAAACTCTTCTAATTGCACATGAGCTACTGGAAGCACAATTTTCAATATTTGGACATGAAATGTTTACAGGAAAAGGGGAGAAGGAGGACAAAGACCAAGTGTGAAAATTGAAAGAAAAATTCTTTAGCGAATGCGACAATCAATCCGAAACTAAAGGCGTTTCATTCCCCAAAACATTTTGAAATATCGTTAATCCTCATTATGGACATGCCTCATGTTCGACTAAGTCACAAACTTACAGCGCAAAGTGATGGCAGATTCAACAAATAGGATGAATGTCTCCCAATTTAGACAAAGTAAGATGGCCATTACGATTTTAAGCTAACAAACATGCTAGGAAAGTTAGGTGTTGAACTTCAATACATCGAACAACTAGTAGGTACTTGGGCAATCTGAACCAAGGATGCAGTTTTGATCTCTAAGAAACAGTGAGCATTCAAACCATAGATAAAACTAAAGCTTAGAGCAAACCGCAACTATACCGTATACATTATTGACCAAATAGATTGATTTGAAAATTCATGCTTACGCAAATACCAATAATAAGCTAAACATAGCACACTTAATATGAGAACGGAACGACACGAACTCAAAAAAAGAAACCAAGCGATAGAGCTAAAATAAAGACCAACGAACAGCATTCACAGGTATGACAAAAGAAAACATCAACATTAGGTGCAAACCGATGAAATCTTTGACTTGCCAAATCGTGAAATAACATGGAAACAAACATATCGCATTGAGACATTTAACACACCGAGATAAGTAATGACAAACGACCATGTAGCAGAGCTTTCCATTATAAAAAAATAACATATCGGGACAGAAACAGAAGCAAAGGGATACTAAAAAGAGAAAAAAAATAAGTGAAATTGCTACCTTCTTAGGGCCAGCGACTGAGACAAGAACAGACTGGAGAGCGATTCCACACACGCGAACGAAACTGCGACAAATTCTATGAACGAGTTGAGGAAGAAACCAAAAACAGAACCAACCTCTTTTCTGTTCGGATTTATTTTGCGAATGATTGCTATAACTATTTCGTCTTCGACTTTCGGTAAATTATTTTGTTTGTGTTGGTTGCGGCTGCCCCCCCCCCCCCTCTACGGTGAAGCAAGAGAAGTTTATATAGGTGAGAAATTAGGGTTCGAATGGACTTTGGGGGGAAAAACCAAATCGAATTCAAGTTCCAAGCCCACTCCCAAAAACTCAAAATTTGAATTCTTTCACCATTAGAGGCATACCTCTTTTCTGAAGCTCTGAATCTAACCCGAAAATGGAAAGGGGGATGGACGACTTTGATTAATTTCTTGTCCTTGCGCCTTGACGTGGCGTAATCTCAGGGCACAAGGACGATTCTCGCGTGTCCCCGCCCTGCAATCACTCGTACGTTGAGAGGGACGTTCAAGGAAGGAGACAAAAATTTTTTGCTTCTCATTTGGGTCGCTGGACTTGCGAACTATTGGTGTACATTTTCTGATTTCTTTCTGTGAAGAAGAGGAGGGATAGGTCACAGGAAATGGGCTGGACGATTAAGGATAAAAGGTCATTAAAGTGGAAGTGGGCTGAAATATTATTGATGGGTGTTGGAAGTTAATAATGGGCTGGAGTATAAAAAAGTATAAATTAGGCAAATGACATACTATAAATGATAAATTACGTTCTATCCCTATGATATCACTATTTACCAAAAATTCTTTATTTTTAAGAATTTCGGATACTTTATAAAATAGAAATGATACTTAAATATAAATGACTGAATTTATTTTTTATGTAACTGTTATAGCTAAAATCAAGGGTAACTGATTTTCCTTTTCTAACTAATTGACAGTGTTAATTGCTTCAGAAATTACTACATTAAATAATCATTTAATTTTTATATTCCTTCCCTTTATTCATGTTAATTTTGAAACCAAATCACCGTGAAAACTGCTTCCAAATTACTACACTCAATTTTATTCAATTTAAAAGTTTTAAAATAGTCATTCAAAATCAGAAAAAAAAAACACTATTCTGCTTTAAAAAAACTCTGAAAGGCCAATTGTGATTTTTCAAATATGAATATTTCGATCTTGTTGCGACATTCTGGAATATGGGAAAGTGATGTTTTGTACGAGCGATACAAAAGTGATGGAATAGTGGTTGGTGAAAATATTTCGTTCGTGAATCTTATTTCAACAATTGCGGCTGAGTTGGGTATTGACGATTCGAAAAAAAATATAGATATTAGATATGTTGTTGAAGGAAATTCGTCTCCATTGTGTATTCGAAATGATATGGGTGTAAAATTGTATGTAGAAATTAAGAAACATGAGGCTGGGTTCGGAACTTATCCTTTATGCATTGATACTTCAGATAAAGGTGTTGAAGAGATAATAAATTTCGATGCAACAACAGGTGCCATCATGTGTGTTGAGTGTGAAAAAAACGACGCAAAGGCTCTCAATATTGTTGAATCATCAATTGATTATGAATATTACATACCGAAAATGGATATTGATAAGTATATATCAGACACAAATAATTCATTTGTGGAAGAGAATCAAATGTATAAGGATAAGTCAACTCTGAAGGTGGTAATGGAAAATTACAAAATAAAGAATGGTTTCAACTTTAAATTTAAAAGATCTGATAACAAAAGGTATGTTTTCATTGAAAGACTTTTTTTTTTCAATATACAAACTGTGTTGTTCACTGTTATCAACTCTATCAATTGTTTGCATTTTGCGCCATTTCTTCTACTGCTGCATTGTTCTCTTTCTTGTTTTGAGTTTATTGGGATTTGTTTTGTTCACCATTTGTTTGAAGAAATGCCTGAACGATGGTATTGACCCAATTTGCAATGTGAAATAGTTGTTATAAATTATCATTTATAATGTGAAAATGAATAAAGTATATATATATATATATATATATATATATATTGTTTATTAAAAAAGTCAACCTTATTAAATAATCAATATCAATATCTGTGAAAATGAAATAAAGTATAGTAATTATTAGTGAAAGTTGTGAAAATGAAATAAAGTATATTAATTATATCTGTGAAAATGAAATACTTAGATTAAATTAAATATAATTTAAAATAAATTAATAATACTACATCAATTCAAATTTCGCGAATGAATAAATATAAGTCATAATACAAGCATATTAATTAATATTATAACGTGCATAATATAAGTCATATGTTATAAAGTATCATTTATAATACGTGAGGGAAAATTGTGAAAATGAAATAAAGTATATTAAGTATATCTGTGAAAATGAAATACTTAGATTAAATTAAATATAATTTAAAATAAAATAATAATACAACATCAATTCAAATTTTGCGAATGAATAAATATAAGTCATAATACAAACATATTAATTAATAGGGAAAATTGTTATAAAGTATCATTTATAATGTTATATTTTTGTTTATTAAAAAAAGTCAACCTTATCAAATAATGAATATCTGTTTTTTTTTTATTTCAGCTACGTATTAGTTTGTCATTTAGATGATTGTTGTTGGAAATTGAAGGCATCTGTTAGAAAGAATTCAGAAACATTCATAGTGAGATACTTTAATAGTGAACATACCTGTCCATTAAGGGATAGGGTATTAAGCAAGGTACAATCCACAGTTGGGTTTATTAGTGGTGTGACAGCGCCTAAATTAAAGAATCATAAAAGAAAACATACTCCGAGCGATATAATTAATGATATCAGGGAAATGTATGGCGTTGAGATTTCTTATCAACAGGCATGGCGCGCAAAAGAGCGTGCATTGGAGCTTATAAGAGGTAAACCTGCTGATGGCTACAGAAACATGCCAAGATACATATATATGCTGGAAACTGTGTATCTAAATTCATATATAAGGATGCATAAGTCTGAATACAACGAATTTATGTATCTTTTCATATCATTAAGGCCAATGATGAGAGGATTTGAGTTCTGTAGGCCAGTTGTTGTTGTTGATGCTTCACATCTTAGTGGAGCTTATCGAGGTACATTTGTGTCTGCTAGTACACTTGATGGAGCAGGTATGACATATTGTTTATGAATTTATTTTATTATTTTCTTAATAGTAAGTAGTTATTTAGTATATGTTGTTTTGTGTTTATATATTAAGGTTGCATATTGCATTTGGCATACGGAGTTGTTGACACAGAAAATGATTGTTCATGGACATGGTTCTTTCAACAATTTAAGAATGCATTTGGTGAGAGGGAAAAAATGTGTATTGTATCTGACAGAAATGAAAGCATAAAGAAAGGTGTGAGTATTGTTTATCCAACTGTTCCTCATTTTGCATGCATATGGCACCTCTGGAAAAATGTGTGTTCAAACTTTAGGAGAAGCAGGACCATTCTAAGTGATCTGTTTTATTCAATGGCTAAGGCTTATTGAAAGGATGATTTTGAAAAATTGATGGCTAAATTGGATAAAATTGATGGAAGAGTAAAAAAGTATCTTCAAGATGCTGGGTATGAAAGATGGGCTAGGTCTCATGCAACAGTGAACCGTGGGAGAATGATGACTTCAAATATAGCTGAATGTATCAATGGTTGCCTTGTTGATGCACGACAACTACCTATTATAGATTTTTTGGAGGAAGTTTGAATTCTATTTGGTTCTTGGAATTGCAAAAATAGAGAAATAGCTTCTTATACAAAAGAAACATTCAGCAGAAGATTTGAAGATATATTGGTTTTAAACGCATCAAAAAGTGCAAAAATGAAGGTACATATTTGCTTTGTATTTATTATTTTATTGTTAAACAAAAAATGAAAAATAAACTTGTTGACTGTCTCTATTTTTTCAAAAATTGCAGGTTGTTGCATCTTCTGAGTTTATTTTTTCAGTGTATGAAGGGGGGATTAGATACATTGTTTGTCTTGAGAGGAAAACTTGTTCATGTGGGAGATTTCAGCATGACGAGATACCTTGTCCACATGCAATAGCCGTCTTGAAGAAGAAGAATATAACAGATGTACACCCCTATTGCTCTGATTATTATAAACACGATGCATTAACAAATACTTATGCGATTCCAATAAAACTAATGCCAGACAAAAGAGAATGGAAAGCTCCAGACTCTGTTTTGGAAGAAGTTGTCTTGCCACCTAAATACAAAAAGATGCCTGGAAGAGCAAAAAAAAAGAGAAAGAAAAATGCAGATGAAAAGATAACAACAAAAACGAATTGTTGTGGACGTTGTGGTCAAGAAGGTCATAATAAAAGAACATGTACCTTCTTTCCAAAAGATTCTTGATTTATATTTTTTTAGTTTATTTGATGTGTAATAATGCTTTTGGATATTTTTAATTTGCTAATAATATGTGAACTTTTTTTATTTGATGTGTTTAACAACATGTGAATGATTTAAGCTACAAAATCTGATTTGATACTAAATATATTAAATTTTGTATGCAGAACAAAAATATCAATTACATAAAATAGTAAACGTATAATGGATCTAATATTAACTAATATAATTAAATTTTAAAAGTTAACAAATATATAAACTAAACTAAATGTATATATTTAAGTATATATTTCATACTCTTGTATGATACTACTTATGCAGAACACCAATAATTTATTTTATTTAATGATATACTAATTTTATTTTTTGATACTAAAATAAGAATTTAGTATACAATGCCAGATTCGGCTGTATACAAGTGTACCAAAAGACCCTCAGTTTCCAATCCTTACCTGTAAAACTCGTATCTGCATCTTCAAAATACCCCCAATTTCCTATTTTGGGATTAAGTGATTATTCTTCTCTTTGTCACAGTTTTGACAGGAAAAATAAAGGATCATCCAACAAATTTATTAGTTCGAAGTGGCTAGAGTTACTGAAACACAGAATGACAAGCTAAATTATTAAAACTATAAAATGCTTAGTAATATTGAACAAAAATAATAAGTTGAAACACAAAATACTCTGTTCCAATAATAGTTCAAAAATAATATAAGCCTAATTAATCAACATCAACAAATGCATCTTCTACCTGTTTGGAATACCCGTCCTTTGGCTTTGTAGGATCATCGCTATGACTAACATATCCATCATTGTGTTTGTCCATGCCATACTTCCATAAAAGTGTTCCGTATCTGTTGCGCAGATAGTCGCTCTGAAGATCAACAGATGGAATTTTGATTTCGTCGCTCAAATATTCAGCATAAGCAGCTACGAACATTCCACAATCACTAAAAAAATATATATATTAAAAAAGGATTTTAATATAAATAAAATCTAAAAACTAAAAAAATTTCGAACAAAACAAATAGATTCACAAATACTTACAGGCTATCGCTTTTTTGTTGCATAATCTCTTGCGCATATTCAACTGTAAAAGAATGTTGAGGACCTAACAGTTCACCTGTTTTCTTGTCTTTGTATGCCTCCAAAGATACCCAATCAATTCTATCCGTTTTATCAAAAAAGCCGCTATCATGTAGATAGTTAGGAAGCATTACAGACAACTGATTAATCTCTTCAGGAGGCACTCTTTTCCTTGACCCACAAGATGAGTCATACACACGTATCAACCTTTTCTTCAAAACAACCACAGCCAACACCCAATGAAAAGCTTTGCCACAATTAATAGGAATATAAACCTCATCAACTATATGCCAAGGTAACGAAGCAGGTATCAAAAATCCATTAATAATGTCTTTTATAGACCTTTCATAACCAGCTATAGCTTTACCACGACCAATATGTTGTTGTGTAGTCAGATATTCATCAACAGGTGCACAATAATACCTATTATATACAATGTTGATGTATGACATAAACAAGCAGTTGACCGTAGTGTATCTGTATTGATCCAAGCCTCTTAATTTTGACTTCTTCCGTAGATAGTAAAAAATTACATCTAGATGCTGTTATAAATATAAAACAACACAATATGAAATCTTCACTCTTTGAAAAATAAATAAAAGATTGAATGTAGGTATAAATAAATTTTGTAAATAGATCTCTAAATAATATGAACGATCTAATATATTGTATTATTTAAATAATTTAAATGCATAATGTACCTGATCAGTCCAACATTTCATTGGATGTGACATAGTATAAAACCAGTTCTTGTCAACAGGAAATGCGACAACAAAATCCATATAATCAAAGCCAAATTTAGAAGATTTGCCTCTATATTTATCATCATCCTGTTTCCTGTAATAAATAATTTTAATTAAAAAATAAAGTACTTAAGAAAATGATTTTATAAAAAAGCATTATTAATAAGAACTTACTTATTGGCGTGTGATTTAAGGAGTCCCTTTTTAATCCAATCTAAATACTCTTGCATTAAATCTTGCGATACAGGAGATGTGATTCGACAATCATCAAATGGAGTATATGGACGGATGTGATCTTCTATTTTGTCCTTGCCCTTATCAGTTGATTCAAACGAATGCACATATGGAGACTGCAAAACCTTAGAAGGTACCCTGTTACGCTTAGCAGGACTTTTTGTATCAACATCACTGACACCAAGCTGGGAGGGTAGCTGACTGTCTGATAACAAATCATCACCCCAGGTAAGCTGTAGAGGAATGACAGCATCCAGTGGGTTGACATCCAATGTCATTGCTACATTTTCAGGTGTGAAGGATACCGATGAGGTAGAATCCTGTCATATCAAATAATTAAAAAACACAATATATTTTCAATAACTTATGCAAGTTCAAATATATTAATTTTTTTCAACCAGTTTTTTCAATATGCCAGCAACATGATCTAAAATTAATAATATTTGAACAAATAAATTATATGTTAGTATTTTAATATATATTATGCAGTCAGCGATACTTAAAAATAAAGTAATAAAGTTAATAGAATAATTTATAAAGCAAAATGCATGATTAAAAACATCATATATATTTTAACTGTAAAAAAAAATAAAGCAATTGCTGATTTCAACCATTATTCAAAATATAAACTGTTGGAATAATGTATCAACCATCTGAAAAGATACTTAATTGCAAAAAAGAAAAAATTAAGTATCAATCAATGTATTAAGTATCAGATTTTTTATTACCTTCATTACATCTTCTGTTTGTTTTTCAACCTCCACTGCAGTTTCAGCAGCATCATCAACAGTAGCAAAATTCATATGCTTTGGTGAAACAGTCGGATGATCAGAGTTATTCTATTAATATGCGTTGTGCAGTCAGTGATACTTTAAAAATAAAGTAATCAATTTCATAAATTAAAGTATATACCAACTACATGATTTAGATCATCATTTCTATTTTATAACTAAACAATTAGTTAATCAATGATACACAATTTTCATATAAAAAATGATGTATTAGAGTATCAAGCATACAAAAAATACTTTATTAAACTGATGGAATAAAATATCAACCATCTGAAAAGATATTTAATTGCAAAAAAGAAAAATCAAGCATATAAAAAATACTTAATTAAACTGATGGAAGAAAATATCAACCATCTGAAAAGATACTTAATTGCAAAAAAGAAAAATAAAGTATCAATCAATGTATTAAGTATCAGATTTTTATTACCTTCGTTACATCTTCTGTTTGTTTTTCAACCTCCACTGCAGTTTCAGCAGCATCATCAACAGTAGCAAAATTCATATGCTTTTGTGAAACAGTCGGATGATCAGAGTTATTCTATTAATATGCGTTGTGCAGTCAGTGATACTTAAAAAATAAAGTAATCAATTTCATAAATTAAAGTATATACCAACTACATGATTTAGATCATCATTTATATTTTATAACTAAACAATTAGTTAATCAATGATACACAATTTTCATATAAAAAATGATGTATTAGAGTATCAAGCATACAAAAAATACTTTATTAAACTGATGGAATAAAATATCAACCATCTGAAAAGATA
>NC_028641.1:46021382-46028966 GCF_001406875.1 Solanum pennellii | reverse complement strand
GTGGAGGGAGACATCTCATCAAGCTGATGGCTCGTCAATCCCGTAATAAGGCACTTCCCGGAATCTTCTGCCCACAGTCAATGCCAATTCAATTTGCAGTCCAATCTGATAGATGTCAAGAAACTGCACTACATCCTCACCTAACACGAATTCTCCATCAAAGATCTTAATCAACCACAATGATCCAAATAAACCTACCGAAATCACGGGAAAATGTGGAGTACATATCTACTCAGGCTGTCAATTCAGAAAGGAATAATACAGCAGCTTTCAGCTTGATGAGATGAGTTAATTGAATTTGGGGCGGGTCTAATTTGGGAATGGGTGGGTTTTTAAATTAATTTAGGTTATTTAAAATCTGGCCAATAGAAAATTGCCACGTCATTAATTAATTTATTAATTGGATTTAAAAAGTGACCGTTAAAAATAAAGGGTAATATAGGACCTAAAGGTAGACAGCAAGGGTATTTTAGGACTAATAGGTGGATGGAGGGTACTTTTGTACCATTTTTAATAGTTCAAAGGTATTTTAGGCCCTTTTCCGTTATATATTTATTCATATTGTCATATTGAATCATATGTCAATACCATTTCATATATTTTTCATACATTATGCATATAAAAATTTAACATTACATATTTAAAAGTGCAATCTATACAAATATCATACACATTTAAAAATTATAAATATATAGTGAAGCAGACTGTCATTTATATAATTTTTTTAAAAAATAGTATAAATATAACATTTGTCTATGTTCTATATATCAAATTATAATATGACATTCATAATTCATATAATGTTCATACATGATTCATACAGTGTTCCTATATTTTTTTGTTGCATTCAAAATTTATACAAAGTGAGACAGATTTAATAATTAGTAATATTCATTGATAATTTATATAAAACCATCAGTATTCATAATAAAAAACTGGAAAATTACATAAATAATTCATAAGTTAAAAAAACATGTCATTCAACAAAAACGTACAGTGTGCGATGAAAATTTCTACTTTCTGTTACGAAATTTTGGAGTAGGATAATTGGTGGTGTCCATAACTTGTTCTTTATGAGTTCGAGGTCCACCCTTCTTTCACAGATTCACCTACGGTTTGCTTTTCTTTCCCTTTTCTCTTCTTCTCGATTTTCTTTGGCTCTTTTTTTTTTCATTTTTGATTTTTCTGTTCTAGATTTTTCTTTTGCAGATGAAGATTGAGTTTGTGTTTGAGACAAAATGTTGAAAGATGGAGCATGAAATTCCTCAGATCTTGCTTCATCGTTCAACCTTCTACTTTTACGCGGGGGTTTCATTGCCTCTGTTCGACATTATACAGATTTTTGAGTGCAAATTTGGAAGATTTTTGACCAAAACCATAGATTTTGGTGAAGAGGAATGTTAATGTTGTAGATTTTTTAGCAAAACAGCTAATGTTGGTGAAGATTAATGTTAGGCGTGCGAAATAAAGAAGATTTGGTGAGGATTTGGGGAAGAACAAGATATTTGGGGAAGATGAATTTTTTTTTAAATGTAGCGTGTGACTGTTTTAAAACAAAAACTGGTATTGGTTTAGATAGTGGTGGATAGTTATTATGGAATGATAAAATCGCTATTATTTTGTAATTTTTTTTTAAAAAGTAACTATATAATGTTTAATTTAATTAATAATAGTTAAAGAGTTTTGTTTAAAAAAGGTAACTTAAAAAAAATAATGTAATCAAATAATTTGGTTTAAAAAAGGTAACTTAAAAAATTAATTTAATTAAATAGATTGATTTAAAAAAGGTAACTGAATAATAATTAGTTAAATAAATAAATTATTATTTAAATAATTAATGAGAATAATATATTTTTTCTTGATACGCTATAACTTGATAATAATATGCTATAAGTAGTTTATTATCAAAAAGTATGTTTATAACTTGATATTTATCATCTTAAATGTGTGTGGAGTGTTATTTTTATTTAATCTAACCAAGTCGTTGATTAGCTTAACTTCGAGTAAGATGTTTTGTAACGACCTGTTTAGTCGTTTTGAGCAGCAGATTTTATTTCTGGAAAAACTGGCTGATTGTAATGTTGGTCGAACAATAGGAGGTGCCGCCTTTCTACCCCTCTTTTTTAGGGTTTTCGGATCTTTAGATGTAGATGCTTCTTTGTTTTTTGAAGAATTTTTCTTGATAGAGCTTGATTTTTTCATGACCATGGTTTGATTCAACTATAAAGAACCCAGATCTACATAGAATTTGATTATGAAATCAATAATATACATAAAAAATTTTGAACAATAATCACAGAAAATATAAAAAAACGGAAAAAAATTGAAAAATAACAATGTGGATGATGATATGCCATCACTAAAAATACAAAAAAAAAAAAAACGAGAAAAAATTGAAAAATCGTAATAAGGATGATGATATACCTGATTTAGGACTCAAATTCAGAAGAGTATTGATAATAATCCTTACAATAATTCGAATTTCAAATTTGATTCACAAATTTTAATTGAAATCAGTGGGAAAAAATTAGGAGAAGTTTTTTTTTTTGGGGGGGGGGGGGGAGGCGGAAATCTTGGGAGTAGGTAATTTGGGAAGGTGATTTTTTGGGGGAAAGGTAAATATGCATTGGGAAGGTAAATTCTGATTTACCTTGGTAAGGTAAATATTGCCTTTTTAATATTTTAATGTATAAAATTTAATTAGTATCATTTGGGATAAAAAAAAGGAATTTTTGTAATTAAATACATCAGTAGGGAATTAATGAAATTAAATAAATTAAAGTATTGTATTTTAGTAATTTTTCCTATAAAAAAGGGGATAAGGTTGGGCTGACAATGCTGGAAATATTTCATATAAAGGCCCAAAATTTGCTTTGAAGTCACAATTTTGTAAAAAGAGAATTAATCTAAGTGTAAATTAGGTATATAGCATTTTATGTAGTCATATTCTCAAGTTATGGCATAAGAGTTTGATTTGCATTGTATAACATTTAATATATCAATTTATAGCATTTTTTTAAAAAGAAAATATTGTTAATTTTAAATTATTAAAAATAGATAGTAAAACAAAAAAAATGGATAAATTAATGTTAGAGAGTGTGATGCATGAAATTAGTTATTATTAATTATTGATCACTAATTAGCATATTTTAAGGGATTTGAAATTTTTTACAGATTAGATATACCATAAAAGTCTCGATTTAGTTTTAATGATAATAAGTTATGATTTAAATCCTTAAAATACTCTAATCTGTTATTTTCTTTCCTTAAACGTGCATTGTTTTTTTTTTTTTCAGAATTGAGTATTATTTTGATATTTGAATATGTTATATTTTTTGTTTTTTTTTTTAAAAAAAATTCTTAAAATTTGACGTTGAAAACGATTAGATTTGATTTAATAAAGAATATTGTGTCAATATTAATTAAACATGGTGGCAAGTTAAATTCATCAGGTTAATTTTTAATTATGATTTGTTATGTTTTAAGTATAAATTGTTGGTTGTAATATATATTTTTTTTGTCATGTATTGAATTTTTTTTTTATTTCTGTTATATTGCAGATGCTGATATGATATATTTTTCGTGATACAATTACGATGTGTATATGATACCATGAAAAATATTAAGTAATAGTAATTTTCTTTTGATTTGTAATTAAAATGAAGATTGGTGTGATAATTAATTTATGTAGAAAATACAAAAATTTACAGATTTTGAATCATTGTGCAGTTTTGTTTGTGAAAAAGAATATGAACAAAGTCTGATAATTTGTATTAATATTTTTTGAAAGTTATATAAAATGTGAATTTTTGATAAAAGTCACTCCATATTATATTTAAATTGTCAGGTGATAAAATTTTGTATATTGATGAAATATGAAAACATATTTATGTATGTAATGTATGAATATATTGTATGAAATATGTATGAAAGCCCATTTTTTGATTGTATATATCAGTGTTTGATTTGTTATACATATATATATATATGAATTTTGTATAAAGTTTGGATTAATTGTGTATTAGATCTTTAATAAAATTGTATATGAAAGTGCTTTTTTTTATTATATGTATTAGTGAATTATATAGTATTTTTGTATGAATTGATTTTTTATAAGTGATATGTTACATATATATGAATTGTGTATAAACAGTGGATTAATTGTGTATGAAATTGGATTTTTGTTGTTGTATATATCAGTGAAATATATAGAAAGTGTGTATGAATTGTGTCTAAAATGATGTCACCCGGTCAAAAAAGAACAGCGGGAAGACCCAAATTTGAACGCTGGAAGGGGTTCGCTGATGTGAAATTCAAGAGGACAAAAAGCACATGCAGTAGATGCCATCAAGTACAAATAGTTAAATCACATGTTCTATTTTTTTATTGAATCATATTATTTTTCATACAATGTTCATACATTGTATATAAAACTGTTCATATGTTAACATTTGTTACCATTAATAAGTCATATAATATTCATATAGTATGCATACAATTATTGCATATTGAATGGGGACTATATACAAAATTTATACATTTATACAAGCAATATTTGCATATAAAATAATGTATGTTTATGTTCTACATATCAAAGTATAATATGATATAATTCATACATTTTTCATACCAGTAATATAAGTTACATTTGTTTCTGTTTTGTATTTGAAAGTATACAGTTATCATACAGAATTCATACAATAAGAGTTTAATTTGTATTGAATAAGTAATTTATGCAAAAGTCATACACATTTATTAAGGTATAATTACATATTCGGAAAAGGGCCTAAAATACCCTTAAACTATTAAAAATGGTACAAAATTACCCTCCATCCACCTATTAGTCCTAAAATATCCTTGCTATCTACCTTTAGGTCCTATATTACCCTTTATTTTTAACGGTCACTTTTTAAATCCAATTAATAAATTAATTAATGACGTGGCAATTTTCTATTGGCCAGAATTTAAATAACCTAAATTAATTTAAAAACCCACCCGTTCCCAAATTAGACCCGCCCCAAATTCAATTAACCCATCAACTTCTTTGTCCCAGCAAAAATGTGGAGGGAGACATCTCATCAAGCTGATGGCTCGTCAATCCCGTAATAAGGCACTTCCCGGAATCTTCTGCCCACAGTCAATGCCAATTCAATTTGCAGTCCAATCTGATAGATGTCAAGAAACTGCACTACATCCTCACCTAACACGAATTCTCCATCAAAGATCTTAATCAACCACAATGATCCAAATAAACCTACCGAAATCACGGGAAAATGTGGAGTACATATCTACTCAGGCTGTCAATTCAGAAAGGAATAATACAGCAGCTTTCAGCTTGATGAGATGAGTTAATTGAATTTGGGGCGGGTCTAATTTGGGAATGGGTGGGTTTTTAAATTAATTTAGGTTATTTAAAATCTGGCCAATAGAAAATTGCCACGTCATTAATTAATTTATTAATTGGATTTAAAAAGTGACCGTTAAAAATAAAGGGTAATATAGGACCTAAAGGTAGACAGCAAGGGTATTTTAGGACTAATAGGTGGATGGAGGGTACTTTTGTACCATTTTTAATAGTTCAAAGGTATTTTAGGCCCTTTTCCGTTATATATTTATTCATATTGTCATATTGAATCATATGTCAATACCATTTCATATATTTTTCATACATTATGCATATAAAAATTTAACATTACATATTTAAAAGTGCAATCTATACAAATATCATACACATTTAAAAATTATAAATATATAGTGAAGCAGACTGTCATTTATATAATTTTTTTAAAAAATAGTATAAATATAACATTTGTCTATGTTCTATATATCAAATTATAATATGACATTCATAATTCATATAATGTTCATACATGATTCATACAGTGTTCCTATATTTTTTTGTTGCATTCAAAATTTATACAAAGTGAGACAGATTTAATAATTAGTAATATTCATTGATAATTTATATAAAACCATCAGTATTCATAATAAAAAACTGGAAAATTACATAAATAATTCATAAGTTAAAAAAACATGTCATTCAACAAAAACGTACAGTGTGCGATGAAAATTTCTACTTTCTGTTACGAAATTTTGGAGTAGGATAATTGGTGGTGTCCATAACTTGTTCTTTATGAGTTCGAGGTCCACCCTTCTTTCACAGATTCACCTACGGTTTGCTTTTCTTTCCCTTTTCTCTTCTTCTCGATTTTCTTTGGCTCTTTTTTTTTTCATTTTTGATTTTTCTGTTCTAGATTTTTCTTTTGCAGATGAAGATTGAGTTTGTGTTTGAGACAAAATGTTGAAAGATGGAGCATGAAATTCCTCAGATCTTGCTTCATCGTTCAACCTTCTACTTTTACGCGGGGGTTTCATTGCCTCTGTTCGACATTATACAGATTTTTGAGTGCAAATTTGGAAGATTTTTGACCAAAACCATAGATTTTGGTGAAGAGGAATGTTAATGTTGTAGATTTTTTAGCAAAACAGCTAATGTTGGTGAAGATTAATGTTAGGCGTGCGAAATAAAGAAGATTTGGTGAGGATTTGGGGAAGAACAAGATATTTGGGGAAGATGAATTTTTTTTTAAATGTAGCGTGTGACTGTTTTAAAACAAAAACTGGTATTGGTTTAGATAGTGGTGGATAGTTATTATGGAATGATAAAATCGCTATTATTTTGTAATTTTTTTTTAAAAAGTAACTATATAATGTTTAATTTAATTAATAATAGTTAAAGAGTTTTGTTTAAAAAAGGTAACTTAAAAAAAATAATGTAATCAAATAATTTGGTTTAAAAAAGGTAACTTAAAAAATTAATTTAATTAAATAGATTGATTTAAAAAAGGTAACTGAATAATAATTAGTTAAATAAATAAATTATTATTTAAATAATTAATGAGAATAATATATTTTTTCTTGATACGCTATAACTTGATAATAATATGCTATAAGTAGTTTATTATCAAAAAGTATGTTTATAACTTGATATTTATCATCTTAAATGTGTGTGGAGTGTTATTTTTATTTAATCTAACCAAGTCGTTGATTAGCTTAACTTCGAGTAAGATGTTTTGTAACGACCTGTTTAGTCGTTTTGAGCAGCAGATTTTATTTCTGGAAAAACTGGCTGAGTCGACGGATCCCACGACGGACTGTCATGGGCACGACGGACCGTCGTGGGGGTCTCGTTCCAAAACACTTAGAATTCTGAAATTTGGGTACTGAAATCGACTCTCTGAACTTCGTAACGGAAAGGCAGGACGGACCGTCGTGGGCACGACGGACCGTCACACATCTTCCACAGAAATTAACTCTCTGAACTTTGCGACGAACCTGCAGGACGGACCGTCACAGCCATGACGGACCGTCACAGGTTGCGTAACCCAGGCTGGGTCGGATTTCTATTAAAAGTTTTTAAGGGCCGTTTTGGACTATTCCTGCTATAATTATAAATTTAGTGGGTTAATGTTAATAATTTAACTACTGGGGGGTTAAAAGAGCTAACCTTGAAATAAATAATGAGTTAATTCATCATCTTTTATACTTAATTATATGCTAATTAGGGTAAAAGAAAGAGGGTTT
>NC_028641.1:45989841-46014275 GCF_001406875.1 Solanum pennellii | reverse complement strand
CACGTACCGACACAAGAGGAATAAAGATAATGAATCTTGAAATATGTTAATATACTCAATCTAAAGAACATGTTTCCCAAAAGAGTATGGTGTGGAGGCTTGAGTCCTCATAGATGTGGTTGGTGATGTTGTAAATGATTCTTATACTTGTTGCTGTCACCTGTTAAGAATATTAGTTGATTTTATGTTATTATCTGACATATATTGTTTTCTATTTTGAGTTGGCCGATGATACCTACTCAGTACTCGTGTTTTGTACTGACCCCCTACTTGTAATTGTTTTTCTTTGTTATTTGTGGAGTGCAGCAAACGTACCATCGTCTTCAACTCAACCGCAACTCTAGCCAGTCTTCATCACGTCGGATCTCACGGTGAGCTAATGCTTCTAGCTTGGACTGGATCATCTTCTTCATGTCTTGATGCCTTGAAGTTCCGGCATGGACTAGCTTTTACTTATTTTAGCTTCTTAGATACTCTTAGATTAGTAATTTGAGGATAGATGTTCTTGTGGTGATGACTTCCAGATTTTGAGAATAATGATTGATAAATTTTAGAAGTTATTTAATTGATTTCGTTAATGAGTTTTAAGTCTTCCGCATCGTATTTTGTTCATTATGGTTAAAATGTTGAGGTTTAGATTGGTTGGTTCGCTCACATAGTAGGGTAAGTGTGGGTGCCAGTCGCGGCCCGTTTTTGGTCGTGACATGTTTATTTTACATTAATTAGTCCGCGAGTTTCTTAATTTCAATCAAGGCAAAAATAACAAAATTAATTATAAACTAAAAGGAATTGAGACATCACTAAGGAACTTGGACAAAAATAAAATTTGATACAGTATTAAGTAAAATCAAAATATTTTTTAGACAATTTTCGAATATTCATAAAATAAACTAATTATACAATAAGAGACATACAAAAATATATATCGTTTCAAGACTATAAAAATTTTACAGCTACTTTAAAAACGACTAAAAATATTTTGAATTTTAAAAAGTCGACTATTTCAACCTGTCGGAATTTAAGAAACCCGTTAATTAATTCTAATCGAGGAGGGTCAAAATTGGGTGTCGACAGTGAGTGCTACAACCACTATCAATATACCATTCATTGTTCTGCCGAAACATCACATTTAAAAGCAAAAAGAAAAAGATTTTCTTCCATTTCTTCCTCCTGTCCTCACAGAAATTTGTTTGTTCCTGTTGCTTGTGCAACAATCATTCTCAATGTGGCCAATTTTTTTACAAAAGTTACATTGCAGTTTGCCTTTGTGCCAATATTTTTTTGCATAATGATTAGTCCTCTTGAAAATTTTACAAAAAAGACTAGTACTTTTCTCACCTTTTTCTTCAACCTTCTTAGAAGAGTCATTATGATCTTGCTTTTCTTTTTAGATTTTAATTCTTCTTTTATTTATTTTTTGAGAAATTTTGAAAATTTCTCACTTGTTCTGATTGGAAAGTCGTCTCTCTGATTGATCTTCACGAAAAAACTTTTAAATTCTGGTGTGCACAAAATGATTCGACTAACACTTTGATCAAAAGTTTAGAAAGATCTTTTGTCTCCTCAGTGATAGAAATAATATACTCATACTTTTCTGTGACACTAATTATAATCTTTTCCAAAATTGTTGAAATTGTATCAGCATAATTGTTCATTTCATTAACAATATTCATGACTTTTGTGCAATATTCATCTATTTATTTAGATTCTATCATCTTCAAATTTAGAAACTTTCTTCTAAGAGTTTGATGGTTTATATTGCGTACCTTTTCATCACCATACGCTTCGATTTCTAGAGACTCCCAAGTTTTCTTTGCAGTCTCATAAGTAGTAATTTTTACAAAATATGCTCTTAACACTCTCATTTGGGTTTTCCTCAAGGCTTTTGCATCTTGACGATACTTAGCATCAAGATTTTTCATCTCTGCTGCTGTAAGTTCACTATCGTTGTCTGGCTCTTCAAAGTCATTTGCAACAATAGTCCACAAACCTTCAGCTTTCAGATGTGTTCTCAATCTTATCTTCCAGTATTCAAAATCGGTTCCATCAAAAAATTAATTAAGAACAACAGAAGAATCAACACCTTCATTTTTTTGGATGCAATATTTTTTATTCAGCTAACCCTAGATTAGGAACAAAACCTGCTCCGATACCAATGTGCAGGAAATATAGAAGGGGAATACTATCTTTTAGAGAATGCTCAAGTTTTATATTGGATACTTAAGGCCACTCAAAATGATTACAATCATCAACTACATCACTATTTATACTACTAAAAATAGGAAACAAAAGGTCTTGAACAATTAATTAGATACATGTATCACAAATTACTAGATACATGTATTAAAAAATCCTAAAAGACTTCTTGAGAAATTAAGAAACAATATTAAAACACTAAGCATCAAGGTGTTAATGCATTAATTCCAACAAGGTGGCTTATCCTATATCAAATGAAAGGTCTTGGAATCCTCTTTCCAACCTCACAAAGTTTGCTTATTGTTGAGCTCGTATTAGAGGGATATGCTCATTTGAAGTCGGATTTTCAATTTAAGAAAAGTTACCCGGATTTAAGAGCGGTATTTTTGTCTTATCCTTACCCTATCAGATTTATTTCGTCTATAGTAATTAATTAGGAGTGTAAACTTAATTGGTTCAGTTTATGCAATTAAAAATCAAGTTAGGATTCTTAGAAAATATTTCAAGAAGAGAAACGAGGAGAAAGGTCAAGATTTCGTCAAGTTCTTGAGGTTTTGTTGCGGATTTCGCCAAGGGTTGATCCCTAACGAGGTATGCGAGTTCACATAGCATTGGGTTCATTTACCCCGCGTAAATCGTGTTATGTTCAGCATTATTTCTTCCTAGAAACTTGAAAGATTGATGCTCTTGATAAGTGTTCTTGAATCGGGATGATATTGGTGAGTTTTTGAGGAAATCTTGTTGATTTTGAGTAGATTCTTGTCTATATGAATTGGGTTACGAAATTTAAGAGAATTTTAGAAAAAAAATGGAAGTTAGTCGAATTAAGGCCACAAAATAAGTTGAAAAATTCGTCAGGAAGACTAGGGGAAAGGCTGGCGTGGCGTACCCTAGATGCGCCAGAAGTGCGCCATTATAGTGTCTTTGAAATTTTAAGACTTCTTTTTAATTTTTAGACAAAAATTAATTTTTTTTACTTTATAGATTTAAATATATGGGATGACCCAATATTAAGATTTTTTAAAAATTAAATATTATCATTTAAAACAAATAAAAGAAATAACTAAGTAGTAAAGAAATTAATTTAATTAAATTAGGGTTAAAGGAATTCTAAGACCAAAAGATGAAATGAGGGGTACGTTTGAACCAAAAACAAAGGTAAGAGATATTTTTAGACCAAAAGATTAAAGGACGGTATTGTTGATCCATTTCCATCGGTTTGAGGTATATGTAATATGTAATATGCGACAATTACAATAACATTTTTACTTATTGTATGTGTACATAATCTATTTGTGCTTAGTCAAAATGTTCTACCGTTGTAATTTAACAAAACATTATTTCATTTTAACCTATCAAATACAAATGTAAATGAAAATGATTATGTTGATCGGTGATCCCCGAAAAATCTTTAAAAACTTTATTTTATGGACATCCTCTTAATATTTTTGCCTTTAGGTTAAAATATTTAAAAAACAACAAGAATGAAAAATATTTTGACTTCTCTTTATTTGTTGAGGGTGGGTGGGGCGTATTGGCTTGTTGGTGGAAATAGAAAAAGATGAAGTAATAAATATACAAATTTATAATGATAGATATGTACTAAATGATAAAAATTAAATGTAAATATATTATCCACACCTATAATAATAAAACATTTAAATATTGGTTAACTAAGAGTGTATAATGATTCAAGGGAAGAAGATAGTTTTTTGTTTGTTTTGGAAAATAAGTCAATTCAGTACTTATTACCTATTTTTATCTGGAAAATAAATTAAGAAAATATCCCTAAAATATTTACATGTAGACTAATGAATAATGAGCTTGTAATGAAATTAATTATTTCTACTATTTTGCTTAGAAAAATAATTTTTTATTCATTTAAGTAATTTATATGTACAATGTATTTACTAAAACAGTTCATATGCCATGTAAAACCATTACTACACCAAATGTATCACTTGAGAAATTGCTATATAAATCAGTCTTCATATTTCTTTTTTACTCACTAAATCTTCTCTGAATATAAAATATTTCTTCTATATTTTCAGATTAAATTCCCTATGTATTTTCATATGGCAGAGAAAACAAATGGTGGTGTAGCTATGGTGATGACGACGGTTACCCCAACTGAGATTTGATATAGGGGTGTGAGGAAGAGGCCACGAGGGAGGTATGGATCCGTTATTACAAACCCCATTCAAAAGGTACGTGTCTGGCTAGGGACCTTTGATACAAAAGAAGAAGAAGCAAGAGCATATGATAAGGCGGAGAGGATATATCACGACCATAAAGCGAAACTTAATTTCCCCACGTTAGATAAGGATAACCTAGAATATCCTCTTAAAAATGAGAACCATGTAAAACATGAGCTCAATCTTAAACTCACCCTCGCTACGCCAGGGAGCAAGTGAAATTTTATTGATTACTTCAGTTATTTCAAGAAATAGTTTCATTTATAGTTGTGATTTTTAGAAGAACAAAAAAATACAGAAATATTTTCTTATACCTCCTCAATATCATAGAAATAATTTTTTATTAATTTAGAAAATTAATTATGTCTTCTTTGTTGTATAATTTTTTTCTTCTTTTTTGATAAAATATATGAACAATTAACACTCAACTCACTAAGCTTCCATTGACAGCCATTAGAGGAAGCTTTGAAAGAGAGAAAAAATTTATTCAGTGAAAGAGATAAATGAAAACAGATACGTTGTATTGGTACATGATCTTGTATATGTACAATATTTTCTAACAAACTTTTAACTAACTTCAACTAACAACTTTAACTAACTTAATTAACTAGTAATGAATAATTTGCCCTCATATCATGTTATGCCTATTTCTTCAGTCCCCCTCAAGCTGGCTGGTATGAAGATATTCAACATGCCTAGCTTGCCTACTAGATATTCATGTTGTGGTCGTGGCAAACCTTTAGTTAACACATCTGCCAATTGATCTTTGGAACTTACATGCACTGTTTTGATAAAGTCTTCTTGAATTTTCTACCTGATGAAATGGTAGTCTATCTCAATATGTTTTGTACGTTTATGAAAAACAGGATTTGCAGCAATCTGTAATGCAACCTTGCTATCACTGTGCACAATTACAGGAGTTATTACTTCACCATCCAATTCTTTCAATAGAGTAGTTAACCACACTACTTCAAAGACAACATTTTCCATACTCCTATATTCAGCTTCTGCTGAACTTCTGGACACCAAGTCTGCTTCTTTGATTTCCATGAAATAAGTGAGCTCCCATGTTTGATCACAAAACCTGAAACTGATCTTCTTGTATTTGGGCAAGAAGCCCAATCTGAATCACAGAAGACTGTCAGTAAATTGGAAGCCTTGCTACTCAATAGTATACCTAAAGTTGGCTCTCTTTTGATATACTTCATTACCCTTACTGTTGCATCCCAGTGAGACTGTTTAGGCTGTTGTAAAAATTGATTAATAGTCTGTACTGCATAGCTTATGTCAGGTCTTGTAAGTGTTTAGTATAACATCTTCCCAATCAATCTTTGGTATTTTGTCTTGTCTTCGAGCATGTTATCATCTCCTCTTTGTACCAAACCATCAAGTTCTGGTGTAGTCAATTTTGCATGAACTTCTAGTGGTGTCCATGCTGGTTTAACAGCTCCTACACCCAGTTCTGAAATAATTTCCAAAGCATATTTCCTCTGATTTATCAGAATACCTTTAGAAGATCTATAAAACTCCATTCCAAGAAAAAATTTCAGTGTACCTAAGTCTTTGATTTTGAATGCTGCATGTAAAGATGCTTTGGTTTCCTCAATAGTAGATATACTACTACCTGTTACTAACATATCATCCACATAGACCAAAATAATGACAATATCATTCCCTTTCTTCCTTATGAACAATGAGTGATCCATAAAACTTTGAACAAATCCTAATTGAATCAATGCCTCAGATAACTTCATATTCCACTGTCTACTAGCATGTTTTAACCCATACAGAGATTTAACAAGTCTACAAATAGTGCTTCCACCACTAGACTCCCCTGACTTGGTAAACCCTGAGGAAGATGCATGTATACCCATCATCTAAATCACCTTGAAGAAAAACATTATAAACATCTAACTGATGAATATGCCAATTATGTTGAGCAGCCAGTGATAAAACAATCCTCACAGTAGCAATCTTGACAACAGGGGAGAATGCTTCATGGTAATCCAGCCCCTCTTGCTGATTATACCCCTTAGCCACCAGCCTAGCCTTGAATCTCTCCACTTCACCAGAAGCCTTCAACTTAACCTTATACACCCATCGACAGCCAATGGCCAATTTGCCATGAGGTAAGGAAACCAAATCCCAAGTATGATTGAGCTTAAGAGCCTCCAACTCAGAAGCCATAGCATCAACCCACCTTTTATCCTTAATAGCCTCAGCATAGGACCTAGGATCATGTATTTGAGAAAGAGAGCTAAGAAACACTTGATGAGAAGGAGAAATAGTTTCATAAGACAAATATGCACTGAGGGGGTGAGTAACATGAGCAGCCTTTTTGGTGACATAATCACATGCCAAAGAGGTGCCTTAGAGATTCTGTGTGACCTTATTAATGGAATAGGATTGGACATAGGTAAGACTATATCTGGATATGTATGACGAACAACAAGAGATGGAGTATGATTTGGTGAACTAGAAGACTGTATAGGCAAAGAAACAGGTTCTTCATTCACAATGATATGAGAATCAGAAATAGAAAAAACAGATTCTTCATTCACAATGGTATGGGAATCAGAAATAGTTGTGGTGTCATTAGTAGGAAAAGACTCAGAAGACCAAAGAAAATGATCAACCTGAGGAACAGGCTCAGAAGAAGATTGAAAAGGAAAAATATGTTCCCTGAAAGTGACATCCCTATTGATAAAATTTTTTTGTTGGGTTAAATCAAATAAAACATACCCTTTATTAGTAGTAGAGTAACCCATGAACACAGATGGCACTGCTCTAGAAGCAAATTTATCATTTCTAGGTAAAGCACTAGCATAACAAAGACACCCAAAAGTTCTTAAATGACTAACTGAAGGTAGTTTCCCAAAAAACAATTCATAAGGCAATTTACAACCAAGAACTTTTGATGGTAATCTATTAATAACATAAGCTGCGGTTAGAATGCAATGACCCCAGTATTTAATAGGAACATGGCCTTGAAATCTAAGACGCAAGTTTCAAGTAAATGTCTATGTTTTGTTTCAACCACACCATCTGCTGAGGAGTATAAACGCAAGTTTTCTGATGAATAATACCAAGTTCCTGAAAAAGTTTTTGCATCTCAACATTGACAAACTCACTACCATTATCTGTTCTAATCCTTTTAACAGTAGCCTGGAATTGAGTGTGTATCATATTGGAAAATTGTTTCAATACTAATACAACATCACTCTTAAACTTTAGCAGAAAAATCCAGGTAATATGAGAGAATTCATCAACAACAGTCAAAAAATGTTTATTCCCATCAAAAGTTTCAGCATGATATGTCCCCCAAACATCTAAATGTAACAATTCAAACACTGCAACAGAAGTGCTAGTAGAATGATGAAAAGAAATTCTAGTGTGTTTAGCTAGAGGACACACTTCACAATCAACTACAATAGATTTACACTCATCTAGTTTATAACCAAGCAAATGCTTCATAGAAACACTGGAAGGATGGGCAAGTCTTCTATGCCACAACAATATATCTTCCTGTCTCTTCTCTACAACATTAACTCTGTGAATCTCTCCAGTTGAATTATTAGAATGTATATCATGTGGTGGTGAGAACATTATGTATAAACCATCACTCTCCTTACCAATCCCCTTCAAGGTCCCACTGGTAAGGTCCCGGAACAAGCAGAAACCAGGATAAAAAGAGACAAAACAATTAAGCTCTCTAGTTATCTTTGAAACTGAAAAAGATTATACTTAAAATCTGGTATGCACAGAACATTTTCAAGCATTGCTATATCTCCCAAACTGAATTTTCCTATTGTGAGACACCATTGTCACTTCACCATTGGGAAAATGAACTTTCCTTTTATGTTATGATCTTACATATTCTATATCAGTCAGTGTATCAAAACTAGCAGTCATATGATTTGTAGCTCCTGTGTCAATTATCCACTTTGTCTGCTTTACTGTGGACAAAGTTTTGAAATCAATACCTGCCATATGAGCCATGTAATTTGGTTGCTTATCATTATCAAGCATCATGTTGATCTTATCCTGCTGTTTCTCAGTCAAGTATGGTGCTCTTTGAAAATCTCCTCTTCCATTTGAGCATTCAGTCTTGAATCCTACACTCACATTTGAATGTACACTTTCATTTTGAGCATTATAGGCAGTAGCTTCTCCTTGATATCTCTGTTTACTATTGTCTTCATTTTGAGCAGTGTTTGCATTAGGAAACTCTTCCTTCTTCTTTCCTTTATATCCTGGTGGATATCCAATCAATTTGTAACATACATTTTCTGTGTGACCTTTAAGCTTGCAGTGATCATATTGAAGATTCCAATTCTTTGGTGGTCTGTAATGAATGTTTCCTCTCCCTGCCATCATAGCTCATAATTCAACTCTTTCTCCTGAATTGACAATTGACCTTTGACTCTCTCTTTTGATTAACACAGTGTAGGCCTTATTGATATTAGGAGTTGGACTTGTCATCAGTATTTGGCTCCTAGCCTGTTCATAATTCTCATTCAACCCCATAAGGAATTGCTTCACTTTTAACCTCTTAACATGTAACATAAAATCCTTGGATTTGACACAATCACAAGGAGGTGGTGTCATACTATCAAATCTGCCCAGAATTGTCTCAATTTTGAGAAATAAGTTGAAACATTATCAGTTCCTTGAATCAAGGTTACCATATATTTATGCAATTGATAGATTCGTGAGGTGTTTACCTTATCAAACCTCTCCTTAAGATCTTCCCAGATCATCTTCGCATTTTTTGCATAGACAATCCCTGCATGTAGTTCCTTTGTTACTGATCCCAGTATCCATCCAATCAGAATAGCATCACATCTATCCCATTGATGAGCTAGATCTGAAGGAAAATCCTTTTTCTTCCAGGTTCCATCTACGATCCCCAACTTGTTTTTTCCAAGCAATTGGATTCGCATTGACCTGCTCCAGATTGAGTAGCTTTCAGATCCTATTAATTGGATAGGAATAATCGGACCTCCAGTTGTATCTGAAGGATGTATAAAGAGTGCATGTGTGTGGTCGATCTTCGTGGCTGCCATTACTGTTCTGCTTCAGCAATTACACTCGTCTTCCAACTACAATGCTACTCTATCTAAAACAATCGATTAAAAACTCACAATAGTGGTTATAGGCTCTGATACCATGATAAAATTTATGAACAATTAACACTCAACTCACTAAGCTTCCATTGACAGCCATTAGAGGAAGCTTTGAAAGAGAGAGAAATTTTATTGAGTGAAAGAGATGAATGAAAACAGATACGTTGTATTGGTACATGATCTTGTATATATACAATATTTTCTAACAAATTTTTAGCTAACTTCAACTAACAACTTTAACTAACTTGATTAACTAGTAATGACTAAATTGCCCTCATATCATGTTATGCCTATTTCTTCATTTTTTCCTTTACTGATTTAGCTTAATGTATTTTTATTTGGTTGCATAATTGGATTGACAATCGAAAATATGGCAGAGTTAATATTTGTTCCCTAGCATGCTCGGAATAGTAGAATAACATAACTATGAGATTGGATTAGTTAAGAAAATAAAGTCCTCCTAGGTGTTTAGTTTTATTTTTTATAAGAAGCATGATACAAGTTATTTATATGAGCTTTAAATATTTTAATTTTAATAATTATTGTGATTTTAATATTTTTTAAACAATTTCTAAATATATAGATTATCTTCCAAATAATTTAAATATTATATGTTCGAATTCACAATTAAAATAAACAAGTTTAATCAAAATTTAAACTTATCTTTTAAATTGAAATAGCAACTAAAGAACAAGTCATCACAATAAAATCTTACAAAATTGTAGAAAAAAGTTAGATTGCACTAGGTTACTTAGAAACCTAGGTATTTTTTTATTATCGTGTCATTTTATTGCTTTAGTGTTTGTGACATAGATGATAGTGTCTCTACTGGATTGTTATTGTTGACTTCTCGCCAATTGAATAAAAAGATCCTCCCTCCGATTAATTTTATTTGTTGTTTTCTTTATTACATATCAAGGGAATTTGTAAGGTAATGTACATACATTAAGAAAAATATGTATAAATATAATTTGAATAATATTTTTCACAATTCTCTTTTATGAAATTATACATATATAACTTTATAAGTAGATTATAAAACTTTATTAAAGGAAAATGAAAATATGGGTGGAAATCAAATATCCACCTTGACCTTCGAAAAATTTAATTATTTTGAACAATGAAAAAAACTCAAAATTTCACTTAGGGTCTGTTAGGAGTAAACAAAGTATATTTAATTTTATACATGATTTATTAGGAAAAACATTTATAAGAGGAAAATTTGACTAAATTATGAATCATCTAATAATGGCAGGGAATACGAGTAAAATTGATTGAAAGGAGTAGATGTATTAATTGAATTTTGAGATTATTTGACTAAGTTTTTCTTATTAAAATCTAGGTATTCTTAGGCATTTCATTGAGACGTAAGAAGGGTTTTCTTCTAAAATATTGTTTCGGGACTTGCAATCCGTACTAAATTCTTTTTTAAAAAATTCAACTCGCCCCATGTTACACCCTCATGAAAGCCAAATTAATTAGAGGAAATTATACTAACTTTTGAATCATCTATTTTAAACGAGGAATACAAGTAAAATGAATTGGAGTGAGTAGATGTATTAATTGAAATTTTGAGATCATGTAACTTAATTTTCTTCTTAAAATCAAGGTAATCTTAGGTATCACATTGAGACTTAAGAAATATGCCTTCCAAAATGTTGTTTTGGGATTTACAATCCGTACCAAATTCATTTTGAAAAAAATTAAACTCTCCCCACTTCGCACCCACATAAAAGCCAAATCCGCCCACCCCAATTCCACCATTGACATCACAAGTCTTTTTATATTTAAATGTAAGTGAATTGAAAGGGGTCACAGATCTTATTTTTCTTTCTTATCACTTGCTTAGCTTGACTAAAACATTATTACAATCTGCTTTCAATGATATTAAATCTAAGTTATCATGCTGTTATGTAAAAAACAGTTCAGATCGTACTTCATAGTTTTGAAAAATGTATGTGGATTGAATATAGGATGATTATTGGTTATTAATTTTTATATTTATACTGTTTACTCGATACATATATCATTAATATAATGTTTTTTCTGCTATATAAACCTTTTGTGTCTAAATAACTAAACTAAAATTTTCATAAAAGACCGAAAATTAATACAACACAGAAGAAATAACTATGTTTCTAAAATAATACAACATTACTTTTGTCATCAAAAGAATCAAAAATGATTTATGTCTTAGTATTTTTTTCTTTATAAAAAAGTTAAAAGTGAAATAAAACTACCGACAAGATAGTGGGGTTTAACTTTTGGCTGAAGGGAATCATGGAGAGAAATTATAAATGCACTCTGATCGTTATTTTTTATATGGGTTGTAATATTTTGCATGAAAAGAGAGATATGTTTCCTAGTTACGTAAAATAAAAGGTTCACAGTGCCATTCAATATTATGAAAAAGAATTATAGAAATATCTCGATGTGGAATGATGTAAAAGATGTTCTTGTTAAGAAAGTTTTAATACTTCATTGAAGTGAAAGGAAATTAGTAGTCAATAATCGTTCATGACTGGATTTCCAATAGATTAAAATTAATGTCTAGATTAAACTCTGCATGTTGGTTTTAGAGGAACCGACAAAATTCGGTTCCGAGTATGTTTACCAAAAAAGTGGATCAAAGTCAAACCTTAAGGAAAACATAAAGGCTAAAAGGCCTAATTACAACGACTCCAAACGAAAGCCTCGATACCTGAATCGATCATCACATTTAACCAAAGTTGTAACAAACCCACCTAAGAAAGAACTAAAAATAGAAATAACTAATTTTAAAAAATAAAAATAACACTACACACACATTTAAGATGATAAATATCAAATTATAAACATACTTTTTAGTAATAAACTACTTATAGCATATTATTATCAAGTTATAGCATATCAAGAAAAAATATATTAATCTCATTAATTTTTTAAATGATAATTAATTTAATTAAATAATTACATTTATTATTCAGTTACTTTTTTTTTAAAACAATCTATTAATTAAATTAATATTTTAAGTTACCTTTTTTAAACCAAACTATTTGATTACATTTTTTTTAAGTTATATTTTTTAAACAAAACTCTTTAACTAGTGTAAATTAAATTAAACATTATATAGTTACCTTTTTAAAAAAATTACAAAATAATAGGGATTTTATCATTCCATAAGAACTACCCACCACTATCTAAACCAATAACAGTTTTTTTAAAAAACCATCACACATTATTTTTTTAAAAAAATATTTATATCCTCCAAATATATTGTTCTTCCCCAAATTCTCACCAAATCTTCTTGTTGCACGCCTAACATTTAATCTTCACCAAATTTGGCTGTTTTGATAAAAAAATCTACAACATTTCACTCTCAAATTTGTATAACTTCTAACATTCTTCTTCACCAAATCTTCCACTTTTGCACTCAAAAAACTGTATAATGTCGAAGAGAGGCAATGAAACCCCGCGAGAAAGTAGAAGGTTGAACGATGAAGCAAGATTTGAGGAATTTCATGCTCCATCTTTCAACATTTTGTCACAAACACAAACTCAATCTTCATCTGCAAAAGAGAAATCTAGAACAGAAAAATCAAAAATGAAAAAAAAACAAACAGCCAAAGGAAATCGAGAAGAAGAGAAAAAGGAAAGAAAAGCAAACCGTAGGTGAATCTGAGAAAGAGACAAAAGAAAGAGGAAAGGAAAACAAATTGAATACTCATCAGATTCTGACCCTGATTTTGTAGATGAGTTGATAAGTCAAAATAAAAAAAAATCAAGAACCACTGAAATCGATACTTCACAGTTAGAAGAAACAATTAAGCCCCATTTTTTTTAAAGGTTAGTAAAAGTTTTTTTATTTAAATTAAAATTATCTGTTTAATTTTGTTCTAATTTCGATTTTAATTGTGAATAGTAGAGTACATGTTTTATGTTGTGTTATTTGTGTATGAAATAATTAATATATATTTTTTATTATAGAAGTGTATGAAATATTTGTATTAAGTTTGTATGATGTTTTTGACTATTAATATTCATAATAAAAACTAAATACTTTATGTTTTGATTTTGTATATTTAGTGTTGAATAAACTGTGTATGAAATAATGTTGTAAGTTTGTATGAATTTGTATGAAATGCTACATCTATTTTATTACATTATAAATGTAAAAACAATGTATGAATTGTGTATGATTTATTGTATTAAGTTTGTATGCTATGTGTATGAAATTACATATTTGTTTCTCTTACATTATCAATATATGAAACATGTATGAATTGTGTATGATTCAATGTATTAAATTGGTATGCTATGTGTATGAAATTCTATATTTGTTTCTCTTACATTATCAATATATGAATAATGTATCAATATTGTTTGATTTTGTACATTTAGTGATAAATGAATTGTATATGAAATAATGTATTAAGTTTGTATGAATTTGTATGAAATGCTATATTTGTTTTATTACATTATCAATATATTAATAATGTATCAATTCTGTATGATTAATGTATTAAGTTTGTATGCTATGTGTATGAAATTCTATATTTTGTTTTTTTTTCATATTAGCAATGTATGAATATAGTTTGATAAACGTATTAATTTAATTTTAACAATTTTTTAGGAGAAGAAGACACAAACACATTTGTCTTCATGTATTAACATGAATGTGTTTGCGGATCTGTTGACCTTTCTAGGTCAAGATAAGTTTCAACAATTCCTAGATGAAACACCTTTTGGATTTTTTTATAATTTGCATAACATTAAAATCCAATGTCAATTATTGAGACACATATTTCTACTTGAGAATGAAAATGTTAGGGATGAAATGCTTGTCATAAACGGAAATGGTAAAGATTTACATTTTGGGTTAAAAGAGTTTGTTGCTATAACCGGTTTGAAATGTGGACCTGTTTCCGATTTTTTATCTGACCCATATGTTCCAAACAAACTCATTGCTCAAAATTTCGGGAATTTTAATAAAGTATCCAAGTCAGATTTTTATCACAAGTTTAAATTGGAAAATTTTTGGAAAGAAGATGACCGTTTAAAAATCGGAATCTTGTACTTTATTTCTTCTTTTCTGACTGCATCAGACCCTTCAAAAACAACAATTTCAAAATTGTATTTTGATTTGGTCGAGTCTGGACAGTATGCCACATTCCCTAGGGCAAATGAGTGTTATAATTTAACACTCAAAGCATGCAGTCAAAAATTTTAAAAAAATCCATTGTCATTAAAATCAGCCAGTTCCACATAGCATTGCAGATATGGTTCATGAGCGTTGTCATCCATTTGACAACACAATTGCTATACGTGTTTCAAATCGCACACAAAGAATCCTGAACTGGAAGACACCTAATGACGTAATTTTTTTTGACGATTTGAAGAAAATAATTTTCAGAAAAAATGGCAATCAGGTATTTTTCATAGAATGTTATTAGATTCATTATAAATCATTATACATTCTAATTTTTTTATTTGCTGCAGCATAAATTCAGAAATATGATTTTTTCTGAAGAAAAGTTAAATCTCATGGACGAAACCATTTTAAATTAGTCCAGCAGCCACCATGATTTAGAAAATCACAGATCATCGGAAAATCGTGCCGTTGATAGTGAACATAAAGTTGAAAAATTGAAAGCTGATATTGCAGAGGTACAAGTACAAATTTCAAATTAAAATAATTTTTTTTAAATTACAATATACATATCAAAAAGCACAGCCGCACATTCCCGAGCCCGAGGTTGCGCCCATTCCGCGCGCCGTTCTGGTTCCGGATACTTATTGTTTTAATTAACAGGTTAAGGCAGAGTTGAAAGAACTCAAACTCACTGTTTCAACATATTTTTAAAGAATTAATATAATTACCTCATAATTTATTTATATTTAAATCTTTTTTGTACAACGATAAGGTTGACAAGCACATGGCTGATATCAAGAGTTATGTTGATAACTCGATCAAACTGATAATTGAAGAGATTCGATTGTCAAGAGGAGAACAAATACCAGAAGAACAACCAGAGGTGTGTNTATGTATATATATTGTATCTAATATGTATGAAATGGGTATATATTCATCATTTATATATAAATGTTCTGTATTAATCATGTATGAAATTTTGTATTTTGAAATTACGTATGATTAATGAATAAAATGATGTATTAAACATATATGAAAGTTTTTTTTATTTGCAATCTATTATTTTATTTCTTAAAAATAATTCAGAATACATTAATATCTGCAAAAATTACATATTATCTGAAAATTATTTTCAGGACAACGCCAATCAACATGCTGCACAATCTGATCCAACAGCTATGCCTACACTTTCAATTGGACAACACGTTCAAATGTCAAACACAGCTGGTACGATATATTCATTTTTATCAAATATATGTAAATTTAAGAAATTATTTTTATTTAACTATTTATAAATTTTTATGTACATGAAGCTCAAAAGTCAACTGATGGTTGTTTCAACGTAGACGTACCTACAACGTCAACATCAAAACCACCAACATTAAACGATTATCCCGATTTTACTATGACACAAATAATCGCACTTGATCCAATTCTTAATGCTACCACGACTCCAAATGTGCAAACAAGACATAAGAATCTAGGAAAATACGATTCTTCTCCTTATATCAGAATGTCGGAAGGGGAAAACAATTCAAATAGAGTACCTATATTCTTTCAAATCAAACATCCATTCCAAAATCACAATGGGTTTGATGTTCCAGATGACCTGATTGAGGAGTTCAATAAATGGATTTTTAATGATGTGTCAAGCAGGCGTGGCAGGTATAAACTAAGATGAACAAAATTATTTTATTTAATTTCACAATTCAAAAATTAATAGAATACTTATTTAAATATATACTGAAAGCAACATATTCCAAGGTTAAAAATACATTTCATCCTCAAATGGACTTTGGCGTTTTCAAAATCGGAGAAACGGATTTTTTTCACATAATGAGTCAACTGGGCAGACCTTGGGAGGACGGGGTAAGACATTTTTTAACTTAATTATTATGATTTTGATTTGCAGTGATATACATATGATTATTATTTTGTATGAATTATGTGTGAATTGTGTATGAATCATATGGATATATTTGTAATGTACACTTTAAGTATGAGGTCTCAATTGTATTATTTTTTTATTGTTTTTTTTGAAACAACATATTAATACAATAATGTATTATCTCCGAAAGAAGGCAAAATACTCTCAGACAGTCACTTCTTACAGTACTGTTGATTGTTGGTTTATGGCGTGGATTGATAACATTGAGAAACAGTGGAGACAGTCAGAATGTGACATGAGATGCATTTCACCGGACCATGATGTTGGACAATGAATTAGAGGATTTAAGTTGCTTGCTAACATTCCGTGGGATAGGGTTGACGAAGTAATCATCCCAGTCAACATCAGCGACAAATTCCATTGGTTCCTTGTTGTATTCCGGATCAAATGTAGATGTCTATATGTCTATTATTCGATGATGGGAAGATCTGTTCACTCAAGAAAAGTTAAAGAAGCTGTTGATAAACTTGCAACCATGATTCCTTTATTTCTGACGAGCACAGAGTTTTATGGCAAAAGGCTTGATTTGTATGCGAATAATCTCCCTGATTATCAACAGAAGTCTCATTCTGAACCTCTCAGTATCAAGCATGTTATACATGTTCCTCAACAAGAAGAAAGTTCAAAGTATGTATTCTTGGTATATTATTTTTCTTCATCTTAAATTAAATTTACTTTATAGTCATTACAAAACTTTTATAATTTCAATTTTTTTTTACAGTGATTGTGGTCTATACACATCTCTCTTTGCCGAATACATGAGCAATGGTGTTTTTGATATATCTCATATTGATTTCGATTCAAAATATCATCGTCAAAGATATGGTACATTACTTTGACATTATGCAAAATCAAAGAATGATGAAGGCGCAATAAGTGAAAGTGAAGTTACAGGAACAATTGCTAGCAAGAAGGGTGGACCTCGAACTCATAAAGAACAAGTTATGGACACCACCAATTATCCTACTCCAAAATTTCGTAACAGGAAGTAGAAATCTTCATGGCACAATGTACATTACATGTTTTTTTAACTTATGAACAATTTATGTAATTTCCAGTTTTTTTATTATGAATACTGATGGTTTTATATAAATTATTACTGATTATTACTAATTAAAAAAAGGTGTCTCACTTTGTATAAATTTTGAACGCAACAAGAAAATATAGGAACACTGTATGAATGATGTATGAACATTATATGAATTATGAATGTCATATTATAATTTGATATCTAGAACATAGACAAATGTTATATATATACTATTTTTTTTAAATTTTATATAAATGACAGTCTGCTTCACTATATAGTTATAAATTTTAAATGTGTATGATATTTGTATAAATTGCACTTTTCAATATGTAATGTTAAATTCTTATATGCATAATGTATGAAAATTATATGAAATAGTACTGACATATGATTCAATATGACAATATGAATAAATATATAATTATACCTTAATAAATGTGTATGACTTTTGCATAAATTTTTTTGTATGAATACTGTAAGAATACTGTATACTTTCAAATACAAAATAGAAACAAATGTTACTTATATTACTGGTATGAATACTGTATGAAAGATGTATGAATTATATCATATTATAATTTGATATGTAGAACATAAACATACATTATTTTTATATGCAAATATTGCTTGTATAAATGTATAAATTTTGTATATAGTCCTCATCCAATATGCAATAACTGTATGCATACTATATGAATATTATATGACTTATTAATGGTAACGAGTGTTAATATATGAACAGTTGTATATACAATGTATGACCTTTGTATGAAAAGTAATATGATACAATAAAAAAGATAAAACATGTGTATCACAATTTAAATACTCCAAAACACAGATGTAACAGTAGGAAATCATTATTTTTTTACAGGATAATTTGAACATGTCTTCCTTTTGTGTCCAACTTGATGGCATCTACTGCATGTGCTTTTTGTCCTCTTGAATTTCACATCAGCGAATCCCTTCCAGCGTTCAAATTTGGGTCTTCCCGCTGATTTTTTTGGACCGGGTGACATCATTTTAGGCTCTGAAATATATCTTGGTATATCCCATGTACTCTCGCATGGGATAGGCTCGACAGGAATGGCATAAGCATCTCTGAAATTTTTTAGGCTATAAAAAGCAGAACAAAAATCTGCTTCATGTAACTTTCTGTACCAGAGAACTGCAATTTCATGACCACACGGTATCTCATAATGTTGAAATCTTCCGCAACTACACATCCTTGTGTTCAAATTTACTATGTATTTCTTTGCTCCTTCAGCTACAGCATGCAGATCAACGGTTGAAGGTATCACCTATGTAAAAGTAAATTTTTTTTTATACATGCCACTAAATATTTAGAAGTAAAAATACAATACAGTGAAACACATACCCTCATATTTCACGACAACGCAATACTTTTCTGTAGATAAATATCATATTTTTTTGTCAGATCCGATGTTGTCTTATCAGCCTCCTCATTATGCTTGTGAATCCACCTCAAAATTGTTACTGATATATCGTGGTTTCACGGTATTATTAATACTTTTTCCTTAAGTTTAGTGTGTCCAAAAGCCTTTTTGTGCTAATTTTTATATAAGTTTATTTTAATTTTGCAGGAAATCTGTTCAAAGCTGAATGCGGAGATTTTGAGCGAAGAAATGCAAAAGAGACCACCTACGGAGCTTATGACGGTCCGTCGTGCTTGTGACGGTCCGTAGGTGGCAGCGTAGTGCAGCTGCTGAAGGAAGATGGGGAAGTCTGACCAAGTGTGGGGTTACGAAGCTTGTGACGGTCCGTCGTGTCTATGACGGTCCGTCCTGCAGGTTCGTCATGAAGTTCAGAGAAGTAATCCCAGTACCCATATTCCAAGAGTTGAAGTGTTTTGGAACGTAGACCCTCGACGGACCGTTGTGCCTATGACGGTCCGTCATACTTGCCGTCGAGGGTAATGAAGAAGAGCAGCAGAAGAAATTGCGTAAGTATGGGACGACGGAGTCCATGACGGTACGTCGTGACCATGACGATCCGTCGCGAGGTCCGTCGATCCAGCCGCGTTTTGGCAGATTTCCAGCAGATAGAGTCTTTGTTTAATTAGGTTTTTATTTTTTATAAATAGTTCGAAAAACCTCGTTTTTGAGGTTAGACTCTGGATCATTGTTAGACTCCGTATTGGTAAACATTGTATTGTTAGACTTTTGATTATCATTGATTGTTGGTGATTTTTGGTGATTAATCAAGCAAACTTTCGGATTTTACTCTTTCTCATTGAAGTAAGTACATGAATTCTTATATAATACATTTGAATATTGTGATTATGACCATGGGTAACTAAACTCCATAACTAGGGTTGTAGGAACCATAGGCAGATAATGAGATAAAACCTAACTAAAATAACAATTCTAGAATAGTGTCTTGCATGTATTAATAATTCTTTCGCTTAGAAGTCTTTTTAACGGATGGCCAACGTTAGAACTCGCCTTAATGCTACTTGCCGGGCCAAGGAGGTAGATAATAGGAAAAGAATTATCAACATAGATTTAGTATATACTATCTAATAGGCTAGTATTGATTGGTACGAGGTAATAACTTAGTCAAATATCGAATACGATGCTTAATATGAGGTAAAGATAAGGGTTAGGAAAGCAACACACGTAGCCGGACCAAGGTGCGGAGTGAGATTTTCTAGATGCCGGACCAAGGATTTAGAAATACATAACTTATCACTTTGCATGCAAGATACTAGGAAAGAATTGTTATAGTTAGAATTATCAAGTTATGAACCTGTGGGGAACACGTAAACCCTAGTTACTTTGATTAACTGATTAAAATCCAACTTTCAAACCCATTAAGTGTCTCTTTTAACTTCGTTAGTTATTTTTACTCATTTAGAAATATAAACCCCCCTTTTTATGTTTTTACTTTCCAAGGAAGTCATCAACCGAACACTAGTAATAACAGGTTGAAGTTAAGTCTAGACTATTTTCCTCGTGGGAACGATCCCAACCTCACTAGTTGGGTTATTTACTTGACACGACCGCTTTACTTCTTATTTGAGAAGTAAGTTTGAGCGTATCATATTTTGGCGCCGCTGCCGGGGAAAATAGCTTTTAGATTAACTTGAACTTATTACTATAGTTTAGTTGATATTTTCTTGATTTTACTTTGTTTTATTGTTTTTGATTTCTGCTCAGAACTATCCTCCTTGTATGCCAAATACACGGAGAGGAAGAGAACCCTTGTTTCCCTACGATCACGAGTTAGAGCGTACACTGCGCAATATGAATCGAAACTTGGGAATAAATGATGATGATCCGAACCAGAACATCCCAGCTCCGGTTGATGTTCATGGTCAGATGTTACCCGATGCTCCGGGTGAACACCAAACAGAGGGGACAAAATCCCGTTCCACAGCCCCAGGCATACTAAAGAGGCTATGATAACATGGCAGACTCGGATGGGCCACTTGTCTTGCCTCCTCTACCCACAAGCCACACCTTTGTGGTAAGTAGTAGCCTGATGCATACGCTCACTGCCAGAGGTTTGTTTTCAGGGCTACCTTCTGAGGATCCACATGCCCATATAGCTAAGGTAAGGGCAGTGTGTAAAAGCTGTGTAGGGAGGCCTGATTTGGATTTAGATGTAATAGGTCTCAGAGTGTTTCCTCTCTCACTGACGGGAGAGGCTGCTATGTGGTTCACTGAGCTCTCATACAACTCAATCTTCACTTGGAACCAACTAAGGGATGTCTTCTTAGCACGCTACTATCCGGTCTCCAAGAAACTAAACCACAAAGACAGAGTGAACAACTTTGTGGCACTACTAGGAGAGTCAGTTAGTAGTTCTTGGGATAGATTCATCTCATTCTTGAGAAGTGTTCCAAATCAACGTATAGATGATGAGTCACTGAAGGAATACTTCTATAGGGGACAAGATGACAATAATAAAGCGGTGTTGGACACTGTGAACACCTAATTTTTTACCCAAATATAAAGAGTCAAACACCAATTTTTAAAAAAGGGTTATATTTAAAATAAGTAAAAAATAAATAAATTGTGTAAATTACTTTAATAATAAAAATTATGAATTTATGGTATTTGTTTTAAATCTTCAACTTTTAATTAGTTTAAAAATAATGGTAGAAGAAGAAAAAAAGGGGAGTCCTAAATATTCAAATTACCTTCCCCTTATCCTAATTATTCCCAACTTCCTAACTTATTTTACTAAAAAATCTCATCCCATTTATTTTTTATTTTTTTTCTTTCTTCTCTCTCTGTTTGGACGTTTATTTCACATTTTTTTTATTTTTTTTTAATTTTCTATTATTATTATTATTTATTTATTTTATATCCATCCTTATCTCAACCCCAATCCCCTCAACAATATTTCAAATTAAATCCTAATCCAACTCTATTACGTTCCTTTTAATTAGCACCAAACTCTCAGCCAAAATTTATATAAAAACACGTTCAGTTGAGAAGAAAAAAAAATACACAGATACACAGATAAAAGAACACACAAATATAGAGAAATACAGAGAGGAAAAGAGAAAAATACAGAGAGAAATATATAGAGCAAACACAAACACAAAGAGAAGAAAAGTGATTCCAAATTCGTGGCTCAAATCAGTAGATCATAGAAGTTATTTTTCGTGATATCCATCTTCGCAGCGAGGTAATTCTAAACTCTCGCATTATTTAAATGTACTGTTGTATGAAAATTTGAATCTAATAATATGAAGTTCTTTGAATCGTACGTTATTATTATGCAATATCAGTATGTGATGCATGTTAAGATTTTTTTTTATTTTTTTCTCGATCTGAAAAACGAAAAAAGAAAAGAACATGTTTCCTGCTAAAAAAATAATATGAATTAAAATATGTATCATACATTTTTTTTTTGTATTATTATTATTATTATTGTCTAAACTTTTAGATGCAATTTATATTAAAATTGAGTTTGTATAGTAATGTTTTTCTGGAGCCTAGTTTTTCACTAAAAAAACAAATAAATAAATTTATAAACTTGTTAGATTAGGATATATAAATAATTAGTAAATTTTTTATCTAAGTAGAATTGTAATTTCATCTAGAGATTCATGATAAAATAATGATAATTACTATTAATAATTATAATACTTTTTTTTAGAGAAATTGTATAAAGAGAACAAAAGAATAAAAAATAAAAAAAAACAAGAAAGCCTAAAACATTAAAAAAAAAACAACGAAAAAAAAGAAAAGAAAAATAACAGATTTATTTTTACAAAAAAAAGAAACAGAAAAAAAAAGAAAAAAAAACGTGAAAAAATGAAAAAATAAAAGAGGAAAAGAGAGAGAGAAACAGACTTACAGAAAACAAACAAAAAAAAACAAATATATAAAATCTAAACTAAAATAAAAACAAAAAAAAAAGAGAAGAAGAAGAAAAGAGAAGCAGAATAAAAAAATATATAAAACAAGAAATAAAAAAAATGAATGAAAAAAGAACGTAACAAAAAAGGGTAACAAAAATTATTTAAAAAATAAAAAAAGGGAGAAGAAGAAAAATTTTACAAAATAATAATAAAATAAAAAAAATTAATAAAACAGAAAGTTAAAAAAAAAATAAAAGAAAGAAAGAAAGGAAAATAGAAATAAAATAATAATATAAAAGTTAACAAAAACGTAAGTTTTTTTTTTGATAAAAATAAAGTAAAAAAAAAAGATAAAGAGTGAGTTTGAAAGAATGTCAACCAAAATTAAAAATTATTACTTTATTATAAAAATAAAAATAAAAATACATAAAAAAAATACCAAAGATGATTCAAAAAAAAAACGTGCAGCATTAAAAAAAAATTTTTTTTAAAAATAATTTAAAATTTTTCTTTGTAAAACTAATTGTAAATCTCTTAAAATTTTACCTCTTATTTAAAATGTAACTAAAAAAAATAATCCTAAAATTACTCAAACACTAAAATCTCTTTCCTATATAAATTCTACTTTCAAAATATTAGATATTTATATTGTCACGACCCAAAACGGGCCGCGAGTGGCACCCACACTTATCCTACTATGTGAGCGAACCAACCAATCTAAACCCCAACATTTCAACCATAATAAACAAAATATAATGCGGAAGACTTAAAATACATTAATGAAAATCGATTAAATAACTTCTAAAAACTCAATACTTATTGTTCCCAAAAACTGGAAGTCATCACCACAAGAACATCTATCCTCAATTTACTAAATCTAAGAATATCTAGGAAGCTAAAATAAATAAAACAGCTAGTCCATGCCGGAACTTCAAGGCATCAAGACATGAAGAAGAAGATCCAGTCCAAGCTAGAAGCATTAGCTCACCCTGAGATCCGACGTGATGAAGAGTGGCTAGAGTTGTGGTTGAGTTGAAAACGATGGCACGTTTGCTGCACTCCACAATTAACAAAGAAAAACAAATACAAGTAGGGGTCAGTACAAGGCACAAGTACTGAGTAGATATCATCGGCCAACTCAAAATAGAAAACAATATATTTCAGATAATAACATAAAACCAACTAATATTCTTAACTTGTGACAACAACATTTACCATAACCCTTGGCCACAACACCAAGCACATCTATGAGGACTCAAGCCTCCACACCATACTCATTTGGGAAACAGGTTCTTTAGATTGAGTATATTAACATATTTCAAGATTCATTCTCTTTACTATCTTGGTGTCGGAACGTGACACTCCGATCCACTACTATCCTGGTGTTGGAACGTGACACTCTGATCCATCTACTATCCTGTTGTCGGAACGTGACACCCGATCCATTACTATCCTGGTGCCGGAACGTGACAC
>NC_028641.1:45989546-45989800 GCF_001406875.1 Solanum pennellii | reverse complement strand
TACTATCCTGGTGTCGGAACGTGACACCCGATCCATTACTATCCTGGTGTCGGAACGTGACGCCCGATCCATTACTATCCTGGTGCCGGAACGTGACACCCGATCCACTACGATCCTGGTGTCGGAACGTGACACCCGATCCACTACTATCCTGGTGTCGGAACGTGACACTCCTATCTTCCCAAAACCTTTTTTCCTCTGCGTTCTTCTCTTTCTCTCGTTCGTTTCTCCCTTCTCTCTCTGTTCTTTCTATT
>NC_028641.1:45976015-45979546 GCF_001406875.1 Solanum pennellii | reverse complement strand
ATATTATCTATATAAAAATATACAATACAAAGTAGACACGTTATACTATAAAAAAGTACAGGTGTCTTCTTTAAAATTGATGGACTTGGTAGCCAATGAGATTGTGCCAAAAAAGAGAAAAAGTTATTGCATTTGATAGTAAAATTTAATGATGTATGTCAGAAAAAGAAGTTATTACATTTGAAAGCAGAATTTGATTAGCCTTTGGTCAAAGTTTGTTTTTCAGCTCCATAATTTTATTTTATTATTATTAGATATATAAATTTGGAAATTGTGTCATTTGTGTTTGTGGATGAGAGTGAGATGGTGTAATTTTCTATATTTACTTCTTTTTTTGTATTATTAAATGAATTAATTGAGGAAGAGCACAGAAGGAATTCTGACTTCATAAATATGGAGTAGAAAATAAAAATGGCAGAAATCACTTATCTTTGTTCAAATATATGTATTGTGTATTTATCTTGAGTGATTCCTATGAAGTTGCCTTTTAGGATTTTTTGAGAATTCATTTGAGAATTAACAGTTATTGTAACTATATAAAAATAAACTGAAAAGCAGTATATTATTTTTGAGGTAACAAAATGGTCGTGTAGCAAGTTTTAACTCCTGTCCAAGTTTAATTTTACAGTTGGTATGTATATATACATAAAGTTTTCATGTCTGTAAAAATCAATAAATTACTACTTCAGATAATAGATATCTTCTTACCTGGACATAACAAAATTAGTAAGACTTATTCTTTAAATTAGAAAGGACCAGACAATTTGCTAGTGAACCAGGTCAGATATACTTGGTGATTGACATGTTTCAATTTGTCCAATGTTCTACTGAAGTTGTGACTGCATTCTTCAACAGTATGAGGTCTAAGTGTTGAAGCGAAAGGCAACCAAGAGAAAACTAAAAATAGTTTTATATTCATTTAAGTACATAGCATGCAAATTCCCTGGAAACTAACTCACAAGCTAACTCACTGTGAATTCTTTAATCTGAATAGAGCAGTTGCATATACATGTGAGAAAGAGATGAGCTATTTCTGCCATCAAATAACATTGATCATAACATTGATCATATTTCAATCTTGGATCGTGATAGAACCAAACATTCATTCATGTTGAAGTACTAATAATTTATAGTCTATGTGCAATAGTTGCCTTATAAGGATTTTTTATTATTATAATAAGCGCATAACATCATACCATGAATCAAACATATAAATATATAAAATACATATCAATAAATGTGCTATAAAATTTACTCTCTGACATAGAGCAGTAACAATGAACACAATTCCTGAACGAATATATTCACTCTAGACCCATATCCCAACCTTAATGAAGAAGTGAAGATCACAACATTTTAAGAAGTTAGATGTTGGAAGTTTGAATTGTGGCACATAGACATTTGAAGAGGCCAACGACATCTCAATGAATGTAATGTGACATGTTTCATTTGGTAAAACATGAATTATCAAATGATGAGCATTATTGTGGCTATGAAGGAACTTACTATTTCAAGACTAAGCTCCATCGTTGCTGGGCGTAAATAGTGTGAAGTTCTGCGTATGGGCAAACAGATAATGTAACATGTGGAATTGATATTGAGAAAAGACAGAGTCCTGCAAAAATCAAGTAAAATCATTATACAGTCAAAATCTCAATGGTTAATCAACCATTAAGTGCTAACTCATTAGAAGGAAAAGGAGGATGGTTTCAAAATCGCATAAAAACATGTACAAGTTCTTTTTATTGTTAGTAAAACATGTGCAAGTTCAGGAAACCAGTTCCAAAATAGAGGAAGTTACAATAGAAATTGAATAATTACAGCATAGTAAAGCAAACAAAACATTCATGTAAAGTGGTTACCTCATTTTTAGCAGCAACATGTTTCCCACCACCTTGAGCTGGCCTCAATGCAAGTTGAAGGTAGTCCCGCGGAGTTATTTTGTGGTTGTCCTCGACCCAATCCAAATAAAAATCCTTTTGCAGAAAAGAAAAATGTATTTTAATAGTTTCACAAACAAGAACAGAAGAAAATCTACAGTGATAATAAACAAATTCTGAATTACCCTAGGCAACCAAACGAAGACTAGGGAGAACTTCCCAAGTTTAGAAGCACTGGCCTTTCCTCCAGAGGCTCTAACACGAATATGCCTAGTCATTTCAGTGACAAGAGAGAGGCGGTCAAGCGCAGCTTCATCGATACCTTCCATCTAAATTACAGGATTAAAGAGATTATCAGGACAACTAACAAACAAACTGACTGTAGCAACAAGGAAATTCACTGAATCCTGAGGGAGAAGGGTTGAAAATCGCATATCAAAAGAAGCAAACGAAATCCAAGTTTCAGTGCTCCTAACCTGGTTATATACAAACATACTTGAAAGAAGGACTGCCAGGGAGAATATTTGGTGTTATATGTACCCTGTCAAAAAGCAAAACAAAACAGAATTTTTTTTGAAACAACAATAAAACAAAAATTTATAAAAGGCAAAACNTTATAAAAGGCAAAAGTCAGTGACAGGAAGGATAGAAAGGACACAGGAAAAAACAAGGCATGTTCTGGAGTTATAGAGCTAGTTCCTTTAGTTTGTGAAAAGTTTAGCAATACAAAGGTATGACAATGTAATATAAAAGACATATAGCATGTGCTAGGTTAGTATCCTCCTTCAGAAAACCAATAACATTAAAAGGGTGGAAACTAATCGTTTGATCATAAGCATCAATTCCTTCTGTGTCCAGCAGTAACAGGCTGTATTCTGTTCTATCAAGAGTTGTTCTCCTTAAAGGTGAACTCCACAGCCAAATACCTTTTGTGCATGCCGATGAGTTGGAGCCACTTGAAAACCCTACTCCTGCGAAGAAGCTATTGGGCATACAACAGGCTCTCAGCTACATATTTTCGGTAAAGTAAGAAGCAGCACTAAGTTACACATGATAATTTACATGGGAAAGTATACAACTATAAGTTAATAATAATAAAGATAATTGTGTTCTCGTTGCAATAGACCTAGTTAATTACATAAGTCAATGGAGTTTCTAAAAGAACATTAGCCATTGTACTATAGCTTTGACTCATAATTTGACTGTGATTGATGTATGAAAAGTACAAGAAACATTCTTTACATAGAGGATGACAAGTTCACTGCACAAGGGAAAGAAAATAAAGAAATTACAGAAGCAACACAAACGAAACAGAACAATGTCGAATGGTCTCCCCTCTAACATATAATTCCTGCAACTTTCCAAAACATAAAAGTAGATAAATCAGGAGTTGATACTTGATTTACAAAAGGTTTCAGATTTCTGCTTCTCAAAATGGCAAATCAGAGTAGCCATCTTCCATCTGAGGCTTAAACCCCTAAATCTAGGAACTATATGCTTCCATATATGGTGAACTCCAGTTGAAAGTTGAAATCCTCCAAAACATAGTGTAACGACCTGTTTAGTCTATTCGAGCAGTAGAGTTTATTTCTGATAATAACTGACTGGGTCGACGGATCCTGCGACGGACCGTCATGGTCACGACGGACCG
>NC_028641.1:45969608-45970691 GCF_001406875.1 Solanum pennellii | reverse complement strand
TGGGTGCAGTGCTAATGCAGGAAAGAAGTGTAATTGCTTATGCTTCGCGACAATTAAAAGTGCATGAACGTAACTATCCAACCCATGATTTGGAATTGGCTGCAGTTGTATTTGCGTTAAAGCAATGGAGACATTACCTATATGGGGTCAAGTGTGAAGTCTATACAGATCATCGTAGTTTACAGTATGTCTTTACTTAGAAAGATTTGAATTTGAGGCAGAGGAGGTGGATGGAACTACTGAAGGACTATGATTTCACTATTTTGTATCGCCCAGGATAAGCTAATACTGTGGCAGATGCTTTAAGTAGAAAAGCAGGGAGCATGGGTAGCTTAGCCCACTTACAGGTTTCTAGACGTCCATTGGCTAGAGAGGTTCAGACTCTGGCTAATGACCTCATGAGACTGGAGATACTAGAGAAAGGAGGACTTTTGGCCTGTATGGAGGCAAGATCCTCTTTTCTTTACAAGATTAAGGATAAGCAGTTTACTGATGAGAAGCTGAGCCGAATTCGAGATATGGTTTACAGAGGCTCATAGTTCAAGGTACTCTATACATCCTGGTGCAACCAAAATGTATCGCGACCTAAAGCAACATTTCTGGTGGAGTAGAATGAAGCGCGACATTGTTGATTTTGTTGCCAAATGCCCGAATTGTCAGCAAGTAAAGTATGAACACCATAGGCCTGGAGGAACACTTCAAAGAATGCCCATTCCTGAATGGAAGTGGGAAAGAACTGCAATGGACTTCGTGGTTGGTCTTCCCAAGACATTGGGTAAGTTTGATTTTATTTGGGTAATTGTTGACAGATTAACTAAGTCTGCTCACTTCATTCCGGTCAAGATGACTTACAATGCAGAGAAGTTAGCCAAACTCTATATCTCAGAGATTGTTCGATTGCATGGAGTTCCACTCTCCATCATATCAGATAGAGGTACGCAGTTTACTTCTAAGTTATGGAGAACATTACATGATGAATTAGGTACTAGGCTGGACCTTAGTACTGCATTTCACCCCCAGACCGATGGTCAGTCTGATCGAACGATTCAGGTGTTGGAGGATATGCTTCGTGCATGTGTGATA
>NC_028641.1:45958844-45966948 GCF_001406875.1 Solanum pennellii | reverse complement strand
CCCTCATAGATGTGCTTGGTGTTGTTGTCAAAGGGTTTTGTACTTGTTGTTGTCACCTGTTGAGTGTTGTAGTTGATTTTATATTATTACTTGATATATATTGCTTTCTATTCTGAGTTGGCCGATGATACCTACTCAGTACTTGTACTGACCCCTACTTTTATGTTCTTCTTGTTGTTTTGTGGAGTGCAGCAAGTGCACCAGTGACTTCGTCTCGTCCGCAACTCTAGCCAGTCTACAGCACGTCAGATTTCAGGGTGAGCTATTGTTCCTAGCTCGGACTGGATTCTCTCATTCACGTCTTGATGTCCTTGAAGCTCGGACATGGACTACTGTTTTATTCTTTATTTTAGTTCTTAAATATTCTTAGACTTAGTAATTTGAGGATAGATGTTCTTGATGTGATGACTTCCAGATTTTGGGAATGATAAGGATTATATTTTAGAAGTTATTTATTGGTTATATTAATAAGTTTGAGTCTTCCGCACTATATTTTGTTCATTATGGGTAAATGATTGGGGTTTAGATTGGTTGGTTCGCTCACATAAGAGGATAAATGTGGGTGCCACTCGCGGCTCGTTTTGGGTCGTGACACATAGTTTCTAATTTATCCATCATGTTATCATGATTCATCTCTCTTTTGATCCTCAGAACAAATGTATCTTTTTTTGACATCGAGTATAATAGATATCTTCCCAAAATTATCAAATACATGAAATTCTAAGACTATAGACAACCAATGATGATTTTCACATCCAAAACAAAATCAGAGAGGAAAAGAAAAGATACATTAGGCAATAAAGGATATCTTGTACGTGATTTCTACTACTTCAATTAGAAAAATAAAATGGAAAAGAGCTCACTGAACATTGTGTTTTAAATTGATGTCCAGCTTGGTGAAACTAAAAATTCATTGAAAATAAGAAGGGAGGCTTCAGCAAGTACGATACCTATATATCATCCATAAGTGTTCATGCATCTAATGCTTCAGCTGTGGAATTCACTAGGGTAACTGTGCAGCAAGAGGACATAGAAGGTGAAAAATCTCAATGGAAAAGAGAGTAAAGAATAAGAAAAACAAATCCAGATTTCTTCATAATTGAATGTAACATTTGAAATGAAGCATTAACATTCTTTTAAGCCGTTGGAGAAAAGAGACCTTGAATCAGGAATTCACAATCATGCATTTATATGGCATCTTCCTTTTAAGTTTTAAGAAATAGAGAGGCAATAACGAAAAAACGCTCTATGAATCTTAAGAATGAGATTTTTTAAATGTGTACCTGAGTTAGTTGTTATTGAATCATGTCACCTCATGGCAAGTGTTACAAATGGAAAATGGGGAAAAAATCTTAATGACAGATTTTAATCTTGAAATTTCTCTACTCTCTTAGGAGAATACCACTACAACTGCGAGGTAGAGAGGCTCAATATTAGCCCACTTAACATATCATGATAAAAGACGATAAATATACTATATAATTAAGTAGTAATGTAGTATTATACCCAATCTAATACTTCACCAAGATGGAAAATATAACAGAGTGATGCAATGCAGGAAATAACAATAGTAAGGTACATAATTTTGCATTATACTATAGAATGTCATGATAATTAGGAATGAATTTTTTCAAAAAATCATTGACCAACTTATTTTCATTGTAATTTAATAATTGTAATCCTAATCAAACTTAAGCTTTATCCAATTTTGAATCATTTTATGGAAAACGTCAAATGAACTGGCTGCAGAAATATTTCACTTAAACAGTTTTAAATCTTAGTTATAAGTTATATAAAGGAATCAACTATCAAAATCATAAGCCTAAAAACGTAAGATAAAATGAGGGATATGTTGAAGTAAAACGTAAACCTAAAGTGTAAACTGTAAAATGTAATCAGCAAATTGCTAAGAAAATAGATCCAGCGACCTACACATAAGTGAAGAAATAACGTGTAATACTTCTTTTGCCTTTCTCAGCGTCATAAAAAGATGTTAAAACACTTGACAAATTAAAAAAATAGCATCAAACATACTAAAATGAGGAAAAATCATAGCAGAAGCAAGAGAAGAAGGAGAAGCTGACAACGCAGATTTTTCAAGTTTATATAGTACACTAACAATATCATTAAATAAAAATAATCCAAAAGAGCGAAGAACAAAAGCCCAAATAAACTCAGCAAAACATATAGGTTCAATGTTGGAACACTGAAGAAGAAACATATAGCAACCATTGACTGAAATCTGGTGAAAAAAACAGAACAAACCGCGGCTCAAAATACAACACAAAAAAAGAATCAGCGAAAGGCCAAAATACAATAGATATTCAACATCAAAATGAGGTGCGAGAAGTTAAATAACAAACAAACAGAGAAGATAAGCAAGAAAATTCACTGAACAATGAAAAAAGTTAAGAGCATTAGTTGGTTTAACGTAATGACTGGAAATTTTGATTACCTCATCATCACTTATTTGCACTTGTATAATCTGAAATAAGAAAATTTGAAGCATTAAGAGGTAGTTCTTCTCTGTCATTTTCTTCAGCTAGAACTATAAAAATAGTTACCCTTATAGGGAAAGTTGTTGCTGCAATGTTAGCATTTAGGTTAGTGAAAATCAACAATTTCAAATTTGACTAATTGGATAGGAACAATTTGAATTGAAAGATGAAATTTAAAACTTCAAATGTTGAAGTGATATGATTGCAATGTAACTTCTAGTTAGCTTTAAAAACAAATGAAGTAAAGGAATCCAAAACTTCACAACATCTATCATAAGGATGCTTACTTGTTACACTTATTACTTTTAAAAGTATCATGACAATGCTTTTCGAATGATTTCGTCATAAACTACATTATATGTAGAATGACCATCCGTGTCCTGTGCAGTTGGTGGACGTATTAATATTTTGACATTGTCTGAACAGTTTGCTCGAGATAAAGCAACATAAAGTTGTCCATGTGAAAAAACTGGTTCACGCAAATATATTCCAACAAAATCTAATGTTTGACCTTGAGCTTTGTTTATAGTCATAGCAAAACATAATCTTATTGGAAATTGTATTCTTTTGAAGGGAACTGGAAGTTTCTCATCTTGTGATGCTAGTAATGGTATCTTTGGAATAAAGACATGTTTATCTTTAAAATCACCACTGCAAATAGTAGCACTAATAACATTTGACTTAAAATCATGACATATCAATCGTGTACCATTGCATAAACCTTCAGTAGGATTTAAGTTTCTTAATAATATAACTGAATTTTTTTTTTCAAAGTTAATCTATAAGGTGGTAAGTTAGCAGGATGTAAGGTATGCAAAAAATCTTCAAATTGGCATTGATCATTTGGTTCTATAGTTTCATCAATAGCCGTATATACTGTAGCATCATCGAGAAATCGATGTATAAGCATGTCATTTATTTCATCAACAAAATCATTTTTTGTTGTCAAAATAATACGTGAAGTCATAAAAGATGGATTACAATAGAATGTACGCAAATTAGGATAAGTAACATTAAATAAAATATTTTAAAGATTATATTTCATCTGTAAAGGGAATGATAAATTTATTGGGAATTTCAATTTTGTTGCAATTGTTAGTTTTTTCTTGTCCATTTCCAATTCTCATTAAATATGCACAAAATGCTGGATCTTTTTTCGCACGCATGTTTTCAGATAAGCACCATTTTTCAAGATGATTCCAAATACGGGAGTGTAATAAACTTTGATTTATAAAGTCTTCTTTTTTTCCACTACGAACAACAGGAAGTGTTTGTCTAAAGTATCCCCCCAAAACTACTACTTTTCCACCAAACAGTGCTTTTGTATTCATAAGATCTTTTAGAAGTGTATCAAGAGCTTCAATCATGTTTTTTTTTTGCCATTGAGACTTCATCCCAAACAATTAGTTTTGAATCTCGAATTAGAATCGCTAACGAACTTTGTTTACTAATATTGCAAGTGAAATTGTCATCGATGTCAACAGGAATTTTGAAACGTGAATGAGCTGTTCGTCCTCCCGGAAGTATTGAAGCTGCCACACCAGAACTTGCAGTTTCCAAAGCTATGAATCCTTTTGTTCTTACAGCAGCCAACAAAGCTCGATATAGAAATGTTTTTCCAGTTCCCTCAGGACCATCAATGAAAAAAGCTCCTGATTTATTAGAATATACTCTTTCAAGAAATATGTTATATGTTCTTTTTTGTTCAATATTTAATTTGTTTTGTAGAAGTATATCTTCTTCAGACACTATTATATTTCTTTCAAAATATATTTCTTTTGCCTCATTAGTTGTTCTAGAAGAGCTAACATTTCCAAATATATCTTTGAATTCATTTATGTTATGTCCCATTGAAAGTAGAACTTCATTGATATGATTTAAAACTAACAGTTGAATATCATTTTTTGTAACATTTGGAATTGTTTTAAAATCCTCTGACATAGAGTCTTCGTATTTTTTCCAAAGATCTATTGGGTTACCGGGATTACAATAAACTAATAATGTTGCAAATAGTCTTCTTAAACTATAAGGCATTTGATAGTTGACTGCTTCAGACATACAATCAATTAAGTTGTTATCAGAACGTAATAAGCCTCTTTTTTTCTGCAGCTTCCCTAAATGTAGTGTAGCATCTTTCATTCATTGTACGAAGATCTTCGTATGATGTTGGTCCTCTTACATTCATAAGAAGCAACCTAAGATAATATCTTTCTCCTTCGGTTGGATGACATGTGACAATACGCCCGATAGTAAGTCGTTGTTTTCGACGCGACCAAATTTTGTATGATGATGACCATACAAAGTGTTGGGGAAACTCTTTATACAGTAAATTCAGATTTATAGCATCGTTATTGATTTTGTTCATAAGAAAGAATTCTGTTAACATCATTTTTTTAATCATTGGATTGTTTATTATTTGATCCACAGTTTGGTTATTTTTGAAACAACAAATTGTTGTCCATCAAGATGCAATTGCAATTGGCAAACACTTGGAGTCATTTCACTTATCGCAAAAGCAAGCAGACGCCATGCAGCCTCCGGTGGAGAAACCCATCTAGCAGATTGGTATTCTTTGATTTCATCTATTTCTATGTTAGTATCATTATTATTTACAGAAAATGCAATTTTATCATGTCCTTTGCAAATATATTTGTAAATGTATTTGACAGCCTTAATGTCAGAACATATTTCAACATTCATATGACAACCAAATTTCTTCAGTAAATACGGATTGTACGGAACAATCCAAGAATTATCAATGTTGTGTCCTCTAACTTTGATTGGTGTGATCATTTTTGGTCTTTTGTAAAGGGGATATGAATTCTTTCCTTTGGTTGTTTGTTCAGTAAGTTCTTTTGGATATTTGAATTTACATTTTCCTTCTTTTTGCATGCATGAATTAAAAGGATTTAAATATCCACAGGGACCATGAATCATGTGTTTGGTCACAAGTTTGTATAGATCATGATCAATATGGGGATCAGGTAGTTCAGCACATACAATTTTATCATATGCTTCTGGTGTTAACAATTTATATCCATCCATAAGAATAATGAGAAAATGGCATGGGGAAGACCCCTTTTTTGAAACTCAACTGTATACATAAAAGCTGCAACCTTTCCAAATATGTTTCTTTTTTGAATATCAGNTTGTCCATCAAGATGCAATTGCAACTGGCAAACACTTGGAGTCATTTCACTTATCGCAAAAGCAAGCAGACGCCATGCAGCCTCCGGTGGAGAAACCCATCTAGCAGATTGGTATTCTTTGATTTCATCTATTTCTATGTTAGTATCATTAGTATTTACAGAAAATGCAATTTTATCATGTCCTTTGCAAATATATTTGTAAATGTATTTGACAGCCTTAATGTCAGAACATATTTCAACATTCATATGACAACCAAATTTCTTCAGTAAATACGGATTGTACGGAACAATCCAAGAATTATCAATGTTGTGTCCTCTAACTTTGATTGGTGTGATCATTTTTGGTCTTTTGTAAAGGGGATATGAATTCTTTCCTTTGGTTGTTTGTTCAGTAAGTTCTTTTGGATATTTGAATTTACATTTTCCTTCTTTTTGCATGCATGAATTAAAAGGATTTAAATATCCACAGGGACCATGAATCATGTGTTTGGTCACAAGTTTGTATAGATCATGATCAATATGGGGATCAAGTAGTTCAGCACATACAATTTTATCATATGCTTCTAGTGTTAACAATTTATATCCATCCATAAGAATAATGAGAAAATGGCATGGGGAAGACCCCTTTTTTGAAACTCAACTGTATACATAAAAGCTGCAACCTTTCCAAATATGTTTCTTTTTTGAATATCAGTTTTAATTTCTTCTACTTTTGCTCTGAATACTCTACTAACTAAATCAGGTCTATTTTGAACTTCTTCCATTGGTTGTAAATGTTCTTGTATTTCAGGCCAAGAAGGATTACAAGTCATCGTTAAAAATATGTCGGGTTTTCCAAAATGTTGTACCAAAGCAATGGCATCCATATATCTTCGACGCATATCTCTTGGACCTCCAATGAAACTACCAGGAAGAAATTTTTGTCTCCCAATATTGGAAGCATCTCTTTCTCCTTGCCTTAATAAATCAATGATTCCTTGGAAGGCTTCAACTCTAAATAGATCTTGAAATAAGATAAAATCTAATCTTTGTGTCTCTAGTTTTATGTATTGGTCAACTATGTATTGTTGAAATACCCTTCCAGAATGTAAAGTTTCATTTGGTTCTTCATCTCTTATTTGAATTTTATAACAATTATATTCATGACAGGAAACAATTTCTCTTTTTCTCTATCCTTTTGATAAAACTTTAGATTCCATGTCAAGGACTCCATCAATAGAAGTGATGTTCATTATACTTGGTAGCTGCTCATATTCACAGTAAATTTGTCTGTTGGAATAATTGTATTTCTTTATTTTTTTAATACCACAATGCCAGCCATTTTGACCATAAGGAAACAACAGTGGATATTGCAATGGATCATAACATCCATAATAGTAATTTACCAATTGACTTTTGTTACTATGAGTGTAAATTCTAATATGTGGTGTGGAAATTTTATCATTTAATTAATCTTCAATCCAAATTGCCCCAACTTGGGATGCAGTTGGTAAGTTATGTGTTCTTTGGTCTAAATTGGAACTTGAGTTTAGAGCAATATAAAATTCAGATAAATTTGGAAGAGCTGTTAGCGATCTTAAAAAAGTAGAATAAGGATTAACTTTTAGTATATCTATGAGCTTTGTAACAATTATCTCATTAAGATTATCTGATAATGTCATTCGGTTTGTTAGCTCATTTTCATTATCATAGAAATATAATTGTAAATTTTTTCCTTTTCCTCCCGAGGGTATCAAATCATCAATGAAGTGATACATTTGTCCTTGGACTTTAAATGTATAGATGCCACGATTTCTCCTTGCTAATTCTCTATCATAATGTACTCCAAGTGAAGTGAATGCAAACATATTATTGTAGGCTCTACTGTAAGTGCGAAAATGTTGGGATTCTTTGGAGTCACCTAAGAACAAATTTCGCAACTCAATAGGCATGTTATGAGAAGTTAGCCTAATTGATCCATTATTACAACAAAAACCTGGTGATTCATATTGAAATCTTTTTGCTGCACAAAATTTGCAATTTGGAATTTTCTTTAAAAGTAAGTAATCTTTTAGCAATAAATTATCATTTTGTAGATTTACTTCTAACTTATATCTACCTGTGCATGGTAAAAAGCAATTATTTGTTACATAAAGGCATACAGTGTTTTTTTAAGTACTATGGTAGAGAGAAGCATACCTCTATTTGAAGTACGTCTTGAACTTGATCTGCTTGCAGCATGAGATGCACACGACGTTGATCCTAGTATCAGGAATAAAAATATTTAGACACAGTTAGCCCATTATTAAAAATCAATATAGTCAAAATAGTTTAAGTAATATTTCTGAACTGACCTACTTCAAAGGTTGTAACGACCTGTTTAGTCGTTTTGAGCAGCAGATTTTATTTTTGGAAAAACTGTGTGAGTCGACGGAACCCACGACGGACCGTCATGGACACGACGGGCCGTCGAGGGTG
>NC_028641.1:45951767-45957406 GCF_001406875.1 Solanum pennellii | reverse complement strand
CTTCTTAGAATACTCTTAGTTTAGTAATTTGATCATAGATGTTCTTGTGGTGATGACTTCCAGATTTTGGGGAAATAATAGATGTTGAATTTTAGAAGTTATTGAATTGTCTTTTATTAATGAGTTTAAGTCTTCCGCATTGCTTTATGTTGATATTAAATTGAAATGTTAAGGTTTAGATTGGTTGGTTCGCTCACATAGGAGGGTAAATGTGGGTGCCAGTCGCGGCTCGGTTCTGGGTCGTGACAAAGGTAGATAAAGCAATTAACTATACTTTCTCCTCTAGTTGAAGTAACTGGTAGGTTTATAACTTCAGAAGCTTCAACTACAAAATGAGGAAAATAACTTTAGTAAGAGTAGTTGAGCTGAAGTAGCTAACTATAGCTGTAGATATTCAGAAGACAGATTGAAGGAAAGGAAGGTAACAATATTGTTAGCTAACCTTCTTGAGGAAATAACAAAGAAGTGCTGATTGTAAGGGCGCCAGTACTATTTAATTGATGTTCTCCTGTAGTTAAATTAACTGCTAGGTTTGTAACTTCGAAAGCTTCAACTACAAAATGAGGAAAAAAGCTCTAGTAAGAGTAGGTGAGATGAAGGGTCAAACTATATCTATAGATATTCAAAAGACACATTTCAAAGCTGCAACTACAAAATGGTGACCAAGATGATTTCATCTGATGGTTGAAAGAAAACTTCAAGTATTTTGGCAACCAATGTGAATATTATTAACATAAAAACCATAAAAGAGACTTATAATCATCCAAACCTCAACATATTGAGGAAAAGTAAATACATGTAATTACATAATTTTGCCAAAACACGACTACACCTACTTGGATTTATTGTATTATTGAACATTAATATTGTTTCACCCATTTCTATTAATTGTGTTCACTATCTCTGTATATTGCATATGCACTCCTTTGAAGTGTTTCCAATTCCTTGCCTTCCTCCCCACACAGCTGCTATCACTTGCTTCTTCAAACTCTTCCAATGTTTTATCTTGATCATTTCTACTGTTTCCTTGAAACCTCTTGTAGGTAGACAGACTTTTATCCATTGAGTTACTGTATCTCTTACTTTTTAGCATATTCACATTCAACAAATAAATGATTGCTTGTCTCCATAGTTGAATCTTGGCGCATACAACATGAACTGTCCTCTACATGTATATTTTAGATGGTATATTTTAAGGAAATATTGATTATATTAGAGGAGAACATAGAGTTGCAGCTAATGATTCATCCCAACGACTCAGAATCATTTCACAAGTTGTCCTTTTTTTTGTTAGAATTAGCTTGTGAGCGGAGGTAATTCGTTTTGATTTTGCTAAATTTAAACAGGCAGTAACATTTTACATCTACTGTGGTAAGAACAAAATGTCTCTGGCAGCAACATAAAATTATTTATATGACTGTAGAATCAAAGCTTTGTAAAAGAGCATATTATGTCTTGGAAGAATAACACAACATGTAATGACTTCCGGAATAAATACTTGACATGTAATGAACTGAACAATTTTTTTATACCTATTTCTAAGCAAATGTTGTTATAACGATATAATATTTTTTCCCACAAATAAAATGTTGGGCATCCTAGGGCTCAGAAGTGTTTATTTGTAATTGACAAACCATTCACTTAGCAACAATATACACAAATAATTCATATATAATCATATAAAAAATAGAAGAAAGCACAATATGGAAACGAAACTCTTAGCAGATCAAACCAAAATAAGGCACAGGAGAAGCAACTCATGTGAACTGTGAAGATTCGATAACCCCCAACCCAATAGGAAAATTTCAGCTATTATTTCTCGTAAGTGCACTACGCGTCCATTATGTTTGATCCTATACGTGAAAACTACTAACACAATTTTGCTGTCTTTTTTTTACAACAGATTTACCTAAGTATGGTTAGATAACCTTGTTGAGGAGATAAAGAAGAAGTGTTGATTGTAAGGGCGCCAGTACTATTTGATTGATGATGTCCTGTAGTTAAAGTAACTGGTAGGTTTGTGGCTTCAGAAGCTTCAACTACAAAATGAGAAAAATAGCTATAGTAAGAGTAATAGCGTCTAACTATATAGTTGTAGATATTCAGAAGATAGAAGGAAGACAAGAATATGCTCAGCTAACCTTCCTGAGGAGATAATGAAGAAATACTGATTGTAAGAGCGGCAGTAGTATTTGATTGATGAAGGTGTTTTTTTTTTTGACTCAGCCCTTTTTTCTCTTAGCTCGGATAAAGATAATTGCTTTCTCTCTGGTGACATTTGTGCATATCTGGTACGACGACGCAAATTTCTCTCAGAAGTTCTTTCTTGGGCAGACACATTATCTCTATTTTCTTCCATTCCTGTTTCAATTAGTTCATGATTTGTTAAACTAATTTACAATTTAATGCAATATGGAAAAAATACATGCATAAGTCGGAGAAAAAGGGCATACATTGAGAAATATCAATGTAGTGTTCACAAAAATAAAAATTAGAATGAGAACAAGACAAACAATCACAATTATTTAACTAATAACATTAATTTTACAGAGCCAAATATTGAGATATCGATAATCTTTAAATCTAATGACAGCTAAAACAATGAAAGGGGAAGAACTTCAAACATTATTTCAAGATAAGAAGCAAATTATCCTTAAAATGCGTGACTATTATACAAACACTTCTTCTTCTCCCTAAAATCCTAACCAGAAATGTTTTAAACAAATATTTTCTTGAAATTAAAATCTATAGGCACCCATGCCTTAACTAATGTTATTAAAAATTGGCTCAAGGTCAGAAATTATCACTTGTGACTATTATACAAACACCTCTTATTCTCCCTAAAATCCTAACCAGAAATGTTTTAAACAAATATTTTCTTGAAATTAAAATCTATAGGCACCCATGCCTTAACTAATGTTATTAAAAATTGGCTCAAGGTCAGAAATTATCACTTGACAGCTAAAAGCATGAATAAGATGCTATTCAAGGTAAAACGGATGCCAACCACTTATAATGAAAATCAAGATATATAACATTGGAGCTATGTGGAACTATATACCCCCTATGTAATTCTGTATGGAATCTCCTTTCAGTTTGTTAAGTATCTTGTATATTATAAGATATAGCACCAACAAATGTATTAATTGTTTAATATCTTCAAGCACGGCATATAGATGTTCTTAAGTTTTAATACATTTTTCTGTATGAGTTTTAGCTGTAATACCATGCATATAGTATTCAATTTTATCATTGTAGAAATAACGTAGGACTGCAAGTGCATCTCTAGCAACCAACGCGATAATACCAGCATAAAAAGCAGAGCAATAATGAAACCCAATCAGCTAAAAAATGCAGCAATAGTTTAGCAAAAATGCAGCATTCCTTAAGCCTCAACTTCTGTCCAAAGTGCAACATTTGTAGCAGCAATATTTTTGAAAAAAGTGCAGCAGTTGGCTAACTTAAAAGTGCAGCAAAGTTTAGCCAAATACATAGCCAAACCATTAGCTCAAATATATCCAAAAGTGTATCAAAATTTAGCTCGACACATAGCAACAGTAGACTGCAATTTGATCAGAAGTGTAACGAATAGCTTAGTCTAAGACTCAGCAGCAATACGATACAAAATCAGCAACCCATGGTTTAAAATACATCAAAAAAATGGAGCAGAAAAAGATCAAAACGCAATAATGATTCAACCTCANCAAAATGAGGTATCAAACCATAGCAGTCAACCTCATCAAAGGCAACAATTAATTCTCATCAAAGAAAGGGATAACAACAGGGCAGACACATTATCTCTATTTTCTTCTATTCATGTTTCAAGTAGTTCATGATTTGTTAAACTAATTTTACAATTTATCAATGACATTGATGATTACCATGATCTAAAGCAGGTGTGGGGATAAACAACCATTGATCCATTTCCACTTCTGACCAGTTTAACACTATAAAGACCCCAAGTAGGCATGTACACAATCATACAACCATCAGTAACTGAAGATTAGTTTATGGTACAACTCCCTGTAGCTGACTCATCTGCGTACTCTCGAAACATTGTGTGCCTCCCAGGTACATCAAAACCATAGAAGTGGATGAGTTTGGGAAAAGATATGCACAATAAAACAAATAATAAAAACTTCACCTAGTGAATGGTTTTTACTTTCTTTTCTCTAGACTTCTGAAAACAAGAATTCATTTACTGGTATGTATATGTCGAGCATCGCAAAGGAAGACTTTGTGCATATATTAATGTCAGAGCACTGAATTATCTTAGATAAATTTCAAAATATTGTGGAGCCAAACTGTACAAATGTGCATGATGAGAGGCCCGGAAGGGGCAGTAGCTCAGATAGAAGTGAGATAACACTTATCCCTCCCTATAGCATATGCATATCCTATATGGTCTTTTGTTTTTATCTTGCTTCGAATGTTATTTCAAATGAAATGTAACTATCATTCCACGGAATAGTAATACAATAAAAAAAAATTTTCCCATTCAATGTCATTTGGCAATGATGATGATGAATCATGGAAGTAACTTCACGGTTGAACAGTATGTCAGGCTTTGTTGTGAAGACATAGTGCGAGTTCATTACTTTATCCTCTCCTCGGGTTCAGTTCAAAATGTATAGAGGTTGCTGATATACTTAAGCCGAACCTAAGACTTTTAAAATTTGTTGTCTACAAAAAGTCTTAAACTATAAATCATTTTTAACGTATAAAAAAAACTCTAAAATTAAGTTACTACTAACTATAAGAAGATGATATAATTTTTTTTAATTATAAGCACATTACTTCTAATGTGTTGCATAATCAGAACAGAGGGTTCTACTTTTAAATTCTTCACATAAATGTATTTTGTCAACAACAATGTCGCACCAAGTAAGTAATATAATGAAAACACACATGGACAGTGCAATCACAAATGTATAATTTCTATAAACACAACTACTTGTCGCCCTACCAATATTTGAGTCAAATATCACCTTAATTCTCGGATAAACAGAAGCCTATATACACCCACAATTTTCTTTTAGTTTAGTCCAAAATGCAGCTTATAAGTTGAGAAGATGAACAACCTTTGTTGAAGCATTCAAATTTGAAGACCAGAAACAAAACACACCAAAATAGTCTCATGGCAACAAGAATCATATCTGATGCTGCATGCAAGAACAAAACAATAATTTGTTCAAATTTAAGCTCAAAAAGATTGTTACCTGAGTTGTATTCTACACCTCTTCTTCTCTCTAATTTCTGACCACTATATGATAAAACCTCTAATTTGTATTATTTGGACAGCAACATTGAAGAGAAATTTGAGGAGAAATGGATATTAATGGAGAGGAACTGTGGAGGAGAAATCAATGTAGAAGCAAATGTGGAGGAGAAGAAAACAAGGAAAGAAGTAAAGTGGATAGACAATAAATGTACAGATCTAAAAAGTACAGCGAAATTACCCATCTTCCCTTGTTCATCCTCTACAAATCTCCAAATTTAATGGAAAAATTACATAATTATCCTTGTTAAATAAAATAAAATATATATTATATATTTAAAGTACAATTTAAATAGCTTTGGGAACAACTTTTTAAAGCTGTATTTTTAGTCCTTACATAGTGATGCACGTCACAAGCTTG
>NC_028641.1:45927847-45950983 GCF_001406875.1 Solanum pennellii | reverse complement strand
TATATATATATATATATATATATATAACATTAAATGAATATTTAAAATATGTTACAGTGAATGTTTATTTATATATTTTTACAGTGAATGTTTATTTATATATTTTTTAAAAAATTAAGAACCCAACTTAGGAACTAAATCAATTTTTTCTTATAAATAAAGAGATTTTCTCTATGTAGTAATATTATTTCAAGAGAAATGAAAAGTCTCTTCTATTCTATCTACTTTATAAATATTTTCTTTTTAATTATCTTCTATGAGACCTAAGCTTTTAAGTTTTAACTAGTACAGGAAGAAATATTGCAAAATTTATAATATAATATTTAAAGTTCCATAGTAATAAAAAATTCCAAATTTTATTTCTGTAATCAATAGATGGTTGAAGTTAGATGCCACTATACGGATCAAACAATTTCTAAATCAACAAATATTTATTCTTGTTATTAAAAAGGGAAAAGGGTCAAATATGCCCTTAAACTATTCGAAAAGTCTAGATATAACCTCCATTTAAAGTTTGGTTCACTTATGCCCTCGCCGTTCAATTTTTGGTCCAAATATGCCCTTAAGGGCGTTAGTTGTCATGTTGGACATATCCAACTCATTAATAATTTCGTTAAATGTCACATGGAATTGTCATGTCATTTTGACCTTACCACATAACTTTTATATGAAAATGGAAAGATATTCGGACTCATAAACACCTAATCCGACCCACAAATCAACCCCCTTTTAAATAAATTATCCGACCAATTTTTAACAATTGTGTTTAATTTTTATTTTTTTGATAAATTTCGAAAATGAGTAATTGATTAATAAAAAAATAGGAAATAAGAAAAAAGTATAAAATTAACGTCAAAAATTTATAAATAATTACACTAACTTTAAATTCAATTTAAACACCCTTTTTTTAAAAAACTATTTTTTTCGATAAATTCCTATATGAGTAATTGATTAATAAAAATTATGAAAAAAACATAAAATTAAAAAATAAATAAAGTAGCCTTAAATTCAACAATTTCAATATTTTTTTTAGTTTTTCATTTTTTCGAAAAATCCCAAAAATGAGTTTATGAACAAAAAATATATAAAAAATATAAAAATTACGCAAAAAATTCACAAATAAAAATTAGGAAAATATGAAAAACTATAAAATTAAAAAAATTGATGAAATTATTGAATTTACGTTTACTATATTTATTTGTGAATTTTGACATATATTTTTTATTTTGTTTTCATATTTTTCCCTTTTAATTAATAAATTACTCATTTTCGGGATTTGCGAAAAATATAAAAATTTTAAAAAATTGTAGATTGAAATGTTACTATATTTATTTGTGAACTTTTGGCGTTAATTTATATTTTTTTTCATACTTTTCATATTTTTTTATTAATCAATTACTCATTTTCGAGATTTATCAAAAAATAAAAAATTTTAAAAAAATGGAAATGTTAACTTTAATGTTACTATATTTATTTGTGAATTTTTGGCGTTAATTTTATATATTTTTTCATATTTTTCCTATTTTTGATTAATCAATTACTCATTTTCAGTATTTACTGCAATAATAAAAATAAAATTGTTAAAAATGGGTCGGATAGTGAATTTAAAAGCAGCTGATTTATGGGTCGGATTAGGTGTTTATGAGTCCGAATATCTTTCAATTTTCATATAAATGTTATGTGGTAAGGTCAAAATGATATGATAATTCCATGTGACATTTAAAGAAATGAAAAATGAGTTGGATATGTCCAACATGGCAACTAACGCCCATAAGGGCATATTTGGACCAAAAGTTGAACGGCGAGGGCATGAGTGAACCAAACTTTAAACGGAGGATATATCCAGACCTTTTCGAATAGTTTAGGGGCATCTTTGACCCTTTTCCCTATAAAAATGTTTAACAACATTCTATATTTTATAAGTTTTACCATTTCAACAAAATTAAAATTCAGTCCACGGCGTCTACACTTTAACTTTTATGAGTTAGTAATTGTTATCTTTCCAATTATTATTTTCATATTCGAATTTAAAAAAAAAAGAAATACTAATTTGGAAGACTTACAATTTTTTCATAATTAAAAGAAAAAGTAATCGTCCATTTTTCTTCTTCAAAATAACATGTATTAATTTGTACTTAATAAATAAGGTTTAGATAGAGGTAAACTAATAACTTAGTAAATCAATTAATACCCCTCCTTATCAATAGTTTCTCTTTTTGGATTCTCACCCGGTGTTCGGGGCTCATATTGAAACTTCGATTAAATCTGTATCGCGCTCTACAGGTAGTAGCAAATCTAGGATTTTAAGGTTGTGGGTAGGGTTGTTCATGGTTATAGTTAAAAAATCAAATCGAACCGCAATCAGAAGCAAACCGATTAAAAGATCGCTATTTGGTTGTGTTTGTTTTAAATTTGAAAAATCGATGTTATTTGGTTTTGTTTTGATTTTACTTTAAAAAATCACAAAAATAACCAAACCGAACCGATAAAATAGATATATAAATTTTGTAATTATTTATATATTATTCAAAAATAAAATATATATATTTTATTAAATTTTTAATTACTTAAGTCTTTTAACTTTACAATTTTCTCAAACCCAACACTTTAACCCAACTATAACAATCCTAAGTCCAAGTTCATTAAAATTTATTTTAGTCTTTACATATCCTACTTCACGTAAAATAGTCACACTTTCTCTTGATTGAAACACTTTATTCGTGTAATGATAACTCTAGTATTGCTTAATTCCTTAATTGAACCGATAATAATTTTTTTGTGGATTGTTCATGTGCTAGATGTTTGGGTCTATCAACGTAGTCCTAAAAAAAATTGCTATTACTTTCAAACTGGATAATCCAGAAAAACTAAACCAAACCGAATCGACAATTATCAAACCAACAATTTTTTTTTCGTTTGGTTTGATTTGGTTTTAAAATTTTTAAAAACCGACTAGATTGGTTTGGTTTTGATTTTAATCAATAATCGAACCACGAACACTCCTAGTTGTGGGTGTTTTGAAAGTGGCGGAATCAAAAGTATCTAGAATTTTAAGGTTGTGGGTGCTCTGAAAGTGGTAGGATAAAAAATACAAAAAAAGACCTGTTAGTAGTGAGATCAGAACCCGAACTCAACAACACTAAAAGAGCCTTAAGCACCCCCAAAAATCAATGGACTAGTCAATCATTTGTTCATTTAGCGTTCTATGTTAATTTTATACAAACATCTCTTAATGGGTACTCGAGCACCCGGCGGACTCCATGTGAGTCCGCCCCTGTCTACAAGGTCGATTCGAGGGTGACGCTCCCATAATGATTTTCTCCATTCCCCAACTCAAACTCGAGGCCTTTTGTTAAGGTTGAAACAAACTCACCACTACACTACACTACAACCCATTTTGGTCCCCTTACCAAGAGTTATATTATATGTTCGACTAAGTACTCATGGTCAATTAAAATGAGAAGTCCATTAATAGAGTGATGATTGTTGAATAGTTTACATATGCAGGAAAGTGGGAGCTATATATCCATAATCATTAATCCATAGCTACCAAAAAAGGGAAAATTTTCTATGGATCAAATATAGAAGTGCCACACTTGCATTACCAACCTTCAGGTTCATAATTGGCATATTGTAACACTAAATAGTGTGAATTTGTGGGTACTTGAAAGGCAATACATGGCTTACACCTTCCACATTTGTGCTCGCAATTTGGTGGCATTGAACCAACTCTGTTTAGCCCTTCAGTGCCATTCTCATTCTTATCTCCTGCCCTATTTTCCATGTTCTCAACTCCCTAATTTAACAAACAAACAAAAAACATTAAGGAGTCGTTTAGTAGCTAGTGCGCTAGAGTTGTGCAATAATTAGTTGAGATGAATGACATTTATGTATTAATTTATACAGGTAGTGATTATTCATGTACCTGCACTAAAATAATACATATTTTCTATCGTGACTTATATATGTATAAGTTAATGTGAGTTTTTAAATTGCAAATCAAATGTCATATATTAACTTTATACATAACTCCTAAATATGATTTCTTAAACAAAAGATGCATGTGTATAATGTACTATGATTGACATACAAATAGTTTTACATTAAATATGAAGGGGACATTAGAATTAACATGACACTAAATATAGGAAGTGTGAATATATTATTCAAACTAGTTAAAAGAAAAAAAAAAGACAGATGAAATGAAAATTATTGTTTCTACCGGACTTATGGTTAGTATTCAAGAAATAAACTATATGTAGCTAGGGAAGATTAATAAAGATTAAATACCTTTATATTTTGCAAAGCGGCTTGTGTAGAATTTAAGTCTTTGCCTACCCTTAGATAAAAAGTTATGAAGTGATTAGACAAACACAAAGATATTATAAACAATTCGTAATAAATTAATTAATTGCAATGATACAAAGAAAATAAGTTAACCTTGCTGAAGATGGGGACTTGCAAAAGGCCTAATTCTTGTTGCATAAACCAAACACAGAAAATTAAGAATAATTGCTAGAAGGAAGCCATAGTTTCTTATCATCATTTGTTAAATTGGAAGATTTTGTTGACCTCACCCTTCAACTACTTAAAAAGAACAAACAAAAATATATACCCCATTGACCAATCACTTGGAAATATTGACCAGCAGAAACTAAATTGGCTTATGTAATGTAAGCCATCGTTTGGTGTGAAGGATAGCTTCAGATAGTCCTCAGATTAAATTACACTGTCACTTAATCTGTTATTTGGTTAACAAGTTAAAATAACTTATTTCGGGATTAATAATTAGTACGGATAAGTTATCCCTTCACTTGGATGGTATAGTTATCCCGAGATAAAATGACTAAATGACAAAATATCCCTTTAAATACTTTTTATACATTCACATTCATGAAGGGTATATTTTTATAAATATATATGTTGTTCTTAAGATTTATTAACTTTGAATAAAACAAACCAAGAACTCAATAAAAATAATTTTAGCATAACTTATCTCATCATAACTTGAATTCAAACCAAAAGACTGGTCTAATTAGGCAGACTTGGAAATCTGATCACTACATTTTCAAGCAGAAGACTGGGACTGTGACATTTGATAAGTCATTCAAAAACTGATCACAATTATATATGTTTAAAAACAGAAAGTACTGTATGACATACAAAAGTAACTAAGAAGAAAGGAATTGAAAAAGGCTGACAACTTCAAAGGGAAAAGGGGGCCTATTCCAATGGAATTTGAGGTCATTATTAATGAAATAGTAGTCAAATGTCTAGCTCTAAGGACTATTCTGGGCAAGTATTGTTGTATAGGTACCTAGCTGCAAAAGTTATATTTCCGATTAAAAGGTATTCCTTTGTACGGTTTCCAACTAAATATATATGTAGATGAACTAATTACTACTTGACTATTTTCAATGCACCAATCATATATCAGTTCAATTTCATGACAAAAATATACTATGTGCAAACCTCAGGTCAATCTGGTAGAGAGAGGGGTTGTTATTCTGATTAACCCTCGGCTTAGAAAACATAGTGAAGGTGTTCGAAAAAAAGGAATATAGAAAGAAAAATAATAACAACAAAATAATACAAAAAGGAGAGTAGAACACATATGTTGAACAATTGTGTAAGGAAATGATGTTATATACAACTGAAGTAGAAAAACATGTGATAACCGAAATCCAAGGATAAAAAGCTATGAGAATAGCTCTAATAGTACTGGTAAGCAAGTGGTACATGTATACCTAGGGATGGCAATGGGGCGGTATAGGGCGGGGCCGCTGCGGGTTGAACTTGATCCGTAAAATTCTTAATCCGCCTCACCCCGCCCCTCATAACATCTCTTTTCATTTTCAAGCCGCCCCGCATGAACCCGACCAGCATAATTTTTTTAATATTTTTGTTTTCTATTTACTTTTTATACTAGAAATAATATTCATAAAAATAAATTCATTTTTTTCACTAAGTTGTATTAATTTAATAGGATAGTGAATCAAAATTTCATTTTTTAGAGGTTAATTGGAAACATGTAAGAAATCGTATTATTTTTTATTGAATCATTTTCATTTATTATCTTGGATATTTTAGTAGCTTTAATGAAATTCTCTTAATAAATATTGCTCCATTACTCTACTAACATGTAAAAAGTTAAAATTAAGTGTTAAAAGAACCCACATAAACACAAATTTACCAGCAATCCTCCCCGTATCAGACTCGCCCCACACAACCTTAAATCCACCCCGACTCACACAACTTAAACCCACCCCGCCCCATTACCATCCCTATGTATACCAAGCCTATCCCTCATAAAAGCAATAGAATGCTCAAATATCAACTAAATCTTCTAACCCCAATCTGTGACCACAAATCCCTCCTAAATAAGGTCATGTCCCTAGTAAGAACCATATGTGAGGAAATCTCAAACAACTAAATTTCTACCTTAATCTTCAACCTCCAAACTAACCTACCGAGGTCATGTCCTTGTGATGCTCAAGATGTGTTATCCTGTCTAATCAATTTGCCGTAATACTTCTTCAGACTTCCTATATGCCTCATGAGGCTAACCATTTCCAACCAGTCACACCTCCTCAATGAGGCATCAAACTTCTCTGTGCTTCATATGTACAAATCATTCACAAGTACAAATCGTCTTAGTATCACTTCCATCATCTTATCTACCATAGAGGTCACACTCACTTCATCTCATATACTTTCGTTCCTAATATGTCCACTTATCCACCTTAGTATTTTGATCTCCACAAAGCTAAAAGTTATGGTGGAAATTGAGACTTGAATGGACCCTAGCTCTGGTTCTTCTTCTTTTTTAGAGAGAGAAATATTTGAGAGGATGAACTTGATCAACTTTTAGGAATTCAGGAGATTCAACTAAATTAGGTGATTACTTTTTTAGGGGGGGGGGTTATGTAGGGCCTAGGATAGAGGGTAAAACGACATAGTATTGGGATTGAATAATTAGGAAAAGACCAAAAAACCCTTTTAAAATAATTATCGGACTCCATCGACGGTTGGTACTATGGTCCACCAGGTCTAACTACGAACCGTTATGGTCAACCATTGGTGGGGTTCATAGACTACACTTTTCGACCCCCAATGATGGGATCCATGCATGGTTTGTGGGTCCTCTTACGTCTGTTCATCCAAATCGTAGGTCCTAACTTTCTTTAACACTCTGGAGTTCCCATTACTTGGTGTAGAGCCTCAATTTATGAACTAAACCTTAAAACAATGTTTCTAAGCTTAAACAAAAGTATTAAACTCAATCAGAAAGTGTTAGATTCAAAACGTCAAGAAACAACCACGACATTCGGAGATTACTAAAATTGAGCTAGTGTGCCTTGGTGTGTTTCAAGGGGTTTTAAGAGTAAGAATTAAGTCAAATTTAGTAAAAAAAAAAAAGGTTTAGAATAAATATTAGTAAATGTTTAGGGTTGAAAAGTCTGGGTATGACTCCCCAAGGACAGCCCTAAGATCCCTTGAGGAGAACCCCTCCATTGACCCCTAAAATTGTCTCTTGGCAGTTGCAACCAAGAGACCAAGCGGCGAGCTGTCGTTTGCTCTAAATCGATGGTGTCGTAAGTTAAAAATTAGCCTCAGAAACATGAGCCTACAAAAAGGAGTCTCTGACCAGAACCACGGATGACCAGCACGGTACGTGGTCTGGTTGACGGACCATCGACATGGAGTCGTCGATTGGGTCCTGGTGCACTGTCTCAAATCGGCTAAGGTGAGGGAGTTTAGTTAACTACTTAATTAATTAATTAGGGATTGATGGGTGGTTAAATTATTTAGTTGGGGATTATAAAAGGATTTTGATTCATTAAACTAACCTAACTCCTTTAATTCCCAAAACACACTTAGCTCCAACTTCTCTCTAGTTTCTCTCTCCCCAAACTGAAACATCCATTGAAGGAACACTAGAGCTTCAAGAAGAGGATGAATTCACCAAGGAATAAAACTCAAATTCATGGAAAATCATCCCTAAGGTATGGTTTCTTTCACTCTTAGGATTCCTTTCCCCAAAAGGTCCTTTCAAAGAGATTTTCAATCTTCCCTCAAGACTAGGGTTTCAATCTATAAATGTGTTCTCTTTTCAAAACGAAATTGTTATTCAATTGTGATGAATTATGATCTTGTATTGTTGTTTAATTACGTAATTATGGGCAATTGTTGGTAATCACATGAACTACTTTGGACCCTTGTTATTCCCTACACTTATTATATCTTGAAACTTCTATGGAAATTGTGGAAGATGATGAGTATTTGGATTATGTAGAATGTTAATTGCTATGTAATACTTCTTGAATTTACCTTGTTTATGTATTGTTTATGTATTCTTTGGTAATGTAAGTATGAAGGTCGTTTAAGGGCAAGAAGGTATGTTGGTTGGGTCTTTTCTTGAATTCAATTATGAAAGATGAGTTACTTAGATTGTAATGCTCCTATGTCTAATGTGTGGTTGTGATGTTAATAACAAGTATTCCTTATCCTTAACCCTATACACTTGAAATAGTTCTCATGATTATAATATAGTGTAAGTGAAAGGTTTACTCACTTGTATAGGGCTTCTAAACTATAAGGGAAGTTCTAACTTTTGGTTACTTATGAGCTATTATGACGAGATGTTTACATAGGATTCTTGTAGAGAATAATGTGAACTTGTACAATGAGTAAAGATGATTACTAAAGGGAAAAAATACATAGAATCGAAAGGGCATGTAAATGAGATTGGGGTTTCAGGTTTAGCAAGTCCAGCTCACCACAAGGGTTTCCTCATGTTTAGCAAGTCTTGATTCCCAAGTTATGTGTTGTCTCATAAGATTGAAACCTCCACATCTAGCATGTCAAGGTTTCTAGTAGCAGCCTCGTTGACCCTTAACTATGTTCCCACATAGGAATCTACCTTAGTGGATCCACCTAGATAGCTATGTACTAAAGGTTACACCTTAGGCAAGTGTTAACCCTCTCTTATCGATGTGGGAGTAGAACACCGGATTCCATGTAGTTTACATGATCTAGTGTCGGCTATTGCACTTTTTTCCCTAATGTAAAAGTAAATGAATAAAGGAAATGTGAGAACTCTTACTAGATCTTTCTTAAAGGTTTCTACATAGTATGAGGGAGGGTATGTGACTTCTCTTAGACATTGCACTTGTGGGATCCTAAGGGATCGTCCTAGTAGTGTTACTTTATGATTAAGTTGATTATATCTTATGCATCTGATGTACCGTGGTTTCACGGTACTTTCAATGCCTTTTCCTTAAGTTTGTAACTAAAGCCTTTCTGTATTGATTTTTGATGTAGTTTTCTATTTATTTCTAGGAAATCTGTCCAAAGGAGAACGCGGAAATTTTGAGCTGAAATTGCAGAAGTGACCACCTACAGACCCCACAACAGTCCGTCGTGAGTGTGACGGTCCGTAGGGGTCAACCGTCGTGAGAAGATAATGGCTGCCGAAGGAAGTTGGGTAATTCTGACCAAGTGTGGGACTACGGAAGCTCATGATGGACCGTCATAGCCATGGAGGTTCGTCCTACACATTCGTCAATGCTAACAGAGAGTAGTCCAGTACTCAACTTCAGAAGATTCTAAGTGTCGTGGAACGAAGCCCCTCGACGAACCGTCGTGATTGCAACGGTCCGTCACACCTATCCGTTAAGGTAACATAGAGTTGATGAAGAAAAGTAGCAGAAAAAGAGCTAAGTATGAAGTCCGTCGTGTCCACGACGGTCCATCACGAGGGTCATCGACTCAGACGCGTTTTGGGCTGATTTTTCCTTAAATAGATTTCCCTCTTTTATTAGGTTTGGTTTCTTATAAATAGTCTGAAAAATCTCTTTTCGGGGTTAGACTCTTGGATATTTTTCAGTTTTATTGTCTTAGTATTGAATTTTCGATTTTGAGATTTGATATTACTTTTCCAAAATCGATTATTGGTGTTTTGTGATTTATTCAAGTAAATTTCTGGATTTTGTTCATTCTCATCAAAGTAAGTGCTTGAATTCTTACATTATTATTATGAATTGTGTGATTATTAGCATGGGTAACTAAAATCCATAACTAGGGTTGTGGAAACCATGGGTAAATAACAAGGTAAAACCTAGCTAAAATAACGATCCTAGAATATTGTCTTGCATGAATTGATAATTATTTCACTTAGTAGTCTTTTCAACGAATGGCCAACGTTAGAACTCTCCTTATTGCTACTTACCGGACCAAGGAGGTAGATAATAGGAAAAGAATTATCAACATAGATTTAGTGTATACTATCTAATAGGCTAGTGTCGGTTGGTATGAAGCCACAACTAAGTCAAATATCGAATATGATGCTTAATATGAGGTAAAGATAAGGTTTAGTAAAGCAACACACGTAGCCGGACCAAGGTGCGGAGTGAAATTCTCTAGATGTCGGACCAAGGATTTAAAGATACCTAACTTATCACTTTGCATGCAAGATACTAGGAAAGGATTGTTATAGCTAGAATTATCGAGTTAGGAGCCTGTGGGGAACACTTACGCCCTAGTTACTCTAATTACTTGATTAAACTCTAATACTTTAACCTATTACTTGTTTACTTTAATTTAGCTAATTGCTTTCATTAATCAAAAAACCCCTTTAGTTATTTGTTTTCGGGAAATAATTGACTAAAAAGAAGTAATAATAGAATAAAGTTAAGTCTGAATCATTTTTCTCGTGGGAACGATCCCAACCTCACTAGTTGGGTTCTTTACTTGATGCGACCGATTTTACTTCGTTTCGAGAAGTAAATTTGAGCGTATCAAATTTTGGCGCCGCTACTGGGGAAAGTGGCTTTTAGATTAACTTTAAGCTTATTATCGAAGTTTAGTCAATATTTTCCTAATTTTACTTTTTCTTTTTGTTTTTGTCTCCTGCAGGTCTAACTTCCTTATATGCCAAACACACGGAGTAGAGGATTACCCATAATTGCACCTGACCCCGAATTAGAGCATACTTTAAGAAGAATGAATCAGAATTTGGGCATCTAAGGTGATGAGGTCGACCCGAAAATGCCACCATTGGTCGACGCTCATGACCCTGTATTATCTGATATTCGTGGGGAAGGTGACGAAGACAACCTCCCGCTCCACACCCTCAAGAGTACTATAGGGGCTATGAAAATATCGCAGACTCTGATAGGCCACTCGTCTTGCTCCCTTTACCACACGGCCACACTTTTGTGGTAACTAGTAGTCTGATGCAAATGCTCACTGCCAGAGGTTTGTTTTCAGGGCTACCTTCTGAGGATCCACATGCCCACATTGCTAAGGTAAGGGTAGTGTGCAAAAGTTGTGTAGGGAGACCAATTTTTGAATATGGATGTAATTGGGCTAAGAGTTTTTCCTCTCTCACTGACGGGAGAGGCTGCTATCTGGTTTACTAAGCTCCCCTATAACTCAATCTTCACTTGGAATCAACTAAGGGATGCTTTCTTAGCACGCTACTACCGGTGTCTAAGAAACTAAACCACAAAGACAGAGTGAATAACTTTGTGGCACTACCGGGAGAGTCAGTTAGAAGCTCTTGGGATAGGTTCACTTCATTCTTGTGAAGTGTCCCAAATCACCGCATAGATGATGAATCTCTAAAACAGTATTTCTATCAGGGACAAGATGATAATAACAAAGCGGTGTTGTTTATGATAGTGGGTGGTTCTTATGGGAGTGTCCTTATGCCAAGATTGCTGAAACGTTAGAGAAATATCCCGAAATAATAAAGCTTGGAGTACTAGGAAGTCAAATACTGGGAGAAACACCTTTGCAGTCCAATCCGCACACAACTCAGTCGCAGATAATCTTCGTGAGGAGATGGCTCAAATGAGAACTAAGCTTGGGTTGGTGTTGAAACATGTTGCTGGGGGTGTGGAAAAGGTAAATGCAGTGAACTAGTTTTCTAGACCACCACCGCCAAATGATGAATATTACTATGAGGAGGACTCCTATACGGTGAATGATCAGATGGGGGGTTTCCGACCGAATGCCCAAGGCTCTAATCAGGAGAATTGGAGCCAAGGTCAAGGAAACCAAGGTCGGAACTATGGTAATTATAAATGTGAGGGTCATTATGTCCGAGATGGGAATTACAACTGCAACAACAACTTCAACCGGGGTAACTATTGTAATAGAAATGATAGGAGTGGGCCCTATGTTCCACCTCAAAATCGTGAAATTGCTCCTAGGGATGTGGAGGTAGTATGGTGCGAGTTGAGGATATGATGCATAAAATGATGAGGAGATTCGATGCTAGTGATGAGCACAATAAAGAGCTAAGGAATAACTTAACGGGTATAAGTCAGAAAATTGATACACATGCAATCTTGATTAAGCATCTTGAGTTGCAAATGGCCCAATTGTCTGCAACTGTGAACACACGGCAACTGGGCACTATTCCTAGCAACACTGTCCAAAATCCAAAAAATGATGGGCATTGTATGGCAATCACTACTCGGTGTGGTAAGCAAACCATTGACCCACCTATGCCTTTCTGGTATAGAAAAGGTGATAAGAGATGATGATACGGTGGTGGAGGTTAGTGGTGAGTTAGAAGATAAAACGGTAAAAGATGTTGAGGTGCCCCAAAAGGTGACCCCCATGCCTAGACCACCACTTCCTTTACCACAAAGGTTAGTAAAAAAGACCGAGGATGGTAAATACCGGCGTTTTATAACGATGTTGAAACAACTTTCTATCAATGTGCCTTTGGTAGAAGCTCTTGAACAAATGCCCGATTATGCCAAGTTCATGAAAGATTTCGTTACGAAGAAAATATCAGTCACTTTTGAGGATGATAATAGAATGCAACACTGTAGTGCTATTGTTAAAAGATCTCTAGTGCATAAGAAAGAAGATTCGGGTTCTTTCACTATTACTTGTACAATCGGGTTATTACATTTTGCGAAAGCATTATGTGATCTGGGGGCAATCATAAATCTCATGCCCCTCTCGATTTACAAGAAGTTGGGTTTGGATGACCCAAAGCCCACTGTGGTGCGGCTACTGATGGTCGATCGAACGGTAAAATGACCATTAGTATGCTCTACGATGTTTCTAGTAAAAGTGGAGTCATTTATATTTTTGGCCAATTTTGTGATTCTTGATTGTGAGGTCAATTTTGAGGTGCCTATTATTCTTGGGAGGCCATTCCTTGCTACGGGTAGAGCCTTGGTTGATATGGAAAAAGGGCAGATCAAATTCTGGTTGAACAATGAAGAAGTGACCTTCAACATTTGTAGGTCCATGAAGCTGAGTGATGAGATCCAATCGCTATCTGCTATATCATACAGAGTTGAAGAGTCATCTGAGGTACGAATTGAAGAGCGTCTGGGCGTAGAACCATTGGCTGCACTGATCCTGAATTTTGATAGTGATGGCATTGAAGAGCATGGGTTATTGGTCACGGCACTTGATCGAGGTAATGTTTGTTTTAAACCAAAGAAATTTGAGTTAGATATGCAACATCGAAAAACTCCACCCGCGAAACCGTCTATTGAGGAGGCTCCAAAATTAGACCTTAAGCCTCTACCACCTCATCAGATTTAAATGTGCATCAAGTTGAGTATTTGGTGAAAGTGTTAAAAAGGTTTAAAAGAGTTATTAGGTGGACTATTGCGGATATTATTGGGATCCCTCCCAGTATTTGTTCTCATAAAATCAAACTCATTCCCGATCATAAGCCAAGTATTGAGCACCAGAGACGTCTAAATCCACCTATGCAAGACGTAGTGAAGAAGGAAATTATTAAGTGGTTGGATGCTGGGTGATATATCCAATCGCTGATAGTAGTTGGGTATGCCTTGTTCAGTGTTATCTAAGAAAGGGGGAATGACTGTGGTCCCCAATGAGAAAAATGAGCTTGTTCTTATGAGACAATTGACTGGTTGGAGGGTGTGTATGGATTACCCAAAATTAAATGCATGGACCAAAAAAGACCATTTTCCAATGCCCTTCATGGATTAGATGTTGGATAGACTTGCCGGAAAGGGGTGGTACTATTTTCTTGATGGTTATTTAGGGTATAATAAAATTTTTGATGCACCGGAAGATCAAGAGAAAACCACCTTTACTTGTCCATATGGGACCTTTGCGTTCAAGAGAATGTTGTTTGGGTTGTGCAATGCACCAGCCACATTTCAGAGATGTATGATGTCGATATTCTCCGATATGGTGGAGGACACTATTGAGGTGTTTATGGATGATTTTTTTGTGGTTGGTGAATCATTTGAGCGGTGTTTGAATAATTTGTGTGAGGTTCTTAAGAGGTATGAATACTGCCATCTAGTACTAAATTGGGAAAAATGTCACTTCATGGTGAAAGAGGGTATTGTATTGGTTCATCGCATTTCAGAGAAGGATATAGAGGTTAATCGAGCTAAATTCGAGGTAATAGAGAGACTTCCCCCACCTATCTCTGTAAAAGGTGTGAGAAGCTTTCTTGGGCATACAGGTTTTTATCGGAGGTTCATTAAGAATTTTTCAAAACTTGTGCATCCTTTGTGCAAGTTGCTTGAGAAATAGTGTAAATGTTATTTTGATGAATCCTGTCTTAAGGCATTTGGTGAGTTGAAAGAAAAGTTGGTTCTGCACCTATCATTATTTCGCCGGATTGGAGCAAGCCATTTGAGGTAATGTGTGATGCTAGTGAGGTGCTCTTGGTGTGGTATTGGGGCAAAGAAGGCACAAAATCCTTCACCCCATTTACTATGCTAGTAAAGCCCTAAATGAAGCCGAAAAGAACTACACCGTTACTGACCAAGAGCTCCTTGCAGTAGTTTTTGCTTTTGAGAAATTTCGCTCCTATTTGCTTGGCACTAGGGTTATAGTGCATACTGATCATTCAGCTTTAAGATATTTGATGGCAAAGAAGGATGCGAAACTGAGGTTGATTCGGCGGGTATTACTATTGCAAGAATTTGACTTTGAGGTGATTGATGGAAAAGGGACAAAAAATCAAGTTGCTGGTCACTTATCTCGTTTCGAAGATGAAGCAATGAGAAAGTTGGGGGATAAGACTGAAATTGATGATACTTTCCTCGATAAGCATGTATTGGCCGCCTCTCAAGACTTGATTCCATGGTTCGCAGATTTTGCGAATTATCTGGCTAGCGATATCATCGCACCGAACTTGTCCTTTCTTCAAAGGAAAAAGTTCATGTATGATATGAAAAATTTCTTTTAGGATGAGCCATACTATTATAGGAGTTGTGCCGATGGGCTTATTCGGCGTTGTGTGCTAGAAGTTGAGATATTGAGTGTTTTGGAGGCATGCCATTCTTCACCCATAGGTGGACATCATAGTGGTATCCGGTCCGCTCACAAGATCTTGCAAGGTGGATACTATTGGCCAACTATCCACCAAGATTCTCATGAGTTCGCTAAGGCATGTGATAGATGCCAAAGAGATGGTGGCATATCTAGAAAGAAAGAGCTCCCTTTAAATCTCATTCTTGTTATTGAGCAATTTGATGTGTGGGGCATTGACTTTATGGGCCCTTTTGTGAGTTCTCATGGGATGAAGTACATTCTAGTAGCAGTCTATTATGTTTCTAAATGGGTGGAAGCTATCGCACTCGCAAATTATTAAGGGAAGAGTGTCAACGCGTTCGTAAAAAAGAATATATTTTCCCGATTTGGCACCCCAAGGGCTATTATTAGTGATGGGGTATCCCACTTTAATTGTTTAAGGGATTATGGAGAAATATGGGGTTCGCCATAATGTGGCCACTCCTTACCATCCTCAAACTACTGGGCAAGTTGAGGTGTCAAATAGGGAGATTAAGCAAATTATGTCAAAAACGGTGAATGCTAGTAGAATGGATTGGTCAAGGAGGCTTGATGATGCTTTTTGGGCCTACCGAACAGTATACAAACTCCCATAGGTATGTCCCCATACCAACTTGTATATGGGAAGGCTTGTCACTTACCGGTTGACTTAGAGCATAAAGCCTTGTGGGCAATGAAAAAGTTGAAAATGGATTGGCATGAAGCTGTTGAACAGAGGTTAAATGGGTTGAATGACTTGATGAATTTCGCCTAAAAGCTTATGAAAGTTCATCCCTCTACAAAGAAAAGATGAAGAAGTACCATGACCAAAAGATTGAGAAACGCAATTTTATGGTTGGGGATTTGGTGCTTTTAATCAATTCTAGGCTGCGTTTGTTTCCGGCAAGCTCAAGTCCAAATGGACTGGTCCTTACTTGATCACCCAATTATTTCCTCACGGAGCGGTTGAGCTGGAGAACAAGGAGGGTGTGCGGTTTAAGGTGAATGGACAGTGAATCAAAATCTATCAGGGGCACGCTGAAACGGCGAATGAAGTGATCGAGGCATACCATCTTGATAGAGTCTGAGTAATCAAATTTCCTACGTTGTTCTGTGACGTTAAATTAAGCGCTGGTTGGGAGGCAACCCAATATGTATCCTCTAGCCAACTATAGGTTTTTCGTGATTTTCTAGTTATAGTTACATGTTCTTTGCTTTTATTTCCTTAAACGTTCCGTCTAAATGTTTGTTTTCTTTTTGTTAGAAGTGTTGGCTAGAGCATAGTTTAGGGTTTGTATCCCAAAAATGTCCAGAAAATACAAAAAGAATAGCTTAATGGGTGTTAAATTTGCAGGTATCACATCACCAGAAAATCTGTAGAAAATTGGTCTGCAGCACCCTTTGACGGATCCATCCACGGACCGTCACGCTTACGACGGACCGTCACGCTTGCGACGGACCGTCACAAGCATCCGTCGTGTCCTGGTATGTTTTTCAATTTTTTCTAAGTTAGGGCACGCATGAAGGACCCCGACGATGGACCGTCGAGCCTGCGACGGATCATCGACGGGGACTTGTCTTGTCCAAACTACAGAGGGAGTGGGTTCTGGGACATCGGACCCACCAGCTTGTTGATCGCCGACGCTTTGTGCCTCAGGTTTGCTTCACCTACCACTCTACTATTTTAGATTCTTTTATGCATTGGGGACAATTGCATATCTTTTTGTTGGGTGTGGGGTAAATGGAAAGTGAGTGCTAGGGTAAAGTCTGAGTAGCCCAACTCACGATCCTCATTTGGTGTTTTCTTGCCTGTGTTCTTTTTCCCCAACAGACTGTTTATTTTTATTGTTGAACCGACATGTCTATATCTTGTGTACATAGTATAACTCTAAAGCATGTTGGCTAAAACTGAAATGATATCCCGATGTAATGAAATGATGCATGACTAGGCATAGTAAATGATAAATTGTAGCTCTAAGCATGACATAGAGATACATTACGACATGACCCTAAATCTAAGATTCAAACTAGGTGTGTGATAATCTGGTAGAGTAATGATATGTCAAGTGAGAGTGAGGAAAATTTGAATATTCCACCATTGCTACTAGCTAGAACTTGTGTGGTTAGTCCTGCTAAAAGTAAGTCGTAATAGACAATTAGGAAATGATCATAGGCCCTTGTTCGAAATAGTCACTCTTTAGCCTAAAATAACAGAAAAAACCAAAAGAAGTAATTCCTTATTGATCCAAATAGTTTGAGCTTAAAATAGATCTTTCTTCTTTACCCCATCTGATCTTTTCTGGAAACAATGTGTTTGACCTGGTCCCTCCTTGGATATGTGCACCTCTGCTTATGCCAAAATCATAAGTTGAGGGTGGCTAATGCAGAAAACAACCTTGTCGTGTCCCTGACCCAATCTTGGGTATTGTGAACCTTGACTCATGCCAAAGCCATGAGTTGAGGGTGGTTGTTATGAGGAATGCTTTTGAAAGTGGGGTTGAAAGAATAAAGAGGAAGAAAGAACAAAACAACAGTAACTCAAGAGTAAAAACAAAATAAACACAAGAAAAAAGAAGAGTCACTTACACATAAGGAGAAGAAAGGGAGAATAGCAAGGTGAAAGAAAATTGAGAAATAGGGCGAAATAAAACTATAAAAAGGTAGGACGCTTAGCCGATATGTCAAGGAGGGCAACAAGTCACTAAAATATACCTTACCTGACCCTGAGCCTATGTTACAAGCTAAGAAAGTCCTATCGTGATCCTAAGAGTTGTTATGGAGAACTTAAAGTAGTGAAAATAAGGGCAAGCCTATGGCAATATGTGTAAATGAGTTGTGAAGTTGTTTTGAGAGAGAGTGTTGAAAAGTAATCCTTATACTCAAACAGTTATCATTGTGTGAAAAATGAGGATGTTATATTGAAGTGAGGACACTAGTTGCAATACCAGAAAAATTAGCACCTAGGTGAGAGTCGAAGACGATAGGTGTCAGTTTGTGGTGAGTCTGTGTCATGGTCTGATCCACATAATTTAAGCCTAATAGTGATAGCATGCATGAACATAATCCGTCGCGAGGTCCGTCGACCAAGCCGCGTTTTGATAGATTTCCAGCAAATAGAGTTCTTATGTAATTAGGTTTTTATTTTTTTATAAATAGTTCAAAAAACCTCGTATTTGAGGTTAGACTCTAGATTATTTGGTTAGACTCTGGATTATTTGGTTAGGCCCTTGATTATTGTTAGACTCTTGATTATTTTTTAGACCTTTTGTGAGATTCTTGATTATTTTGAGATTCTTGTAATTGATTGTTGGTGATTTTTGTTGATTAATCAAGCGAACTTTTGGATTTTACTCTTTCTCATTGAAGTAAGTACATGAATTCTTATACCATATATTTGAATATTGTGATTATGACTATGGGTAACTAAACTCCATAACTAGGGTTGTGGGAACCATAGGCAAATAATGAGGTAAAACCTAACTAAAATAACAATTCTAGAACAATGTCTTGCATGTATTGATAATTCTTTCGCTTAGAAGTCTTTTTAACGGATTGCCAACGTTAGAACTCGCCTTAATGCTACTTGCCGGACCAAGGAGATAGATAATAGGAAAAGAATTAGCAACATAGATTTAGTGTATCCTATCTAATAGGCCAGTATTGATTGGTACGAGGTAATAACTTAGTCAAATATCGAATACGATGCTTAATATGAGGTAAAGATAAGGGTTAGTATAGCAACACACGTAGCCGGACCAAGGTGCGGAGTGAAATTTTCTAGATGATGGACCAAGGATTTAGAAATACATAACTTATCACTTTGCATGCAAGTTACTTGGAAAGAATTATTATAGTTAGAATTATCAAGTTATGAACCTGTAGGGAACACGTAAACCCTAGTTACTTTCATTAATTGATTAAACTACAACATTTGAAGCTGTTAAGTATCTCTTTCAATTTCGCTAGTTATTTTCATTTATTTAGAAATAGAAACCCCCCTTTTTATCATTTTTGCTTTCCAAGGAAGTCATTGACTGAACAATAGTAATAATAGATTGAAGTTAAGTCTAAACTATTTTCCTCGTGGGAACGATCCAAACCTCACTAGTTGGGTTATTTACTTGACACGACCGCTTTACTTCTTATTTGAGAAGTAAGTTTAAGCGTATCAATTTCCAAAAAATTTGTCTGAAGGAGAAGGCGGAGATTTTGAGTTGAAAATGCATAAGTGACCACCTACTGACCCCACGACGATCCGTCATGACTGTGACGGTCCGTAAGGGTCAACCGTTATGAGAAGATAATGGCTGCTGAAGGAAGTTGGGGAATTTTGACTAAGTGTGGGACTACGGAAGCTCACGACGGACCATCATAGCCACGACGGTTAGTCCTGCTTATTCGTCAATGCTAACAGAGAGTAGTCCCAGTACCCAACTTCAGAAGATTCTAAGTTTCGTGGAACGAAGCCCCTCGACGAACCATCGTGCTTGCAATGGTCCATCACATCTGTCCGTCGAAGGTACAGAGAGTTGATGAAGAAAAGCAGCAGAAAAAAAGCTAAGTATGGAGCAATGGAAGACAACGACGGTCCGTCATGTCCACGACAGTCTGTCACGAGGGTCGTCGACTCAGACGCGCTTTGGGCAGATTTTTCCTTAAATAAATTTCCCTCTTTTATTAGGTTTGATTTCTTATAAATAGTTTGAAAAACCTCGTTTTTGGAGTTAGACTCTTGGATAATTTTCAGTTTTATTGTCTTAGTATTGAACTTTCGATTTAGGGATTTGATATTACTTTTTGGGAATCGATTATTGGTGTTTTTTGATTTATTCAAGTAAATTTATGGATTTTGTTCATTCTCATCAAAGTAAGTACATGAATTCTTACATTATTATTATGAATTGTGTGATTACTAGCATGGGTAACTAAACTCCATAACTAGGGTTGTGGGAACCATGGGTAAATAACAAGGTAAAACCTAGCTAAATATTGTCTTGCATGTATTGATAGTTCTTTCGCTTACAAGTCTTTGTAACGGAAGGCCAACGTTATAACTCGCCTTATTGCTTTTTGTCGGACCAAAGATGTAGATAATAGGAAAACAATTATCAACACAGATTTAGTGTATACTATCTAATAGGCTAGTGTCGGTTGGTACGAAGTAACAACTTTGTCAAATATCAAATATGATGCTTAATATGAGGTAAAGATAAGGTTTAGTAAAGCAACACACGTAGCCGAACCAAGGTGCGGAGTGAAATTCTCTAGATGTCGGATCAAAGATTTAGAGATACCTAACTTATCACTTTGCATGCAAGATACTAGGTTAGGATTGTTATAGCTAGAGTTACCGAGTTAGGAGCCTGTGGGGAACACTTACGCCCTAGTTACTCTAATTACTTGATTAAACTCCAATACTTGAACCTATCAATTGTTTACTTTAATTTAGTTAATTGCTTTCATTAATAACCCTCCCCCCCTTTAGTTATTTGTTTTTGGGAAATAATTGGCTGAATAGAAGTAATAATAGAATAAAGTTAAGTCTGAACCATTTTCCTCGTGGGAGTAAATTTGAGCGTATCAGCATGTCAAGTTATATATGATCTATATGAATGAAGCATGTCATGATGAAATATGAGTCTATGTTGTATGTATGAAGTAGGTGACTGAATGTGATACTTAGCTTGGATAGGATTATGAGATTCTATTCTTGGTATTGCACAACTGTTGCTTGGGTTGCTTATATGTTGGGTTAATATCATGTTGGGTTGACTTGTGATGTTTCGTTATATGTGCATGTTTAAATAATATAATACTAAGCATGGTTTTGACTAAATTGTCCCTTTTCTCATCATTGAGGATTTTTATGCATATAAGTCATACTTAGTGATATACCGTGGTTTCACGGTATAATTAATACTTTTTCCTTAAGTTTAGTGTGTCCGAAAGCCTTTTTGTGCTAATTTTGATATAAGTTTCTCTTTGTTTTGCAGGAAATCTGTCCAAAGCTGAATGCGGAGATTTTGAGCGAAAAAATGCAGAAGAGACCACCTACGGAGCTTATGATGGTCCGTCGTGCCTGTGACGGTCCGTAGGTGGAAGCGTAGTGCAGCTGCTGAAGGAAGATGGGGAAGTCTGACCAAGTGTGGGATTACGAAGCTTGTGACGGTCCGTCATGGCTGTGACGGTCCGTCCTGCAGGTTCGTCGTGAAGTTCAGAGAAGTGATCCCAGTACCCAGATTCCGAGAGTTGAAGTATTTTGGAACGAAGACCCTCGACGGACCGTTGTGCCTATGACGGTCCGTCATACTTGCCGTTGAGGGGAATGAAGAAAGCAGCAGAAGAAATTGCACCAAGTATGGGATGACGGAGTCCACGACGGTCCGTTGTGACCATGACGGTCCGTCGCGTGGTCCGTCGACCCAGCCGCGTTTTGGCAGATTTCCAGCAATTAGAGTTCTTGTTTAATTAGGTTTTTGTTTTTTTACAAATAGTTCGAAAAACCTCGTTTTTGAAGTTAGACACCCGATAGTTAGACACCCGATAGTTAGACACCTGATCGTTAGACTCTTAGATTGTTAAAACTTCATATTGGGAACATTGTATTGTGAGATTCTTGATAATCATTAGACTTTTCGTGAGATTATTGATTACTTTGAGAATTCTTGCAAGTGATTTTTGGTGATTAATCAAGCAACCTTTTGGATTTTATTCTTTCTCATTGAAGTAAGTACATGAATTCTTATTTAATATATTTGAATATTGTGTTTATGGCTATGAGTAACTAAACTCCATAACTAGGGTTGTGGGAACCATAGGCAAATAATGAGATAAACCCTAGCTAAAATAACAATTCTAGAATAGTGTCTTGCATGTATTAATAATTCTTTCGCTTAGAAGTCTTTTTAACGGATGATCAACGTTAGAACTCGCCTTAATGCTACTTGCCGGACCAAGGAGGTAGATAATAGGAAAAGAATTATTAACATAGATTTAGTGTATACTATCTAATAGGCTAGTATTGATTGGTACGAGGTAATAACTGAGTCAAATATCGAATGCGATGCTTAATATGAGGTAAAGATAAGGGTTAGGAAAGCAACACACGTAGCCGGACCAAGGTGCGGAGTGAGATTTTCTAGATGCCGGACCAAGGATTTAGAAATACATAACTTATCACTTTGCATGCAAGATACTAGGAAAGAATTGTTATAGTTAGAATTATCAAGTTATGAACCTGTGGGGAACACGTAAACCCTAGTTACTTTGATTAATTGATTAAACTCCAACTTTCAAAGCTGTTAAGTGTCTCTTTCAATTTCGTTAGTTATTTTCACTCATTTAGAAATAGAAACCCCCCTTTTTATGTTTTTACTTTCTAAGGAAGTCATCAACCGAACAATAGTAATAACAGGTTGAAGTTAAGTCTAGACTATTTTCCTCGTGGGAACGATCCCAACCTCACTAGTTGGGTTATTTACTTGACGCGACCGCTTTACTTCTTATTTGAGAAGTAAGTTTGAGCGTATCAAATTTTGGCGCCGCTGCCGTGGAAAATAGTTTTTAGATTAACTTGAACTTATTACTATAGTTTAGTTGATATTTTCTTGATATTACTTTGTTTTATTGTTTTTGATTTCTTTTCAGAACTATCCTACGATCACGAGTTAGAGCGTACACTGCGCAATATGAATCGTAATTTGGGAATAAATGATGAGGATCCTAACCAGAACATCCAAACTCCGGTTGATGTTCATGGCCCGATGCTCCGGGTGAACATCAACAGAGGGGACAGAATCCCGTTCCACGGCCCCAAGCATACTACAGAGGCTATGATGA
>NC_028641.1:45924354-45924550 GCF_001406875.1 Solanum pennellii | reverse complement strand
GGTCCGAGAGTTCTACGCATCCTACGTAGCGACTCTCCGATCACAGATCGATAGGCGGGCTGCTCCCGCTAAACAGGCCCCACTGGAGCAGGTTTGAGTCCGGGGCGTGCAGGTCTACATTTCCCTGCCAGCCATCCGCCGGTTTCTATACGGCGAGAGTGCAGATGCTACCCGGACCCCCATCACTGCCGAGTTT
>NC_028641.1:45901307-45920192 GCF_001406875.1 Solanum pennellii | reverse complement strand
TTGGTACGAGGTAATAACTTAGTCAAATATCGAATACGATGCTTAATATGAGGTAAAGATAAGGGTTAGGAAAGCAACACACGTAGCCGGACCAAGGTACGGAGTGAGATTTTCTAGATGCCGGACCAAGGATTTAGAAATACATAACTTATCACTTTGCATGCAAGATACTAGGAAAGAATTGTTATAGTTAGATTTATCGAGTTATGAACCTGTGGGGAACACGTAAACCCTAGTTACTTTGATTAATTGATTAAAATCCAACTTTCAAAACTGTTAAGTGTCTCTTTCAATTTTGTTCGTTATTTTTACTCATTAGGAAATACAAACCCCCCTTTTTATGTTTTTTACTTTCTAAGGAAGTCATCAACCGAACAATAGTAATAACAAGTTGAAGTTAAGTCTAGACTATTTTCCTCGTGGGACACTAGTTGGGTTATTTACTTGACGCGACCGCTTTACTTCTTATTTGAGATGTAAGTTTGAGCGTATCACTTAGTACATGTGGTTTGTACTAACTCATATTTCTTTCCTTTTTTCTAACAATGTAGGTTTCGGCCATTGAAGAGCTTCTAGGCCATTTGCAAGGAATACTTGGACCCTTTTCCAAGTTGTTAGTGAGTCCTCAAGTCCGATGATGGTTCCACTTTTCTAGCTTTATTAGTATTGGATATGTCTAAGACAATTGTTCCTTTCCTTATAATTGAAACTTTATTGTAAGCCTATATGTGGCATGTTGTACTAGTGTAAGGGCTATGCCCAAATTCTTATGCGTCTATGATAGATGGTTTATGTGTGAGACAAATATTAGATTCCATCATCTAAATTGACTATGTTGCATAAATGAGAAGTCTATGCAAACTTCATAAACGAAAAGTCTATATAAACTTCATATATATATACTTCATATGTAAAAGTTTTAAATTTTACATATTTTTATCTACCTATGATATTCCATGATGTATGCTAAGGGATAGTCTAAGGCCTCTTCAAGCTAAAAGACGCTGGTTACGTCTAGGGGGTTTTCCCCGGTCGTGCCAAACTTGGTATCAGTGTCAGATTGAGTAATCTTAGGATTGATGTCTCACTAAACTACGTCAAGTAGAGTCTTTTTCATACTTATGAAGTGCGCCACACTTATGAATGAGAGGCTATGAGATGCTTAGGAAACTCTCACCTCTTTGGTATTATTGAAGTCGTGCCTCAAGAGTCTTAACTCTATGTGTTCTTTCTTCAAATACCTTTCTTGTGATTATAGGCAATGAATACTAGAAGGAACAATGCTTACAGGGCCAAAGAGTAGAATGTGAATGATGTTGTTCCCCCTCAAGCTCCTCAAAACCCTCAAGTTCCTATTGAAGAACGGGCTATGTCTAATGTTGAGATAAGGGTATCCATTCATAGGTTGGTACAAGTGTTGGCTACTTAAGTTGAAGGATGGATCCGGACAAGTCAAAGGAACTAAATCTTCAACTCAAAGATTTACTAGACAAAGGTTTCGTACAACCTAGTATTTTGTCATGGGGAGCTCTGGTGTTGTTTGTGAAGAAGAAGGATGGATCCCTTAGGATGTGCATTGATTACCGTTAACTAAATAAGGTTATCATAAATAAAAAGTATCTCTCCCTAGGATCGATGATTTGTTTGATCAATTTCAAGGGGCAAGCTACTTTTCAAAAATTGATTTGAGGTTGGGGCATCACCAATTGAGAGATAGAGGAGTTGACATACCTGAAACGACCTTCCGAACTAGATATGGTCATGATGAGTTCCTAGTTATGTCATTTAGTATAACTAATACCCCGGTGGCTTTCATAAATCTTATGAATAGAGTGTTCCAAGATTACCTTGAATCCTTTTTAATTGTCTTCATTGATGATATCTTAGTATATTCTAAGAGTGAGAATGAACATATTGACAATTTCAAGTCCTCAAAGGACACCAACTCTTTGCTAAATATAGTAAGTGTGAATTTTGGTTGAGATCGGTTGCTTTCCTTGGTCACTTGTTTTCAAGTGAGGGTACAGAGGTCGATCCGAAGAAAAAGGAAGTCGTTAAGAATTGGCCTAGGACTTTGAGTACTACAACGGATAGTAGAAGTTTCATGGGTTTACTCAGGTATTATAGGATATTTGTTGATGGGTTTGCATCCATTGGTTCTCCTTTGACAACCTTAACCCAAAAGAATGCTAAGATTGAGTGATCGGAAGCTTGTGAAAGAGGCTTCCAAGAATTGATAGATAAGATAACCTCCGCTCTGGTGTTGACTTTATCGGAGGGTACCCAAGGGTTTGTAGTGTATTGTGACGCTTCTCGAGTAGGTTTGGGTTGTGACCTCATGCAACATGGTAAGGTGATAGCTTATGCCTCTAGACAAATCAAGGTGCACGAGTCCAACTCATGAACTTGAATTAACGGTCGTAGTGTTTGCCTTGAAAATATAGAGGCATTATCTTTATGGGGTCCATGTGGATGTATTTACCGACCACAAGATTCTTCAATATGTGTTCACTCATAAGGAGTTAAATCTTTGAGAAAGAAGATGGTTGGAACTCTTGAAGGACTATGACATGAGTGTTCTATACAACCCCCGCCAAGGACAATGTGGTTGCGGATGCTCTAAGTCGAATGTCAATGGGTAGTGTAGCATATGTTCACGATAATAAGAAAGAGTTAGTGAAAGAGGTGCATACATTGGCCCAATTGGGTGTTCGGTTAGAAGATTATAAAAAAGGAGGTTCCATGGTTCATCATAGCTCCGAATCATCTATAGTGGTTGAGGTGAAGTCTAAGCAACATCTTGATCCTCTATTGATGTAATTGAAGGAATCAGTTCTTAGCAAGTTCAATGAGTCATTCTCTCGGGGAGATGGGGGTACTTATGTACTAAGGTAGATTGTATGTGCTGGATATTGATGACCTAAGAAGATAAATTTTGAAAGAAGTTCATGATTCCCAATATTTCATTCATCCGGGTGCCACCAAAAATGTATTGTGATCTTCAAGAGGTCTATTGGTGGGATGGTTTGAAGAGGGATATAGGGAGTTTGTAGCTAAGTGTCTTAATTGTCAACAAGTTAAAGTCGAGCATCAAAGACCGAGAGGTTTAACTCAAGTGATGGATTTTCCTACTTGTAAGTGGAAAGATATCAATATTGATTTTGAAGTGGGTTTGCCTTAGAATCATAGGCAAAACAATTCAATATGGGTGATTGTTGATAGATTGACAAAATCTGTCCACTTTATCCCCTTCAAATATACTTATTCGGCGGAGGAGTATGCTATGTTTTACCTTAATAATATTGTGAATTTTCATGGTAACCCTTTGCCCCTAATCTCAAATAGAGGTTCCCAATTCATTTCTCACTTTCGGAGGTCTTTTCAAAAAGGCCTAAGTCTCAAGTGAAACTTAGTACCGCTTTTCATCCTCAAATGGATGTTCAATTGGAGCGTATCATAAAAACCCTACATGATATACTAAGGGCTTGTGTTATTGACTTCAACGGTAATTAGGACGATCACCAATCACTTATAGAGTTCTCTGACAGTAATAGCTATCATTCGAGTACTTCTATGGCACCTTCTGAAGCACTCTATGGTAGGAGATGTAGGTCTCTGGTTGGGTGGTTTGAGTTTGGACAATCTTCACTCCTTGGTCCCGATATAATTCATGCGGCCTTGAAAAAAGTTTGAATGATAAGAGATTGGTTGAAAACAGCCTATAGTCGGCAAAAATCTTATGCCGACAATAGGAGAAGAGAAGTTGAGTTTGCAATAGGTGATTGGGTCTACTTGAAGATTTCAACCATTAAAGGGGTGATGAGTTTTGAAAAAAAAAGGGGAAGCTTATTCCCCGGTATGTGGGTCCTTATGAGACATTGAAACGGGTCAGAAAAGTTGCTTATGAGTTGAAGTTACCGAGTGAATTAGCCCCTGTTCACCCGGTATTTCATGTCTCTATGCTTAAGAAATGTATAGGTGACCTGGTGTTTATTCTCCCTATTCAAGGGTTAGGGGTGAATGATAACCTTTCTTATGAAGAGGTTTCGATTGACATCCCAGATAGTCAATTCAAGAGGATGAGGAACAAAGAGGTGACCTCCCTAAAAGTTCTATGGAGAAACCATCAAGTTGAGGGTGCAACATAGGAGGTCAAGGCCGACATGAAGTCTCGCTAACCTCATCTCTTTCCTCTTACTCCTAGCCAAAGTTAAGGTTAGTAGTTACTCTTGAAAATAAAATTATGAATGAGGTGAAATTGACTTATTTTTGTAAGTATGTGCATATCTTGGCAAAGGTTCATGCTAAAATGAGTTTTCATGAAAAATTCTCTCTTGTTAACTTGCACTTATATGTATGTCTATAGTTATCTTTATGAGATTCGTAGTGAGCATGGTTATTGCATGGTAACTCTTGATGTTCATGTTGATATCATGTTAATGTTTAGAAGGTAGTTCCTCATTATGTTATATGAAGTGTTGAGCTCTTATATATATGGTAATTGTGAATTTGAGTTGCTATGCAAAATGCCATTTTATGTGTTGAATGGAGTTGTGAAGTGTAACACTACGAAAGTACAAAACCTAATATATAACCTCACATGAGTGTATAAGGGTTGTAACATTATTTTTAAGGTCAAAAATAATACAAAATTCATTTATAAAGCTTTTAGAGTCAAAACGTCAAGGAATGTCCACAACATCAGAAGACTAGTACAAATGGTGCTAGTGTGCCTTAGCCTATTTCATGGGGTTTTGAAGTGTCGAAAATTGATTGAATTTGGTGAGTGTCTAACACATAATAGAGTAGGTTTAGGGTTAAAACGTCCGGGTATGACTCCCCAAGTACCACCCTAAGGGTCCTTAAGGAGGACCCTTCCATTTTGACCAAAAAGCTATCATGGACAGTGTCTACCAACGACTTCCAAGTGACGAGGCGTCGTCCAATCGATGGAGCGCCGATTGCCTCCATCGATGGTCAGTTAACCATTTTTCAAAAATTTCGATCGGAAACTCTCTGACCAAAATTACTGTTGCACAGGACGATGGGGGTCCTGGCCGTTGACTAACCTGGCCCGTAGGTCGGGGTCTCATAGGTCAGGCCTGTGTTTTCTGTCAAGTTTTTAGTTGGGTCATTTAATTAAGTTAATTAGTTAGGGGGTTGATTAGTTATTAGGGGTGGTTAAACTAAGTTAGTTAATTAACTATATACCCTACCCTAAGTCTAAAACCTCACTTAACACCTCTCAATTGCCAAACACAATTGCTCTTCCTTCTCTCTACTTTCTCTCTCCCAAAAAGAAGAACTCAATTGAAGGGCTAGGTCAAGGTCTTTAGGGCAGCAAGAAAGTTACTTTTCTCTATCAATCTTCAATATTTAACAAGGTTTGGGAATCTTTCAACTTTGGGATTCCTTTCCCCAAAGGGTTCTTCCAAAATTAGTTTTCAAAAAGATGAATTCTTATGAGTTTCTTTCTAATACGAATTTGATCTTCTAAATTGTATTGTCTATGTTTTCTTTTGGTTATTTTGCTTAGATTATAATGTATTATGATTCAATTATGCTAGTTCTTTATGAGTTAATCTAGTATGTGGAATAGATCATCAAATTGACCCAAGTCCCTAACCCTAGGCTATGAACTAGTGTTGAATTGTGTAGTAGTGATACAATTGACTTCATTGTTATGTTAACTACTATTTATTGATTTTATTACATCTATTATTGGATTGAATTGGTTGGTCGATAGTAATACTAAGATGTTGGTGTTTGAAGGAGATTGGGTAAGTCTTGATACCTTAAACCTTTTACTTCAATTTTGATGACTTGTACTTGGTGATGAAGTTCAATTGAAGTTATCTTGTGAATTGATTAAGTAGGTTAGGTATGATGTTCAAATTGAGATGTCTTGATTATATGATTATGAGATTATGCTTAAGATGAATTGATATAAAGTTATTTATGAATTACCTTTGTGCCTTATTATATTATGGTGATGTTAATGTGCTAATCTTAAATGTGATGAGTTGTATTGAAAGGTGTTCTCATGCAATTCTTATTGATCTAATGACTGTGACTATATAAGGAGCTACTCTCCTATGACCTAAACTAAGTTATGATTGTTAAAGAAAGACATTTCAAAATGGACTCTAGCTTAGCACCGAGTGAACTAGTAGTGAGGAGTGTCCCTTCCCACATAGGGAAGGTAGGTTCACTATTGTACTCATGAGATTGAATACTATAATGCATGTAGCATAAAGAGGGTCCCAAACACATCTCCTAGTTCTTGAACTAAGTTGCCCCCATAGGAATACTAGCTAGTGGATTCACCTAGATTCTAAGTTCATGTTTTGGTACTACCTTGGGAAGTAGTCCACCTTCTTTCGGTGTAGGGTTTCATGACACCAGATTCCACATTAGTTCAGGTGGTCTATGTCGTTTAAGGCAAGATGTTCCCAAAAGTAAAATTAAGTAATAAAGTGAACTCTAACTAGGAGGACTTAAGGAGTTTTACTTAGTCTAGGTAGGGGTGTGGGACTCTACCTATACATTGTACTAGTTGGCCTTGAGGGAAATCCTAGAAAGTGATTCTTATGTGCTATTCTCTTATGAGATAAATGTGATGCGTATGTTGATTCCTTATTTTAATGGCCTACATTGCTAAATATAAGGATGAATACTTATAATGCTATGATATGTAAAGATAGACATTATTCATGATCCTTTGGTTAGTTTCTCGGTTGGACGGGGTTATGGGGCTTCACTTGACCATTGCACTACTAGACTTGATGAAGGGTTATAGGTAAGGGTTTTACTTATGTCAATGTTATGGACGCATGAATGTTCTTTGTGGTTATGACATAATGTTATACTTACATTGGCAATGAATCCTATTATGCTATGAATATATTGACTTGGCTTAACTTGAGTAGGTTGGTCTTGTGTTGAATATGCTTGTATCATAATAAGTACATGAGTATTTTATTATATGTGTCCTTGGATTGTGTGTAAGGCTTTTTAAAGTAATATGGAATGCTTTTATCAAATGTCCCTTTTTAGCATGATTTTTATGTTGTGTGTGCCTATATTTCCATACTTAGACAAGTTATGTGCTAACCCCTATTTCTACCTTTTCCCCAATAATTTAGGTTCCGGTCATTGAAGGGTCCATGACCACTTTTGAAGGAATACTTGGATCATTTCTCCAAATGTGGGTATGTCCTCAAGTTTCGAGGATGATATCTTTCTCTCACTCTACCTATGTTACATTATTATAATCTAAAGACAATCATTTCATTCATGTTGTTTCAAGATATTATTGTAAGACCCAAGTGGCATTTGTACATTTGTGTAAGGGTTTTGCCCATATTGTTCTATTCCCTGTAGATGGTTTGATATGAGGCATCCCTGTTAAGACTATATGGTGTAATTTCTATGTATGTGGCATAAAAATATAAGATTATGTAATCTTCTTGTACGAGAAATCTAAGTAAACTCACTATGGATATATTATGTGTAAGCGAGAGGTCTAAGTAAACCTCATGAAGTAGATGAAGATGAAAAGTTTTAATTTTACGCACTTTTTATCCAGTGAATGTAATGGTGAATGCTAATAGGCTAGTCTTAGTCCTCTCCGAGGACAATAATGTCGGTTACGTCTAGGTGGTGTTCCCCGGATGTGACAAACTTTGTATCAGAGCATGAGTTTGAATATCTTTAAGGTCGATGTCTCATTAAACCATGTCTATGTAGATTCTTATTCGTAATTGTGAAGCGCGCCACACTTATGAATGAGAGACTATGTGCTGCTTAGGAAACTCTTATCTTCTTGCATTCCTATGTCGTGCCTCTAGTCTTATTAGTTACCTTCACCTAAACCTTGTATCGTGGTTATAGGTATGAATAATTGAAGAGCAACTACTAGAAGAGCCGAGGAAGAGATGGCTAATGTGGGAGCTCAAGACAACCAAGCGCCTCCACTTGAAGAAGTTGCTATGGATGATCAAGTTTCGGTTGTTGCTTCACCTATGACCGTTAGAGAGATAAGGGCAACCTTTCTAAATTTGGCCCAAGCCATGACCTCTCAAGCTAATGCTGTCACTTCACAAGTGTAAGTTATGACGGCCCAAGTGAATAGGGAGGTTGGACCTCGAGTGCCTCAACATGCTAACACTATGGCCTCTCGTTTGAGAGACTTTACTAGAATGAATCCACCTATGTTCTTCGGGCCGAGGTTGGATGAGGACCCTCAAGATTTCCTCGCTGAGGTCAATAAGATTCTCTATGATATGAGTGTGACCTCAATTAAGAAGGCCGAGTTGGCGGCCTATCAACTCAAAGATGTGGCCCAAACTTGGTACACACAATGGAGAGATAATAGGGCACTAAGGGATGGTCCGGTGACTTGGGAGATCTTCAAGAAGGCTTTCCTAGATAGGTTCTTTCCTAGAGAATAGAGGGAAGCTAAGGTGAAAAAATTCATCAACCTTCGTCAAGGAGGTATGAGTGTACTTGACTATTCCTTAAAATTTACTAAATTGTCTAATTATGCTCCGTCATTGGTGTCAAACCCAAGGGATGAGATTAGTCATTTTTTTACGAGGGTGTCCGAAGACTTGGTTGAAGAATGTCGTTCGGATATGCTTCATGATAATATGAATATCTCTTGTCTCATGGTTCATGCTCAACAATGGAAGAAACTAGATTAAGGAGAAAGAATAGAGAGGCCAAGAGGGTCAAGTCTTATGATGGTGGTGCTTCAAAGGGGAGGTTGAAAATTCAAGACAAGCCTAGATTCAAGAAGAGGTGTTCTCATCAAGTTCCCTCCAAATTTCCCAAGGCTCGGGATGATATGTGTCAAACCTGAAATCTCAAAAGGGAAGAGGCACTATTTCACAAAGCAAGAAGCCAACTTGTGGAAAGTGTGGCAAGAAACATTATAGTGATTGCCTTGTTGGGACGGCCAATTGCTTTTGGTCTGGCAAGAGTGGCCACAAAGTTAGGGATTGCCCTAATTTGAAGGGGCAAGACAAAGGAAGTGGGAAAGCTCAAGCTAGTGGTTCTAATGTGGATGCTCCAAAAAAGAATCGTTTTTATGCTCTTCACTCTACGGGTGAGCAAATCGGTCTCCCGATGTGGTGATCGGTATGTTACAAGTATTATATATTGATTTTTGTGCTTCACTTGATCCGGGTGCTACATTATTTTTTGTTACTACCCTGATAGCTAGGAAGTTTGATATTTTTCTCGATATCCTAAATGAACCTTTCATGGTAACTACCCCGGTAGGTGGGTCGGTGGTTGCAAGGAGGGTATATAGAAATTCTCCTATAATGTTGCCCAATAGATTTACTCATGTTGAATTAATAGAACTTGATATGGTTGATTTTGATGTCATTTTTGGGATGGATTGGTTGCATGGTTGTTTTGCTTCTATTGAATATAGATTAAGAATTTTCAAGTTCAATTTTCCAAATGAACCCATATTAGAGTGGAAGGGGGGAAATTTTATTCCTAGAGGTCGTATCATTTCTTGTCTTAAGGCTTATAAGATGATCTCAAAAGGGTGTATATACCACATTGTAAGGGTCAAAGATTTAGACTCCGAAAATCCTCCCATTGAGTTAGTCCCCGTAGTGAGGGAATTTCCAAAGGTCTTTCCTAATGATCTTTCCGGAATCCCTCCCGAATGGAAAATTGATTTTTGTATTGATTTGCTACCGATACCAACTCCATTTCAATTCCTCCTTATCGGATGGCTTCGGCCGAATTGAAAGAGTTGAAGGCTCAACTCAAGGATTTACTAGACAAAGGCTTCATTAGACCTAGTATTTCTCCATGGGGTGCTCCGGTTTTGTGTGTGAAGAAGAATGGGTTCCTTAGAATTGCATTGATTATTGCCAACTCAATAAAGTCACTATTAAAAACAAATATCCTCTCCGTCGGATTGATGACTTATTTGATCAACTCCAAGGGGAAAGCTACTTTTCTAAGATTGACTTGACATCGGGGTATCACTAACTTCGGGTGAGAGATGAGGATATACGAACAACGACATTTCAAACTAGATATGGTCACTATGAGTTTCTAGTAATGTCCTTTGGTCTCACCAATGCACCGACGACATTTATGGACCTCATGAATAGGGTGTTTAAAAGTTACCTAGATTCATTTCTCATTGTCTTCGTTGACGAGATCTTGGTATATTCAAAAAAATGAGGGTGAACACCTGGACCATTTGAGAGTGGTGTTGCTAGTGATTTAAGAATGCCAACTATTTTCCAAATATAGCAAATGTGAGTTTTAGTTGAGGTCAGTGCCGTTTCTTGGTAATATCATCTTTAGTGAGGGAGTTAAGGTTGATACGAGGAAAACCGAGGCGGTCAAGAATTGGCCTAGACCATTGACTCCGATCGACATTAGAAGCTTTTTGGATCTAGCGGGATATTATAGGAGGTTTGTGGATTGTTTTGCGTCCATTGCATCTCCGTTTACTAGCTTGACCCAAAAGAGTGTGAAATTTGAGTGGTCGGAGGCATTGGAAAGAAGCTTCCATATCTTGAAATACAGGCTTACCTCCTCTCCGGTGTTGACTTTACCGGAGGGTACCAAGGCTTCGTTGTATATTGTGAAGCATCCCGAGTGGACTTAGGGTGTGTCCTTATGCAACATGGGTAAGTAGTAGCTTAAGCTTCTAGACAACTTAAGGTGCATGAGAAGAATTATCCAACTCATATCTTGAGTTAGCGGCCGTGGTATTTGCCTTGAAAATATGGAGGCATTATTTGTATGTTATCCATGTTGATGTGTATACCGATCAAAAGAGTCTTGAATATGTGTTTACTCAAAAGGAGTTAAATCTCCAACAAAGAAGGTGGTTGCAATTGTTGAAAGAATACGACAAGAGTGTTCTCTACCACCCCGGCAAAGCCAATGTGGTTGCAAATGCTTTAAATTGTATGACCATAGGTAGTGTGTCTCATGTAGAAGAAGCCAAGAAAGACCTAGTAAAATATGTTCATAGGTTGGCTCGTTTTGGTGTTAGATTGGAAGATTCTCAAAATGGTAGTTTTACTGTCCATCATAACTCAGATCGTCTTTGGTTGTTGAGGTGAAGTCTAAGCAACATTTTGATCAGTCATTGATGGAGTTGAAGGAATCGGTCCTTGGTAAGCTTAATGAGTCATTCTCCTTGAGCGGATGGTGTCTTGAGGTATCAAGGAAGGTTGTATGTGCCCAATGTTGATGATTTGAGAAACCGGATTCTTGAGGAAGCTCATGGTTCCCGTTATTCCATTCATACGGTTCTACAAAGATGTATCATGGCCTTAGAGAAGTGTTTTGATGGGAATGCTTAAACAAAAATGGAATTTGTTGCGAAATGTCCAAATTGACAACAAGTGAAAGTGGAGCACCAAAATCCAAGTGATTTACTTCAATATCTACAAGTTCCCACTTGGAAGTGGGAAGATATTAATATGGACTTTGTGGTAGGTTCGCCTCGGACACAAAAGCAACATGACTCCATATGGGTGGTTGTGGATAGGTTGACCAAATCCGCTTATTTTATTCTCGTCAAGTCCACTTACTCGACGGAGGATTATGCAAGGATCTTCATAGATGAGATCGTGTGTCACCATGGTATTCTGTTATCCATCATATTGGATAAGGCTGTGCAATTCACATCTAGGTTTTGGAGGTCATTCCAAAAAGGGTTGGGTACAAAGGTGAAGCTAAGCACCACTTTCCATCCCCAAATGGATGGTCAAGTGGAGCATACTATTCAAACCCTTAAGGATATACTTAGAGATTGTATAATTGGTTTCAAGGGAAATTGGGATAAACATTTGCCTTAGGTTGAGTTCTATTTTAACAATAGTTACTATTCAACTATATCTATGGATCTTTTGAGGCCTTGTATGGTAGGAGATGTAGATCTCCAATTGGATGGATTGAAGTGGGCGAGTCTTCACTCTTGGGTCCCGAATTGGTTTATAAGACTTTGGAGAAAGTTCACATGATAAAGAACAGGTTGAAAATAGCCTATAGCCGGCAAAAGTCTTATCCCGACCATAGGAGAAGAGACTTATTGAAGAGGGTGATTAAATGTATCTAAAAATTTCACCCATGAAGGGAGTGGTGAGATTTGGCAAGAAAGGTAAGTTGAGTCCTCGTTATGTGGACCCTTCTGAAATTTTGCATAGGGTTGGCAAGGTTACATACGAGTTGATATTACCTAGTGAATCGACTATGTTTATCCAGTGTTCCATATCTCCATGCTTAAGAAGTGCATTGGTTATCTCGAGTCCGTTCTTCTTATTGAGGGTCTAGGTGTAGAAGAGAACCTCTCCTATAAGGAGGTTCTTGTTGAAATCCTTGATAGACAAAAGAAGAAGTTGAGGAACAAGGAGGTGGCTTCCGTAAAGGTGTTATGGAAGAACCACCTAGTTGAGGAGAACATGGGGGGCCGAGGCCGACATGAAGTCCCGTTACCCTCATATCTTTGTTGAATAAGGTTAGTTGTTCCTACTAATAATGAAAAATAATTAATAAATTGAATTTGACTTGTTTTGCAAAGATGTGCATATATATGATTAAGGTCTTTTTGCAAAAATGAAGTTTCTTATGAGAGTGCTCTTTTGCTCAATTGTGCACTTATTTGTGTACTTGGTATGTTGTTTCCTACATGAAATGAGATTGAGCTTGTTGATATGTATTTAAAGAGATTTTGGCATAAGTTAATCTATATGTTGTGTTGAGCTCATATTTTGGTTAGGAAGGTAATTCCTCATGATGTGGTTTTGAGATCTTATGTGGTGCAATTGATTATTTGAGTTACTTTGTGTAAATGCCATGTTGTTATGATTTGAATTATAATGCATATTGACTTTTCATGTTGTTGGTTGGGCTGCTAGTATTGAGTTTACCCTTTCCATTCAAAAGATTTTTAGTGTCATTCGAGGACGAATGTTCCTTAGAAGGGGTATAATATAACACTCCGAACGACAAAACCTAATCTAGAACCTCACATGAGTGTCTAAGGGTTTTAACACTGTTTAAGGTCAATAATAGTGTATAAAATTCATTTAGGAAGTTTTAAGAGTTAAAACGTCAAGGAACGTCCACGAAGTCTCGAGACTAGTGCAAAAGGTGCTAGTGTGTCTTAGCCTATTTCACGGATTTTAAGAGTCGTAAATGATGAAATTTTGGTGAAAAAGTGTCTAAAACATACTATAGTAGGTTTAGGGTCAAAACTTCCAGGTACGACTCCCCAAGGACCACCCTAAGAGTCCTTGAGAAAGATCTTTCCATATTGACCAAAAAGTTGCCATGGATAGTGTCTACCTACGACGTGCAGGCGACGAGGCGTGGTCTAATCGATGGGGCGTAGATTGCCTTTGTCGATGATCACTTAAACATTTTTCAAAAATTCCATTTTGGCAACTCTTTTACCAAAATGACGGTTGCACAAGACTATGGGGGTCCTGGCCGTTGACTGACCTACGGCCCGTAAGTCAGGCCTGCGTTTTCTGTCAAGTTATTAGTTAGGTCATTTAATTAATTTAGTTTAGTTAGGAGGTTAGTTAGTGATTAGGTATTGGTTAATTAGGTTAGTTAATTAACTATATAACCTACCCTAAGTCTAAAACCTCACTTAACACCTCTCGATTCCCAAACACAATTGCTCTTCCTTCTCTCTACTTCCTCTCTCCCAAAAAGAACTCCATTGAAGGGCTAGGTCAAAGGTACTTAGATAAGAAAGAAGGTTACTTTTCTCCATAAATCTTCAACAATTAACAAGGTATGGGAACGTTTCACTTTTTGGATTCCTTTCCCCAAAGGGTTCTTCCAAAATTGGTTTTCAAAAAGATGAATTCTTATGGGTTTCTTTCTAATACAAATTTGATCTTCTAAATTGTATTCATATGGTTTATTTTGGTTATTATGCTTAGATTATAATGTAATATGATTCAATTATTCTAGTTCTTTATGAGTTAATCTAGTATGTGGAATAGATCATGAAATTGACCCAAATCCCTAACCTAGGTTATGAACTATGGTTTCTCAAGGTAGTTGGAAAACAAGGACATCCAAAACTTCTAAGATGTGAGTAGGTTGGTTTCTTCTGATATAATAACTCATATGGGGATTTGTTTTGTGGAAGTTTTATGGGTAGTCTATTGATCAAATAGGCGGCAGTAAGTACACATTCTTCCCGATATCTCATGGGCAATTTTGACTGAAATAGAAGTGCTCTTGTTTTCTCAAAAGGTACTTATGCTTCCTTTCTACCACACCATTTTGTTGTGGTGTGTAAGGGCATTATTTTTGGTGTACTATGCCTTTCTCCTGAAAGAAACAGGTTGCCTCAGTGCTTGTGAATTCCAGTCCATTATCAGATCTGATGATTTTTAAGTTGGTATGAAACTGATTTTCTATGAGGATTATAAAAGCTTTTATAGTTTGAAATGCATTGCTTTTGCACCTAAGAAGTTGTGTCCAAGTTGATCTACTGTAATCATCCACCATGATTAAAAATAGTGACATCTTTCATGTGTTGGTACATGATGTGGTCCCCATAAATCAATGTGAAGCAGTTCAAACGTTGAGCTGGTTGCACTTGTACTCTCAGGAAATGGCATTCTAGTTTGTCTATCCATAGGACATATTGTACAAATGAAAGGTTGTTTGTTGGAAAATTTTAGGGGAATGGTAGATATACTCCTCATTTTTACAAAGGGCACATGTCCTAATCTAGCATGCCATAAAAATTCAGTGTCATGACTGTGAGTATGGTTAATATCTGAGGAAGAATCGACAACAGAACATACATGATCAATAGAACAAGACTCTTTATTGATTTCATGAGAGTATTTTACATTTTGTGGTAAAACTTGACCTTCACTTCCAACTGAAACTTTCTTACATTAGTAAAAAAAAGAGAAACAGGTTGACATCTATCAGAATAAACAACATTACCATTTGCAGGTGGACATATGTGACACTTGGGATAGAAAAAATATAGACCATTCCTTGCCTTCCCAATTGCCAGAGAGATCTTCAGAGACGGGCCCTGCAGTAAGCAAGAAATATTGTTAAAACTAACTATTCCTTTGAATTGAACAGCTAAGCAAGAACAGATATTAGATTGAATTTGAAGCTAGGTATAAACAAAACACTGTACATGGTCAGTGTTGAATTCAAACATCACCAATTTCAGTCACTTTAACTTTGTATCCATTTGGTAAGGTAATTAAGAATGGATAAGGTAGTGTTCTAAGGTTTGTGAGAGTATCTCTTGTGTAGGTCATGTGGTGTGAGATTCCGAAATCTATGATCCAAGAACCAGCATTCAATCTTTCACATTTACATGACAAATAACCTATCTCAGTAATAGAAGAATAGCAAGCAAGTATACCTGCTAGGTTTGCAGCTCCACTTGACATGTTCCCTGAACAATCAGCTCCATTTCCAACCTGTAGAGTCCCAAGAATATTGAGGAGTTGTTCATACTGGCCTTTTGACAAGTTCCATAGTATTTGTCTTCCCCCCTCAGAAGTGTCTTCATACTGGCTTCCATCAACCTCAGAAGTATGCACATTTGCTGAAGATCCTGAGCCTCTTCCCCTTAGGTTTCTTGTGTTTACCATGAAACTTGTAGCACATGTCTTTGGTGTGCTTAGTTCGTTTGCAGTATTCACAGAACAAGCTTGACATACTGCTAGAACTAGAATCCCCCTAAAAAGTATTGGAACTGTTAGTATTGGAACTGCTTGCACCTCTACCTGTACCTCCTCTAGAAGAATTGTAGTTTGTATTGAAACCTTTGGAACCTCCATTGCATTGTGGTGACACAGAAGCATTTAGAGTGGTGGGTTCCAAAGCCATGTGACTGAGAGGCTTCATTTCCCTCTGCCTTTCCTCCTGTGGCAAAATGGCAAATGCTTGTGCCATAGTTGGTAGATCAGATATCATGAGGATGTTTCCACGTACAGCAATATACACCTCATTTAAGCCTATCAAAAAATGTACAAGTCTTCTATCTTGTTCGTCTTTATGCATCTTAGTTTTTCAACTATAAATACACACACAAGTTCATTGAGAATTAACATCAATAGTGTTCATCTCTTCCCACAACTTTTTCATCTTAGTATAGTAACCAGTTACATCCAAATTTCCTTGCACAAGGTCATTTATCTCCTTTTGTAATTTATAGAGTTTGCAACCAATAGTTTGGACATACCTATCCTCCAACTCCTCCCAAAGCTCCTTGCCATTGTTGACGTATTGCAAGCTATCTCGCAAATCTGGTGAAAGAGAATTTAAAATCCAAGATTTCACCATGACATCACATCTTTCCCACTGCATAATGGTTGGATCTACAGATAGAGCCCTAAGAACTGCTCATCTCCATGGCCTATAGCTAGTTCCATCAAAAACAGCAGGAAGTAAAGCAGATCCACATTCTCTGAGGGATGTAGATACAAAGGTTTGTTGAAATATAATCGAGTTGAAGTGTTGGTAGCACTCGCGTCAGCTGGAGCATCTCCCATAGTAGAAGATCAAGAAAAATGCAATTACAGAGGAATTATGAATATGGACTTTCAAATAGTAATTTCAAAGAAGAAAAAAATAGAGGAACGATATTAAGATCGTTTAGAAAAAATCAGAAGGAAGAAGAAGATGAAAAATGTCGATAAATCAAACTGAATTCAATACTCACGATGAGAGAAAAAAGCAGGAATCTCCTTGCTCTGATACCATAACAAAAACAGCAGCACAAGCTGTAGAACAATGTTCTGCCTCCATTAATGGAGGTTGAGCTTTCAATAACAATCAGAGAAGAAGGAGAACAAGATATTATTGAGTATTAGAAAACTAAACTGTATTCAATACAATATATGTGTATATATACACATTGATATCTAACTAACTATTTACTAAAATTACAAACATGTGACTCTTAACTAACTAACTAACTCTGGTGAATGAATAGTAACAGTGTTTAACTAATTCTATGAATGAACATTACGCACTAAACTTAACTAACTAATCTTATCATTAGTATTAGGTACCACATCGGTACATATGTTTTATCATATATATACATGATACTATTACGGAGGGTCACACATAATGCCGGTGCATATACTTACATAAACATGTTGGAGGGTCGGGTACCACGTTGATACGATACATGCACAGTAGAAGAGATGGTTGAGGGGCAATCTTATCTTGCTGCCACACCAATAAAGATGTTGTCGGTATACATATCCAGCAATTGAAGAGGCAGCCCTAGCTAGCTCGAGGAATAAATTCCACAAAAGTTGATGATTAGAAAATATCGGAAATGCAGTTTGCTATACACGTTTGAACTAGATGCCTTAGATCTTGACCTAAATAGGTAATCTTGCATATAAGTACTTCTTAAGTTTTAGTCATCGGACACTTCAAGAAGTCACAAGTAAGTGATTTAATTTTGATTTCCAGATTTGAGGATACTCCGTCTTAAAAGTCACCAAGACATAACTTTGAAAGATATGTGTTTTGTTGTTTACTTTATTTCATGTTTCAATGAACTTCTTTGTCACATACATCAAATGTTAACGCTTGAAGATGAGTATGTAGATATACTCACTTAATATGTGCAGGGAATTATCCATTCATCTTAATTATCATTTTAGAATCAATGAATTAACATATATTCAGTGAATAAATCTATAATTCCTGCACATATTAAGAAAAGGCATAATACATATATTGGACCTTAAACTTGGCTTCAAATTTTAACTTTGACCTCCAATTTTCATAGTGCACAAATAGGCACTTTAACTATCTTATCTTTTAATAAGTAAACACGCGATTCTTACCTGGAAAAATGCGTAAAAATCACGTATTCTGCGCGTGAGGAGTAATTTTTTAGGCCCACAACAGTAAAAAAAATGCTAAAATGAAAATTCTACACCCCAGATTCCGGCCGATCTCCGGTAACCAAAAACCCCCATTCATTTTACCCAGCAGTTCTTCTTCTTCCTCCACACTGGAGCACAACCCATGAAGGGAATGAACTTTGATCTCGCTAAATCCACCAAATACCCGACCCCAAACCCATCCGATCTGCTGTCTCCGGCGAGAATCATCACGAACTGCTGCACCCAGTAGCTCAAACTAGACACAAAATAACAACCAAATGACCTCCAAAACCCCATGAAAACAGACCCAACAACCACAAAAACCCAAACCAAGAAGCTAGGAACAAACCTTTAAGCTTTGTCAAACAATGAGCTCCAATCTCTAAAAACCATAAATTAAAATTAATTTTGATTTTTTTAGTTCTAAAATCGACGTGTAAAATATTCAACTAGTTGGCAGTCATTAAGTGGCTCACTAATACACGTTTGAGCGTTTGCCTTTCATGCTCTTTGTCTGTAAAAATCGTGTGTTTATTTATTTAAACGTAGAATAGTTCAAGTGTTTATTTGTGCACTATGAAAGTTGGAGGTCAAAGTTAAAATTTGAAGTCAAATTTAGGGTCTAATATATGTATTTTGCCTTAAGAAAAATATGAAACCACCTCATTATTAGTGAATATGGCTACCCACATATTGAACTTCACGCGGTACATTTTAACTATGTCACTAAGAAGTTCATACCTTCCAAAGTTTTTTTAAAATAAAAGTTAAGTGTCCTCGAATCAAGAAATCAAATTAAAATGCATATGGGACTTCGGGCAGACTCTGATGACAAAAATGAAAAAATGTATAAATATACAAGATAACTGTAACGACCTGTTTAGTCGTTTTGAGCAGCAGATTTTATTTCTGGAAAAACTGTGTGAGTCGACGGAACCCACGACGGACCGTCATGGGCACGACGGGCCGTCGAGGG
>NC_028641.1:45895710-45899709 GCF_001406875.1 Solanum pennellii | reverse complement strand
CTTCTTAGAATACTCTTAGTTTAGTAATTTGATCATAGATGTTCTTGTGGTGATGACTTCCAGATTTTGGGGAAATAATAGATGTTGAATTTTAGAAGTTATTGAATTGTCTTTTATTAATGAGTTTAAGTCTTCCGCATTGCTTTATGTTGATATTAAATTGAAATGTTAAGGTTTAGATTGATTGGTTCGCTCACATAGGAGGGTAAATGTGGGTGCCAGTCGCGGCTCGGTTTTGGGTCGTGACAATAACCTATTCTGGTCTAGGTCATCATCTAGTTAAATGTTTCTGGTAAAATGACAGATCTAGCATCTTCCGGTAGATTATTGACATTTGTAGATAAAAGAACCTTTCTTATCCCCATTTATAATGTTTTACATTCCTTGAGAAAGCTTTGAGTGTATCCGAGCAACTCCGACCATCAGAATGGCAAATGGAGGGTTGGGTCAACTTTGATCGGGTTAAATTAAAATGAATCAACATAAAATGGGTAATAATTCAACCCACACTTATTTCATATTGTAAAAATTAATTGGGTAATTAATGGTTGGGTAAAATACATGTTGACTAATTATTTTCCCCATAATTTTATGAGTAAACAGTACTATAATTTAGAATTCAATATGGACAAAAAAAATACTCCTTTTATGGATGAAAAAAGTTAAAACACTTTATTTAGTTTAATTCTATCATAAAACTCAATTCGACATCCGATGGGGACCAACTTTGAAATTCGGACGCGACCCCGAAACATTATCCAAGATAAGTCTTCAAAATAAGGACCCCACACAGATTCTCGACCCGGGACCTGAATTTCGAATCTAGGTCTGACCCCAAAGTTCGACTAGAAACCCGACACGAATCCAAAAATGCGAGGAAAGGTTCAAAATAGCCCCTCACCTTTGGATTAAGGATCAAAGTGATCCTTGAGTTTTCACATGGAGCACAAATAGTCTCTTATGTTTGCAATATTGGTGCACTTTTGATCCTCCCGTAAAATTTTGCCTATTTTTTAGCATTAATTTTGTCCAAAATTTTATATAAGGAATGTTCAATCGTCTTTTTATATATATAATAGAAATAATAACTCTATCTGAGAGAAGGTGATAAGAAAAACACCTTGTTCTGTTCACTAGAAATATTACTGCAGCTAAACTAAAAACATCTTATCATATGACTTTGCAGAAAAGAAAAAAATTGTACTATTGCACATGAAATTATCATGATAAACCTCTTGACTTTACCTGCAATACGATTTCTATTAAACAAAACAAAGTGTTTTTCTTCTCACATTCTTTCATGCGGAGTTGTTATTTCTACTAAATATATAAAATGACGATTGAACATTCCATACATAGGTTATGAATAAAACCAATGCTAAAAAAATAGGTAAAATTTTGGAGGAGGACCAAAAGTGCACCAATATTGCAATCATGGAGGACTATTAGTGCTCCATGTAAAAACTGAAGGATCATTTTGAGCCTTAACCTAAAGAAAAGGAACTATTTTGATCCTTTCCTCCAAATTTGACCCTATACATGAATTAGGATCCGATCTCAACAACCGATCCAATATTCAAATTATGGCATTTTACCCTGAAATATGCCCCCGACATCTGATTTGGATGAATGAGTCGGAATCCAAACCAAAAACTTATCAAGGACCCGACCTCGATTCTTAACTCGAGATTCGACCCCAATTTGAGATCTTGATTATGAGCTGACACCTAAACTTGGACTCGACTTTCAAGCAGGGATTAGATCATGAGTCATGACTCTCGATTTGAGACCCAACTTTTAAAACATGCATCTTATCCCGACACCTGATCTGGACTCAACTTTCAAATTGGGATTTTATCCCAACACCCGACATCGAAGAAACTTTCAAGAATCAACATATGAATCATGATTCAATTCCAACTCCCAGCTCAATACCCAACTTTCAAACTGAAATCCGACACCAACATTTGATCCAACACCCAACTTCTAATCGAAATTTTGACCCCGACAACTAACCTCGTCAATGGACCCAAGACCTAAATATGATACTAAATCTCGGATACAACTCTAACAACACACCTGAAAACTGACTTTTGAATCGAGATCTAATACTCAACATCGACGACCAATTCTATACCCGAACATGGCGCTTGATCTAGACCTGACCTAAACTCTCGACTTAAAACACAATTTTAAATCCACTATAAGACCTTACTGGAGAGCTAATATCAACACCAACCTGAGATCCGACCTTTAGTCCAGACCACAGGTTTGATATCCAAATCAATATTTGATCTTGATCTGACCTAAAACTTGAGAGTTGGGTCTTGAATGAAGGTTAGGGGTCGGGTCTCGAAGCAAGAATAGTCAATTTGTTTTATCAGTATCAAGAATTGGTACTCGAGAAATGAGTTAGGGTGGAAAAATGAGGTGTGATGTTGGAAAAGAGTTTTGAAAAATATATTTCTAACTTTTTGGAGATAGATAGTTGATTTGAAAAACACTTTTATTTATATTTTACTCACAGTTTATTCATAAATATCCATATTTTCATGGTTCTAATACGAGTATAAATCGATACCCGCACTAGTTGATTCAAATTTGGCATCTTGCAATGCCTTAAAATTTAAAAGAAAATTAATTTTAAAAATAAACAAAAGAGAGGGGTCTAAATAGATAGACAAACAAGAACAAGATAATGTATATATATTAATAGAAGCATGTTAATAGGTAAACATCTACAAACATTATGAACAAAAAAAAGATTTTAAAGAAAAGCAAGAGGAAAAAGATAATGACACCAATTGCTACGAAAAAATGAGTTAAAAGTGTCTTAGAAGTTTGCAATTAAAAAAATAGGACAAGTGGACCTTTATTTTTTATTCATTTATAATATTAGTAGGAGGAGTAAACTAAGAACATCTTTCGTAGTTATCTGGACAACTATTGAAAGTGTCGAGACAACTACTGAAAGTGTCTGGACAACTACTAAAGTTGTTTGGACAACTACAACAATAGTTGTTTGGACAACTACAACAATTGTTGGACTACTACGACAATTGTTGGATTAAAGTGTAAAAGTTAAAAGTTTGGGAATAATGAAAAAAATATCTTTACCTAATTTATACTATTTGTCGCTTCTACCTAATTTTTAAAACTTAAAAGGCTCCTACCTAATTGACTAACTAGTTTTAAAAGACATTTCCGCCGTTGTGTTAGCTTTATAAGCTAAACAACACAAGAGTAACCAACAGGAAGCTTCAATACAATAATTGGCTAAGCCAAAACTTAATAAGGAATCATAAATATTTTCAATACATGAACTTTTAACTTTTTTAGACACAAAACTAGTAATATCCTTTAAGAATTAATTCATTAAAATACTTTTTATGAGGGACAAAAAAAATTATTTAGAAAACAAATGTACATGAACCAAAAAAGAAATAGAATAAACGAGGTAGGTATATGAACAACTTAATTAGTGATCAAACATAAATTAATTTGTTCACTCAACTTCTTTTATAAAGGACACTTCAAGTTTTGCTTACTTATTTGAATAACTTAAACAAAAAACTAAATCAAATGAAACATTTTATTTATAATAATTGAAAAATCATAGATTTATAGAATTATATATCATTTTCAAGTATTTTTTATAAAAAAAATAAAATATTCTTGTATAGTAATTTATTGATGCATTAATATTCTTTTTATCAAGTTCTTATTTCAATATCCAAACTTCTAATTAATTCTAGTTTTCAATCAAAAATCCTATAATTACTGGAAAATAACCACTATATATATTATACAATTGAAATTTTAAAAAGATAATTATTTCTTGATATAGACGTGCATTAGAAATATAGTAAATTTTCTTGTCACATTTATAAATTTTTCGTCAAATGCCTAAACTTTGTTTGGTCGTTTAAAACTTTGAATTAAACTACGTTAAAACATATTATTATTTTTAATAATATTTTTGAAAATTAAACATATGGG
>NC_028641.1:45891626-45895690 GCF_001406875.1 Solanum pennellii | reverse complement strand
GATTTATCCGAATCTGGTATTTACATCAAGCCAATGCAATTTCAATTATTATGTGATTTAATGGAGTAAAATGAACAATAAATTTAAACATATGCATCCATATATTGATGTAAACACCCGGTGCGAATAACCCGACATACGATGTTTCCTATTCCGGAAAAACTAGCTGCTGACTCAACCTCCCCTCGGGTCTACGCACTCTTTGTCTTTGTTTTTAGCATCGGCGATTGAAAGAGAGTAGGAGCCCATTCTATTCTATCTATCTCAGAAAGAAAGTCTCAACCCTTTGGTACGAAAGTAGGCCCTAGCTTCTTGTATTGAGTGTTATAAATTATAAGCATGTACTATATATCATTTACTAGTTATATAAATGTATTATCTTCTACTATTTATTTACAATGTATGTCATTTTATCAGAACTTTTGGAACGTCCTTTAAAATGAATATGTTCTTCAGAATTTTATAACAGAACAGAAAAGAAATTAAACACCAACAAATAATAAATCTTAACTTTCGTTGAGAGTTATTTTACTTCTAAATAATAAGCAATTTACTTAACAAGGTTATTTTTATAATTTAAAATGATATTACAAAATTTATATGAGAAAATGTTAACATATTTAACACGTATTCATAAAATACTTTACGACAATAAATCAATATAAGCTTAGTTCATTACCTATATTTGCCATTAATAATTTAAAAGTTATTTTATTTATTTATTTGCTATAATACTTTCAATTTATTTACTTGTGTACTGTTTTGCCTTAACTCAAATCTATGATTTGGAACTATTTTTAATTTTGTTTTTATTTAATTATAGATTTAGTTAATGATAGTAGCTATGTATTTAATTTAATTTAATATATTTTATTATTTAATATCAATTAAAAATTTAGCGACCTTACAACATAGCTTAAAATTTTAATGTTTTATCCATTAAACTATTCTAGTTGCAGATAATATATTAAATAAATATGATATAATTGAAGAAATTAATAGTCTAAATAAATAATACAAAAAAATTAACTTTATTTCATCTTTAAGAGAAAAAATAATGATAAAATATAAAATAATATTCATTAAATAAAGTTGTCAGTACATTCAGTTAGTTTAAGGGCCCGTTTGGATGGGATTAATAAAAGCAACTTTAAAAAAGTACTTTTGAAAGTGCTAAAACTTATTTTTAAAATAAGCAGTTATGCGTTTGGATAAAAGTGCTGAAGTTGCTATGCCAAACGTGAAAAGAGAAAAATGGAAGAAAGAGATGTTAGGTTATGTGGGTAATTTGTAGATTGTATAAAAATATTAACGGCAAAAAGATAAAAATGTGGTCAACTTAAAACAGCTTATAAGCTAAAAAAAAAAAAGCACCCCTACCCCAGCTTTTAACTTTTGGCTTAAAATAAGTTATTTTGAGTATTGCCAAACATCTAAATAAGTCAAAAACCAGCTTTTAAGTCAGTTTGACCAGTTTTTAAGCTGAGCCAAACAGGCTCTAAAACATACAAGTGTATCCTTTCTCCTATGTTTTCAAATATAACATGAAGTTTACTAAAGCTTAAATCATCAGCGGCCCCTTAAAGTTGTCTGCATAATTCACTTCTACACTTTAACTAAGACTAGTACCAATTGAACACTTTTACCTATATAAAAATCGTTTCGATTAGACATTTTTGATAATCATAAAAAAATGTGAAGAGTGTGTGATACACTTGCGGTGACGTGACAAAATGACTAATTAAAAAATAACATTTAGCATTGGGTCCCAAAAATTATTTTAAAAAAACACACATTTAATATCAAATTTTTTAAAACAGAAAAATAAAAAATAAAAATGTCAACCTATTCTACCCCGTCTTACCTCACCCCCTTTCATTTTCATCTTCTTCCCCAAAACACATTCTTTCTCAAATTATAAAATCTTATTCTTTTCCAATAACTTCAAGATTAATATATATATATATATATATATCTTCTTCCCCAAAACACATTCTTTCTCATACTAAGAGTGAAGAAGAAAGAAAATTTTGTTTGCGGTTATTCAACTCTACATCGATGACATTGATAGCTCAAAAATTATTTCTTTCAAATTTTTTGATATCATTTTTGATAAATTTAATAAACACATATGAATTTGAGTAAAAAAATTTATTCGAAAATTGTAATAAATAAATATCGAATAACTTTTTTTATATGTAAAAATCATTTATCTTCTTTCATCTTCTCCATATTTGTTCCTATTTTTTAATGAGATTTGAAATAAATCATACGAAGACATTCTTTCAAATCAGAATCTTCATAGCTGATTTTCATTTATCTTCATATTTGGAAGATATAAATTTTTTGTATATTAAAAAAAAAAACAATGTTGGAGCTAAAATGAAGAAAGTTTTGTAATCTAAATTATGAAGAAGATGATAGGAAGGGAGTGGGGTGCTTTCCTTTTTTGAAAAAAGTGTAACTAAAAGAAGAAAAATATTTTTTAAGTTAATTATAATGCCAAGTGTCAATAAAAGAAGAAAAAAAATGTAAAAAAAAAAGAGACACTTTTTAAGTTTTTCACGCGCTTCAGGGAAGTGCAATACACATTTTCTGCCATATCAGCATTTTGTGTCTAATAGGTACAGGTTTGAACAATTTAGGTGTTCAATAGGTACAAGTCTTAGTTAAGGTGTCTAAGTGAATTATGCGGACAACTTTAAGGGGCGATCGATGACTTAAGCCTTTACTAAACTAATAGATAAAAGTGTCTAACTTTTATATTTATTTTTAAAACTAATGACAAACAACAATTGATTTTTAGATTTTTTTATTTAAATTAAAATTCTCGTAAAAGAATAAAGTTATATACTACGTTGTGTTAATATCTTACAATTTGCTTCGATTCTCTAACTTGTGAAAATTAATATAATCCCTTTTTTTCATATCTTGTCTCAAAGTATACATCATTTTCATTTTCTTTTAAACATCACACTCATTTTCTCCTTAAAAAAATCAACAATAAAATTTTTTATCAACTACAAATAGTTGGTAAATTCAAATTTTCTAAAATAATGTAAATCAATTATTAGGACTACAGTTATATCTACAAATACTGGGGTGGTGGGAGGGGGTATATTATATCTAAAATTATAAATACTACAAATTACAACTTTTACGTATAAATATGATGAATATTTATATAGCGAAGTGTTTAGCTGAAAGTTTTATAATTTGAGTATAAAAAAGAAATATTAACAATTAAAAATCAACGGATGAAAGTATTAAATAAAAGTTACTAATATTTTTTTAATCTTGAACTTTTTTAATAAAAAAACTCTATATTATAAACCATTGGATGTTCATCTCTTTATAATATATGTCAAAAGAGAATATATCAAAATTTCAAACATTCAAACACTATTATGTTTTAATATATATTAAAATTATATTGGCATTGATTATATTTATAAAAAATCTTCCCTTTTAGAAAAGAGAGATACAATGCATTATTCTAAATGATAATTATAAATGTAAACTATCTTTTTTATGCAAAATGATATTCTATCTATCCTATTTTATATAGATAGAAGACTATATAAATTTATTTGTTTGATTATCAAATTTAATTTTTTAAATTTATTTTTATATTTCATTTCAAATTTGAAATGCACTTAAGTAATGATAAACTAACGATATAACAAATTATTTATATTTGTATTGTTATTGCAAAAACTAAAGGATGAGTAATTATGAAATGTTGGGAGTCAATTATAATTTTTTTTTATTTTTGCAAGATTCTTTTGAAATACAAATTTAAAATTTTTAAATGAAAAGATTTATAGTATGTTTAGAAGTGGAACAGTAATGGAAAGTTTATATCATGTAATTTTATTTTAGTTGCCAATAAAATTATAACTATATTTTTTTAAAAAAATCTAAAATCAAATTGTTCAGTGTGGTATTAAAATAAAATTCATAGTAAAATTTAATAAAGATTCTTGTTAATGTTATTTCCCATGTGTCACGACCCAAAACGGGTCGCGAGTGGCACCCACACTTATCCTACTATGTGAGCGAAC
>NC_028641.1:45880425-45881626 GCF_001406875.1 Solanum pennellii | reverse complement strand
TATATGGATCGGAGTGTCACGTTCCGACACCAGGATAGTATATGGATCGGGTGTCACGTTCCGGCACCAGGATAGTATATATATATATGGATCGGAGTGTCACGTTCCGACACCAGGATAGTAGTAGTGGAGCGGAGTGTCACGTACCGACACAAGAGAAATAAAGATAATGAAATCATGAAATATGTTAATATACTCAATCTGAAGAACATGTTTCCCAAAGAGTATGGTGTGGAGGCTTAAGTCCTCATAAATATGTTCGGTGATGTTATAAATGATTTTTACACTTGTTGCTATCACATGTTAAGAATATTAGTTGATTTTATGATGTTATCTGATATATTTTGTTTTCTATTTTGAGTTGGCCGATGATATCTACTCAGTACTCGTGTTTTGTACTGACCCCTACTTGCATTTGTTTTCTTTGTTATTTGTGGAGTGCAGCAAACATACCGTCGTCTTCAACTCAACCGCAACTCTAGCCAGTCTTCATTACACCGGATTTCAGGGTGAGCTAATGCTTCTAGCTTGGACTGGATCTTCTTCCTCATGTCTTGATGCCTTGAAGTTCCGGCATGGACTAGCTTTTGTTTATTTTAGCTTCTTAGAATACTCTTAGTTAGTAATTTGATCATAGATGTTCTTGTGGTGATAACTTCCAGATTTTGGGGAACAATAGATGTTGAATTTTAGAAGTTATTGAATTGGTTTTTATTAATGAGTTTAAGTCTTCCGCATCACTTTCTGTTGATATTAAATTGATATGTTAGGGTTTAGATTGGTTGGTTCGCTCACATAGGAGGGTAAGTGTGGGTGCCAGTCGCAGCTCGGTTTTGGGTCGTGACATTATGGTTTCTCTTTTATATAATATATGATGGGTTACGAAATGAATTACTTGAGATTGAATCCAATTCAAATTTTCTTAAGCCCAGCCCTTAGAATTACTGGCGGGTTGGGCCGATTACCTACAATTGGGCTCAATTTTTACACCTCTAGTCCAGTTAGTGAAATATATTCTCTAGAGTGATTTATGGTCTTTGTAATGCTTATTTTCATACTTATATTATTGTGGTGAGTCTCATTTCTTATCCTCAAAATGGTCTATATGAAGAAAGGGTTCGCTTTCTACCAATTTAAAGATGTTTTAAAAACGGGAAACTTTGGTCTTTGAGTCTAAATAGCGATCCCCCCCCCCCCCCCC
>NC_028641.1:45862244-45880317 GCF_001406875.1 Solanum pennellii | reverse complement strand
AATTATTTATGATATGATTTTTTTTAATTTTACAAGTCCTAGGTGTAGCCACATTTTTCTAACTAACTTACATTATATTTTAGAAATATGTGGGTGATCATATCAGGTGTGTTGCATATATTGCATAGATCACTAATTTCTATCCACTTTAAGTATTTTATTTTATTTGGGCACTTTAGTGACCAAATCCATGTAAATTCATTTATTGGTTTAGTAGTTTCAACATTGGTTTTATTATTAGAAAATGATATACAGAATTTGTTGTTAGGACACCCTTATGGCTAGTCATCCAAGTGGCTTTGTGCTTTAGTTCTCCTTTCGGATAGGTACGTTGTAGGATGTCCTTTTTAGATCTTAAGTTATCTCAAATCATATATGGCCTCTTCTATCCTTGAAATACTTGGATACGAAGATTCCAATTTTGGCGTCTCTCTCATTTATGTGGATCGGGCCATGTAGTAGTTATCTCATATTTTATCCTTAGGTAGCCAGTGGTCTTGCCATACATTCTATTCTACCATGAGGTTTTTCTATTGTTTACAACGATTAAACTTTTATATAAACATTCCATCATACCATGAGATTTTTCCGTTGTCTACTACTATTAACCTTTTATTTTTAGAAACTATTGTGAAATATGTCTTTATTTTTTTAATTATTTTTGTATTATGTGCATTGAAATATGTTTATTAGGTTATTAACTTAAAATTTTTATTAAAACTAATTTTTCAAGAAATGACTTCCATTTTTCATATTATAGGACAAAAAATATTTTAGATAAATTTATGTTTGTAATAAAAATTCTTTTTATAAGTTAAATCACAAAAATACTATGATTTTTGAACAAGTAAAAAAATAAAAGACAAAAAATTGATAATGCAATCATAACACTTAATTTATCCTCAAGACAAGTAAAAGAATAAGCGCTCAATATCAATAATAACCTTACTAAGTGTTAAGGATGTATCTACGAGGGACTGGTATAGTGCAAATAATGTAATAAGAAAATTACAAAACTGACCCATTCCTTGTAGCTATTAGAAAAGATAGACGGAAAAACTATTCAAACGCAAAAAGTCTTCACGGTGTTTATAGCTTCTTGAAGATTAGATGTGGACGTTAACATACAAATCCGCATGAGCCTTTTCCACATTTGGTCTTAGACTGGGAGAAAAATAACATGAGCTTTGACACAAATTTTTCATAATCCAACCCATCGGGTCATGCGGGTACATACTCTAACACCTAAGTAGGAGAACCTGTCATGCTCCGATCCTACACCCTATATGTGGCCGCACCCAATGACTATTGCTGATCTTGAGGGGGCCCTTGGTGTGACTTACTTAACTCAGTGGAAGACTTAACTCAATACAACTCATAAAGATAAGTTAAATAAGTATCTTGAAGATATTGGTACTCAAATCTCACAATAGAATATTTGTAATGTAAATAATGAGAGACTCAAACTAAACTAACTGACTGTCTATCTATCTATAAAGCCTCTATAATACTAAGATGAATGTTTTGAAAGACCCCACAACATTCTATAAAAGAAAAGACTGAAAGATAGTAAATATATGTTCTCCAGAATGTAGGAGGCTCATCGCTGACTCTGAGTTCTTGGTTGAATCAACGAGGCGCAGGGTGATGCTAATCGTGGTTACCTGCATCTCCATCATAATACGATGGAGGACAACTGGCATCAGTAATGTATGAGTGTGCAAGTTGGAATTCTAACCACCAGTATGAGCCTTAGTGGTGATACAACGTCTTTCCCACAATGCAAAAGTATCTTATACTTTCACGTAGCATAGGACTACTTAACTAAGTGGATCAACTAGCTTAAATTACGTGATCATCTAAAAAGTATGACCCGTTAATAACCATCATGGCTACATGGTTTCATGGAGACATGAGTTAATTGTACTCTCATCCCCACACATATTGGTGCTCAATATTACTCAAAAAATATATTTTAACTCACGTTTTTTGAAACAAATTCTTTCTTTTGGTTGAGTTAGTTTATCAATACGTAGCTTTGAAGAGCTATCTTGGAATCAATGTTCCCTTTTCTTTTTCAAAACTCATTTGGGAAACCTTAGATCCCTATTAACTTAAATGTGAAAACATTTATAAACTTTCTAGGGAATACTTAGTTACCTTATGCCTTTTACGAAATGAACTCTACTCTTTACTCTTTGCTTAACTTGAAAACTTGAGTCTTAAATAACCTCTTAGGGAATTACTTAATTTCCTTATAACTTTTGAGGAAAAACTTCAACCATAGTGCTCTTTACTTTATCTTGAAACTTGATCCCTAGAATGAAGTGACAACGTTTAGTACAAACTCTTGAAAACCTTTAAGAACTTTGTTTTTACTTACTTCTTAACTTTAGAATTGACTCTTAACCCTGTTGTCTTTGATCTTAACTTAGCTTGAATTGGATTATAAATTCAAGGTTATCATTTTTGTTATTGATGATTTGAAGTCTTTTCAAAATCATTTGAATGGATTAAAATCATTTCAATCAGTAAATATACCATAGAAGGACTTAAAAAGGCTAAATTACAAAAACTGGATATTATTTTGAGCGCACTACTGACGTGCCACCTATCCTTCCTAGCACTACGGCGGCGCGATGCGCTTGGTCTTGCCAAGTTGCGTCTAACAAGTTTTTCAACTTGTTTTCTGATATCAAATCCTCTAAACATATATAGTTCTTTCCTCAAACCCTTTGGATCATTACAAACTCCAATACCGATATGATCTAACACAAAAATTACTTGTGAGTTACGAAACACCTATCAATGGGCACTCAACAACTCAACCATAGGCATTCAACTAAATTCATCAAGAATTAACTTCTAATCATGTAAACGATTCTAAAAGCACTTACTTGAACTAATATTTTGTGTATGGATGAATATAACCCAACAAGAAATATCTCACATACATTGATATGGATCACTTCGAATAATTTCACTCAAAATTCATTGGCGTTCTTGGTGAATCCTACACAGTTTTCCCATTTCCCTCTTCTCTTCTCTTTTCTCCAATCCCTAAGCGTAAAGTTAATTTCTAATCTTAACTAAAACTTGTTTTTACCCCAAATAAAACACTAAAATGAAATAGGAAATAAATGGGTGAAGAGACTACTTTGCCCTTTCTTAAAGCTGGAATGAGACCTTCCTCAATCCAACATCCCAACTTTTATAAGCATCTCTCCCTCATACAACATCAAAAATGCGCAAACTTGACGATGTTTGAAAGATCCCTTCAACAATATCAACAACTGATTCTAACTCATTCTGAGCTACAATTTATGGCCGTTTTAAAATGACCAAAACTCACTTCCTTAACTAAGGAAATTTTCTAGATTTTCCCCTTTCTTTCAAAAAGTTATTATATTTAGTTTCTTACCTTATTCCTAGATATTACAAGCCATAAGATCTTACAATATTTTCCCCTTTGTAGCATTCATCCTCAAATAATATTTCTTTCACTAAGCTAAGAATAGTGAACTCAAGTTTATCACTCAACAATCAAAATCAAGTAACACAACATGCTTAGTTTAAAAAGTGCAAAGAAGAGAATTAGTACCTTGATCTGTATCCTCTCCGGATTCAAAAATATGTTGATATCTAATCTTCATATCCTCTTAATCTTCCCAAGTTGCTTCTTCAACATATTGGTTCCTCCAAAGGACCTTGCCTGACGCAACCTTCATTGTTCTCAACTTGCAAACTTGGCGATCTAAAATTTGTGCCGAAATCTCTTCATAGGATAAGATATCCTTAATTAAAATATTTTTAGTTGGTACAATCAATACAGGATTACCCATGCACTTCTTCAACAAGGATATTTTAAAAATCGGATGAATCGCCACCTAACTCTTGTGGTAGCTCCAAATAATAAGTTATATTGTCGTTTCTCTTTGATATTCTATACGGTCAAATATATTGGGTGCTATGGTTCCCCTTCTTACCAAACGTCATAACACCATTCAAGGGTTTCTTTTTTAGATATACCCCAATCATTCACTTAAAACTCCAACAACCTTCTCGTAACATATGCATAGGACTTTTGACGACTCTGTGTTCTCAATCTCTCTTGAATCACCTTCAATCTCTACATGGCCTGGTGAAGTAGATCTAGTCCTATAGACCCTACTTCACAAACTTTGAACCACCTAATATGAGATCTGCATCTTCTCCCATAAAGATCTTCGTATAGATCCATTTGAATGCTCGATTGTTAGCTATTTTTGTAAGTGAACTTAAGAAGAGGTAGGTGAGCATCCCAATTTCCCTTGAAATCATCTCTCTAAGGATGAAAAGTATTGTTTAAGTTCACCTCTGATCCCAAAACATTTTTGGAAAGACTTCCAGAACTAAGGAGTAAATGGTGCACCTCTATCTGAAATGATCGACATTTGGACTCTATGAAGTCTTAGCACCTCCTGAATGTACAACTTTGTATAATCCTCTACCGAATGAGTAGTCTTCATGTCACAACATGGTTTACCCCCAGACGTAACCGGCGTTGTTTTCCTTTTTAAGGATTAAGACTAGCCTCTTAGATTCATGTCATTTCATTCATTGGTTGAAAAATGCGGAAAAATTTAAAACTTTTATTTTCTCTACATGGAGGTTTACATAGACCTCTAATACACATAATACATATTCAATGAAAGTATAAATAGACACTTCATATAGGATGGTTACATAGCCTTCTACATTTATTGCACATATACATAAAATATAGAAATAGTCTCAACGATTGTCTCGTTTCATACTATCTAAAAGAATGTAACAATATGGTCATATCCCTTACATCCATTCAACAATACCATGCATAGGTCATACGAAAGAACAATATTCAAATAACAAGGAAAGGAATGATAGAGTTCATAAGCTCATAACAAAATCCAAAGCTTGAAGATGGCATTGCCCTCGAAAGTTGAGGACCTACCCTACTTTGATGAAAGGAGGAATCCAAGCCTTCAACGATATCACCTTCAAAACTCTTCAACAACCGGAACCTAAAATGTTTGGGGCAAGGGAAGAAAATTGGGTTAGTAATCCACATGTACGAAGTATGAACACACAAGCAAAACATGCCATTTTACCCCTTTTAGGGGCTTAATTCAAAGTACAGTTAGTCATATTAATCAACCAAACATGCTTACTATCTCAACAAGTAACACTTATTTCAAAACACTAAGAATCATGATTTACTACAACCCCAACATCAAGGAATAATATCACAAGAATGAATAATAGTTCAACCTATCATAATAAGCAAGACAATTATTTAAAAGTCCTTATCAAGTCAACAAGTGCAATGACCAAGGAAAGCCCCATAACCTTACTCAATCAAGTATCCTCAACAAGAAAACATGACCAATGTCCAACTCTACATATCATGGCATTGGGCTTGCATTTAATCTTTTATTATTATTATTATTATAATACAAGGCATATTCATAATTGAACTAATCAACATACAATATAAAAAATATGACATAGTCGTCATATATATATACATCATATATTATCTTAACATAATCATATAAGAATCTCCACCTAAGACTCAACTCAAGACAAACTAGTGCAATCTCTAGGTAGAGTCCCATATCCCTAAATAAACTAAGCTAGACCCGTTAGGTTATCCAAATTATAATTTAAGTACTCTAATTCGTTTTACCTTTTGGGAACATCTTGACCTAACCAACATAGACCGCATGATTAAATGTGGAATCCGGTGTCATAAAACCTTACACCGAAAGAAGGCGGACTACTTCCCAAGGTAGTACCAAACGTAAAACATAGCAACTATGTGGATCCACTTGCTAGAATTTCTATGGGGGAAACATAGTTCAAGAACTAGGAGATTAAGGTTGGACCGTCTTTATGGCCCATGCATTATGATCTCCAATCTCAAGAGTAATGTAGTGGTCCTACCTTCTCTATGTGGGAAGGCACACTTCTCTATCTAGTTAACTCGGTGCTAAGCTAGAGTCCCTTTTTGAAATGTCTTTAAGCCTTTAATTATCAATCATAACTTTATTTAGCCCATATGGTATAACCCTTGTAGAATCATCATCATCAATAGCTCAATAAGAATTGTATGAGTGTGAGTCCTTTCATCGCAATTCATATGAGTGAGGTTAACACTTTAATATTTCATAACATATTAAGGCACATTGATAGTTTTAACCATCCTAATAGAACATACGCCCTATTATACCTCACAATATTGTCAAGACTTTTGAATTCAACATCATACCACCCTATAATCTTAATATAAGGCATACTCCAACGTCATATCATAACTTAACAACAACTAATCACAACTGGAAGTAAAGATAGAGATTGTAAGACTTCCCAAGTCTTTCTTATATTCTATCATCAAGGTCATACCATCAACTCATAACTTAACCCAAATTGGGGAGTAACATCATAGCACAATAATAATCAATAGAATAACAAGGCCAATTGAATCTCTATAACACAATTTTTTTTTATATCACAACTTGAGAAAAAATACATAGGCTAATTTCAGATTATAAATCATAACCTAAATCACATTTCAATAACTAGTATGATAGGCATATAATTCATCTTAATTTAACCATAAAAGCACTATAGCAGAGTAATCGAATCAACAACCAATACAAAGGATTGATTACACTAAAATATAGGTCAAGATCACTACCTAGGGTTAGGGATAGAGGATCATGTTCATCAATTTGACCAAACCATCAAAAATTATCATAAACAAGTTGAATTACATGTAAATATATTCAATATAACACTAACAATGCACTAACAACTGAATTCATAACTTTAATTTCGTAATTGAATGAAACCCATAAGAAAACTCAACTTTTTGAAATCTTTATTTAAGGAACCCTTTGAGGAATGGATCTAAAAGGTGAACAGAACCCATACCTTAATATTTCTCAAAAATTTGATGAAGAATCTACCCTTTTCGAGCCCCCAAACCCTAGTTCTTCCTAGCCTTCAATGGTGAGTTCATGAAGAGATAGAAATAAGAGAGAAGAAAGAGAGTTTATTTTGAGAGTTGTCTTTAGGTTAAAGAGGGTTAAGTGTATTCACAGAGGGGCTTAATTAACTTAATTATTTTCCCTTAATCACTAACTAACCCTAAACCATTTAATTAATTTAAATAAAATCATTAAAATCCATTAGTGAAATTAAACCCTCACAAATGATACCTCGTTGACGGTCCGTCGGTGAGTCGACGAACGACCCCCCCTCCGTCCTGCACTTCCGTCGTCTTTATTAAATACTTTGCAGACGAGGCTTCCTCCAATTTTTCTAAGTATGGAATGACGGTAACCTCGACGCCCCGTCGATCCAATGACGGCCCGCCGTCCCCTTCCGTCGAGTGTTACCGTAGCTAGGAAAACAAGGGCCTTCACGAATCTTTCTAAGTGTGGGAGAACGGTGGCCTCGACTCCCTATCAAGCCACTTATGGACCATCATCTGCCCCGTCGATGCACACTGCCAGGCAGTGCTTCATTAAACTTCAGGGTTTCTCCTCAAGGGCCCTTGGTTGGTCCTTGGGGAGTCGTACCCAGACGTTTCAATCATGAAAAAACTCAAACACCCATTAGCTACCTTTCCATCAATTTTCGTACATTTCCAACTCCTAAAATTTAGTAAAAAGCTAAGACACTCTAACATCTCTTTGAACCAACTTACCGACACTTTTGGACGTTTTGGTTCTTATACCTTCTAAATGACCTATATTCATTAAAAATGGACTTAGAAACAGTGTTTAGACTTTATGACACCTATGTTAGGCTTTACTATGTGCCTCAAATTTCAAAGGTGTTACATCACCCCCCTCCCCTTTAGGAACATTCGTCCCCGAATGGGACTAAAACTCTTTTAAAGGAAGGAATAGACCCAAGACTAGCAGCGCAACCAATCAGCAATACCCATTTAACATAAATCATGTCACTTCAACAAGACATATATAAAAAACTTATATTACCACACCAAAGGCTCAAAACACTTCATCAGGAGGCATTTCCTTCTCACAACACTTATGAGCTTAACATACATCACATGAGTCAATTTAGCACCAAGTTCAACTTAAAAACATGCTACCTATCATTTCATGAAGAATCACTATATCAAAATGCACAACATAACTCAAAGCAAGCAAAAAAGCAAAATTTCAAGTTTTTAATTGCAATACTACTGTGACTTAAAACTTACTGTGAGGTTTTTTCTTTCTTCGAAAATGCAATTTTTTTGGCAACACTTCACCAAAAAATCAAGAAACACAAATCTTTGTCATAATTATATAATCAAAATGAATGGCTAACCTTAATTAAAAAAAGATAAGGATAACAGGACTTTATATCGGCCTCGGCCTCCCATGTAGCACCCTCAACTAATTGACTTTTCCATAACACTTTTACGGATACCACCTCTTTATTCCTCAACTCCTTGACTTGTCTATCAAGAATATGAACCGAGACTTCCTCATAAGTGAGGTTATCCTTGACACCAAGACCCTCAATAGGAAGAATGGAATCGGGATCACCGATACACTTTTTCAACATAGAAACATGAAAAATCGGATGAATCGAAGCCAATTCACAAGGAAGCTTTAATTCATAGGCAACCTTATAAACATTTTGAAAGATATCATAGGGACCCATATAATGAGGACTAAATATCCCTTTCTTGCCAAACCTAATCACCCCTTTCATTGGTGAAATTTTTAAATACACCTTATCACCTCCATCAAACTCCAAATCCCATCTCCTCTTATTGGTATATTTTCGGACTATAGGCCGTTTGCAACCGGTAATTTATGATATGAATTTTCCAAAGTCTTATAAATCAACTCATGACAAGGATGTGATGGCTCACCCACTTCAAACAATCCAATAGGAGACCTATACCTTATACTATACAAGGTTTCATAGGGAGCCATGGAAATGGATGAATGAAAATTGTTGTTGTAGGCAAACTACACTAAAGGTAAATGCCTATCCCAACTCCCTTTAAAATCAATAACGCATGATCTAAGCATATATTTAAGGGTTGGTATGGTATGCTCTTCTTGACCATCCTTTTAGGGATGAAAAGCAGTGCTCAACTTCACCGTAATACCTAACCTTTTTTGGAACGACCTCAAAAATCTAGATGTGTTAATTGTGCACCCCAATCCGATATTATGGATAAAAGAATGCTATGGTAGCACACAATCTCATCTAGGAAGAATCTTACGTAATCTTCCACCGAATATGAAAACTTGACGGGGATAAAGTGAGCGGATTTAGTCAATCGATCCACAACCACCAATTTGGAATCATAGGGCTTTTGGGTCTTGGGTAAACCTAATACAAAGTCCTTATTTATATATTCCCACTTCCATGTTGAAATTTGGATCTCTTCTAGTAAGCCAGCCGACTTTAAGTGTTCGGCCTTTACTTGTTGGCAATTCGGACACTTAGCAACAAATTACGCTATGTCCCTTTTTAGACCTTCCCACAAATATATTTCCCTTAGGTAATGGTACATTTTTGTCGACCCCGAATCAATTGAGTAGCGGGACACATGTGCTTCTAATAAGATCCGAACCCTCAACCAATCTACATCGGGAACATATAATATCCCTTGGTACTTTAACACACCATACCCCCTAGAGAGAATGATTCATTAAAGTTTCCAATAACTAATTCTTTCAACTCCAGCAAGGCTAAATCAAGTTGTTGTTTGGACTTCACCTCAACCACTGAAGATGCCTCGGAAATACGATGAACTATGGCACCCCCATCAGGATCACTCTCCAGCCTCACCTCAAACCTAGCCAATCTATGCACTTCCCTTTATAGGTCCTTTTTGTCTTCATCAAGATGTGATACACTTACCATAGTTATCCGACTTAGGGCATCCGCAAATACATTAGCCTTACCGGGGTGATACAACACACTCATATCATAATCTTTCAAAAACTTAAGCCACCTTCTTTGTCGGAGATTTAACTCCATTTGGGTAAACACATAATGGAGACTCTTATGATCGGTAAAAACTTCCACATGAACCCCATACAGATAATACCTCCAAATTTTCAAAGCAAACACCAAAGCCGCTAATTCAAGGTCATGAGTGGGGTAATTCCTCTCATGTACCTTAAGTTGCCTTGAGGCATAAGCCATCACCTTCCCATTTTGCATAAGCACACACCCCAAACCCACTCGGGATGTGTCACAATACACCCAAAACCCTTTGTACTTTCCTAATAAGGTCAACACTGGAGCTGAAGTAAGCCTATCTTTCAACAATTAGAAGATCTTCTCACATGCGTCAGACCACTCAAAATTTTTACTCTTTTGGGTCAAAAGAGACACAATGGATGTAAAACCATCCATGAACCTCCGACAGTGACTCGATAGACCCAAGAAACTCCTGATGTCAGTTAGAGTCGATGTTCTAGGCCAATTTTTCACCACTTCCGTTTTCCGTTGGTCTATTTCAACTCAATCACTAGAAATGATGTTCCCAAGAAAAGTAACCAATCTCAAACAAAACTCACACTTAATATATTTGGCATACAATTGATGTTCTATAAGGGTTTGCAACACTACCCTCAAATGGCCCATATGTTCTTCCTCATTCTTTAAGTATACCAAGATATCACCAATGAAGAAAATGACAAACGAATCTAGGTAGTTTCAAAATACTCTATTCATTAGGTCTATAAGTGCCGCCGGAGCATTAGTGAGACCGAAAGACATGATCAAGAATTCATAATGCCCATACCTAGTCTGAAAGACCATCATCAGTATATCCTCCCCTCTCACCCTAAGTCGATGATACCCCGACCTCAAGTCTATCTTTGAAAAGTCACCTTCTGCTTGGAGTTGGTCAAATAAGTCATCAATCCTAGGAAGAGGGTACTTATTCTTAATGGTGACCTTGTTGAGTTGATAGTAGTCAATAAACATTCTAAAAGACGCATCCTTCTTTTTGACAAATAACACTGGAGCACCCCATGGAGATATAATGGGCCTTATAAAGCCTTTGTCAAGCAAATCCTTGAGTTGAGCCTTCAACTCTTTCAATTTGACCGGAGCCATCCGATATGTAGGGAGTGAAATGGTATTTATTTCCTATAGCAAATCGATACAAAAATAAGTTTCCCATTCGGGAGAAATACAAGGAAGGTCATTAGGAAATAACTTCAGAAATTCATTAACTACGGGGATCGACTCAATATGAGGAATTTCAGAATCAAAATCATGGACTCTTACTATGTGATAGAGACAACCCTTTGAAATCATTTTACATGCTTTTAGACAAGATACAATGCGACATCTAGGAATAGAATTCCCTCCCTTCCACTCAACAACGGGTTCATTTGGGAAGATAAACCCACCACTCTTTTCCTATAATCAGTGGATAAAAAACATGCATGCAATCAATCCATACCCAATATAATATCAAAATCAAGCATGTCGAGTTCTACTAGATCAACACAAAAAACACTATTGGGCAATGAAACAGGACAATTTCAATAGACTCTTTTAGCAACAACCAACTCTCCCACCGGAGTAGCCACTAGAAAAGGCTCATGCAAAATATAGGGTAAAACATCAAACTTTTTAGCAACTAGTGGTGTAACAGAAGACAAAGTAGCACCCGAATCAAGTAGAGCATACACATCAAGACGAAAAATTTTTAACATACTGGTCACCATGTTGGGAGAGATCTCTTGCTCACCCCTAGAGCGGAGAGCATAAAAGCAGTTCTTCTTTGGAGCATCACTAGACCCACTTGCTTGTGCTTGGGCACTACCCTTTTCTTGACTCTTTAAGTTTGGACAATCTCTCATGTTTTTGCACAGCTAAAGCAATTATCCGTCCCCTTAATGCACTCACCATAGTGAATTTTACCACATTTTCCGCAAGTTGCCTTCTCCTTTGGTGAGTTAGAACCTTTTCCCTTCTTAAATTTAGGCTTAGACACCCTATCACAACTAGATCTTGGGAATTTTGTAGGGACTAGATTTGAACCCCGCTTCTTAAATTTAGGCTTGTCTTGTATCTCAATCCTATTCCTTGAGGAGCCTCCATCAAATTACCTACCCTGTTAGAATCTCTACTTTTTCACTTAGCTCTTGCCTCGTCAACCCTTCTTGCATAAACTATAAGACGGGAAATGTTCATGTTGTCATGTAGCATGGCCGATTTGCACTCCTCTTGTAAGTCCTCTAACACCCCTGTCACAAAACGGTTCATTTGGTCTCTAGGATCGAAGACTAAAGATGGAGCATATTTGGACAACTTAACAAATTCCAAAGAGTTCTCATGAACGCTCTTCCCTCCTTGGCTAAGATTGATGAACTCCGTCACCTTCTCCTTCCTAATCTCTCTAGGTAATAACCGATCTAGAAAAGCCGCCTTAAAGATCTCCCAAGTCACCGGACCACCTCTCAATGGCCTATTGTTCCTCCATTGCACATACAAAGTTTAAGCCACATCCTTGAATTGATATGAGGCCAACTCGGCCTTCTCACTTGTAGTCACCTCTATAGCATATAGCACTTTGTAGACCTCATCAAGGAATTCTTGGGAGTCTTCATCAACCTTAGACCCATAGAAAATAGGAGGGTTCATCCGAGTGAAGTCCCTTAGATGGGAAGCCATAGTAGTGACTTGTTGATGAGGACGAGGAGCAACATCCTGATTGGCTTGAGCCGTCATAGCTTGGGCTTGAACTATTGCGCCTTGTGCTTGGGTAGTCATAGATTGGGCCATTTGAGCGATAATAGCCCTCATCTCCGCCTCCGTTATAGGTGGAGGGTTAGCCGGGTCTTGATCAACATTAGTATTTTTCCTCAAGTAGAGGAACTTGCTCATCATGGGGAGGAGCTCCCACATTAGCAACTTCCTTCACAAGTCTCTGAGCCGCATTCCTTCGAGTGTTCATGCTCCCTATAAGCACAACAATATGATTAGATTCATAAGCACAGCATAAGTATACTCTATTAGCCCGATATAAGATTTGCAAGAAGGAGAGTGATTTATAAGCATTATGTAGGTTCCTACTCATAAGTGTGGCGCGCTTCACAATTATGAATACAAACCTACATAGACGTTGTATAGAGAGAGACATAACTCAACGGTATTCAACCTTACACACTACACCATTTTAGGTCTATGGCAACACTAAATCTTGACAACGCTTATAAAGTGTTGCCTAAAATACTGTTGGGAACACTTTTAAAGTGTAGCCAATGATTTTGACTTTTAGCTACATTAATTTTAGCAACACTTCTAAAGTGTACTCTTTAATGGGATAAACTACACTTTTTAAGTATTGTTATAGTTGGCAACAACTATTTACATTAATGGCCACACTTTTAAAGTGTGTTATTTTTATAATTTAAAATACAACACATTTGTTCATCTCTTTAGCATGTTTGCATCTTGGATCATTGGGCGATATATCTCTGCTTTTTGGAAAATATCAGTGACACGCTGACTGCTCATTTCATCTACTTTTAATCCACTTTTTTCAAAGCTTCACGTACTGGAACAAAGGGCAGAGTTCTTGCCTTTGGCCATTTTCCAAGTACTATTGGCGAAGCTCAAGCTCAGGTTTTAAGTTCTATTCAGCCGTTTTTTCCCTTTTATGGATAAGTGTCCATGCTTCCACTAATACTTCAGATACCTGAAACTTAAGAGTTCTCATAAGACTGTGGGACTAAATAAACATTTGAGGACACTTTTTCTATGAAAATAAAGCCTTAAATGAGTTTAATTGGTGACACATCAACACACCCAACATAAACTTTTATTTGTCCTCAAGTAAAACTCAAGTTCAGCAGTTCAAATAGGTTGTCCAAAATAGTACTACACAAGATTTAATCATGAACATACACATAAGAGTCAAACTACTAATGAAAAAATCAATTCTGTACTCAAAGATTGAAGTTGTGACACACCATTACCAAAGATTTTCATGCTCACAATACTTGATACTAATACGTGTTCAATTTCAACAACAATACCATAATACCCTCAAACAAAGAATGATTCCATATTCACACACATTGGTTAATTAATTTAAGATAAGGAATCATATGCAACTCTCAAGAGTAACACAAGGAATGTTTTTATCCATTGGTTTTCCCTTATTTTTGATCAACTTTGGTTCGACTTACTCAAGATAAAAAAGGTCTTCCTAAGTCTTGTAATGGGTTTGAGTTAAAAGTTATGGTCATTTAGGCTTGGCGACTAAAAATCCTCATGAACTGTGGAGCTCAAAAGCACTTTATTTCAACCATATTCTTCTACCTATTTTCTTTTAATGCTTATGAGTCATCCTATTATTTCACTCCATGGATTGCTTTTAAACCCAAATTTCTTTTGCACTTTTATTCCATTATCCTTCTTTTTCATACTTTTTCCTTTTTTTTTTCTTTTTCTTCTCTTTTTTTTATGTGGGGGTTTCCATTTTCTTTGCAATAACTTAAGTTGAGGAGATTTTTTTGCATTTTTTGACTTCTCCTTTTCCTTTTCACCACACCCCCAACTTAAGAATTTTGTTTAAGTTGGCTTTTTAATAAATTACATGTCATGAGGATTATAGGTAGTGGATAGAGTAAAAGTGTAGGTTTAATCATGTTTTCTTACAAAGAAGGAAAAGTCTCAAGGGGTAATGAAAAGAGTTTCACATGCTCACAGGTAGATCACAAAAAAGGTATTTATCAAATTTGGTTCACACTCTTTGAAATTGGCTAAGAAAATTTCAAGAGGACACATTTCTAAAGCAATCGAACCAAGTTGGAAAATTCTAGGTTTATTCCATAATGGTTCAAAGTAAACTCAACAGATAGTGCATCGATACTAAATCCAAACAAGACTATACAGTTTCATTTGTGTTAAATGATCATCATAATAGAATTCAAGTAGATACGTAGGTAATCACAATGATATGTTAAAGAGTTCACATATTGCATATGTAACTTCCTTTAGTCTCATTGTAGTTATACATAATTTTTTTATGGAGAGAACTATTGAAGTCATCGGTATTGATTGAAAATAAGACTTAACTTTGTACGAGAACAATCACATTCAACACAAGAGGTGTTCCAGAATGGTCAAAATCATTTGCAATTAAATAAACATAAAGGAGACATAAAATCAAACAATCGCGAAGCAGTTTCAAAAAAAAATTAAAGCAAATAATATATTCACTAAAACACAAAAATTAATCATAAAAATAACAACACAAAAGGTGTGGGTCTCACCCCAACACAAAGGAAATACGTTTATCCTCAAATGCAAGTATTAGAAATAATTATCAGCAAGAACAAGGATCATCAGAGGGGTAAAAGAGGTGATCATGTTTAAGTAGTCGCTCCATCTGTCTGGGTATTGGTGCCACGAATGTCAGAATTCTTTGTTACTCTAGAAGGGTTAGCTGCATAGGAGATGTCATAATCTCTGTTTACCATGGAAACTAGCATTGAAACCATCATAATTTTGTAAGTTTCTATCTGATCTTCATCTTCGGCATCCATGTCCTCAATTGTCTCTGCCTCTAACCTAGGTCTAGCTATCTGTTCTATTCTCGTTGTTGTCTGAGGCATTATTGACATATGTGGAACTACTTCTGTCTCGTGGACCATAGGTATATCATAGACTTCAGCTAGTCCACATCACTCTCAATTTGGCAATGGCAGCTCAATACTTTCACCTAACTTATGGACTTTTTTTCACACAGTCACAATTTTAATTTGGCACTTATTTCATTAATGGTGGCTCTTAGCAGTGTCACCGCCATAGTTAGGGTATTCTGGATCATGCCTTGAATAGAGGTTTCAAGGGTGAAAGTCTGACTATTTACAGACATAGACAATTTTCCTATCCTAATTGAGATTGCCTGTATGATTAGAACATGATAGGCGATGAAAGAAGTGGATGTATTTGGCAATGCAACGAGACAAAGTCCTGTCACATCAGAACAAATGGGTTCTGTCGTGGACATACTTTAATATTTTGGGGGTAGGTCGATAACAATGTCTTTGCTTGTATAGTTTTATTAGCTAGTGCATTCTTCTGTTTCTTCCTTGCTTATTCTTGTGATGTCTTGTACTACTCTCTCGTCGAGTGAGAAAGTGTGAATACTATAAGGGTTCCAACCTCAAATGGGCTAATTAACACGTCTGAGTGTAGTTTTGCCCTTTGTGATTTTACTAGCCACTAATCCTAAGACTCTGTAGTTTGGGGTTTTGCGTGTGTTTCCTCACTGATACGCTCAAACTTACTTCTCAAATAAGAAGTAAAGCGTCCGTGTCAACCAAATAACCCAACTAGTGAGGTTGGGATCGTTCCCACGAGGGAAATAGTCTAGACTTAACTTCAACTTGTTATTACTGTTGTTTGGTCAATGACTTCCTTGGAAAGTAAAAACAATAAAAGGGGAGTTTCTAGTTCTAAATGAGTGAAAATAACTAACGAAATTGAAAGAGACACTTAACAGCTTTGAATGTTGGAGTTTAATCAATTAATCAAAGTAACTAGGGTTTACGTGTTCCCCACAGGTTCATAACTTGATAATTCTAACTATAACAATTATTTCCTAGTATCTTGCATGCAAAGTGATAAGTTATGTATTTCTAAATCCTTGGTCCGGCATCTAGAAAATCTCACTCCGCACCTTGGTCCGGCTACGTGTGTTGCTATCCTAACCCTTATCCTTACCTCATATTTAGCATCGTATTCGATATTTGACTAAGTTATTACTTCGTACCAATCAATACTAGCCTATTAGATAGTATACACTAAATCTATGTTAATAATTCTTTTCCTAATATCTACCTCCTTGGTCTGGCAAGTAGCATTAAGGCGTGTTCTAACGTTGGCCATCCGTTAAAAAGACTTCTAACCGAAAGAATTATTAATACATGCAAGACACTATTCTAGAATTGTTATTTTAGTTAGGGTTTATCTCATTATTTGCCTATGGTTCCCACAACCCTAACTTTTGGAGTTTAGTTACTCATGTCCATAAACACAATATTCAAATATATTAAATAAGAGTTCATGTACTTACTTCAATGAGAAAGAGTAAAATCCAAAAGCTTGCTTGATTAATCACAAAAAATCACTTGCAAGAATTCTCAAAGTAATCAATAATCTCACAAGAAGTCCAATGATTATCAAGAATCTCACAATACAATGTTTACCAATACGGAATTTAACAATCTAAGAGTCTAACTATCTGGTCTCTAACTATCTGGTGTCTACCCTAAAAAACGAGGTTTTTCGAACTATTTATAAGAAAAACAAAAACCTAATTAAACAAGGATTCTAATTGCTGGAAATCTGCCAAAACGCGGCTGGGTCGACGGACCTCGCGACGGACAGTCGTGGTCACAACGGACCGTCATGGACTCCGCCGTCCCATACTTGTGCAATTTCTTCTGCTGCTCTCTTCATTCCCCTCGACGGCAAGTATGAAGGACTGTCATAGGCACAACGGTCCGTCAAGGGTCTTCGTTCCAAAACTCTTCAACTCTTGGAATCTGGGTACTGGGATCACTTCTCTGAACTTCATGACGAACCTGCAGGACGGACTGTCATAGACACGACGGACCGTCACAGGCTTCGTAACCCCACACTTGGTCAGACTTCCCCATCTTTCTTCAGCAGCTTCACCACGCTGCCACCTACGGACCGTCACAAGCACGACGGACCGTCATAAGCTCCGTAGGTGGTCTCTTCTGCATTTTTTATCTCAAAATCTCCACATTCAGCTTTGGACAGATTTCCTGCAAAACGAAGAGAAACTTATAGAAAAATTAGCCCAAAAAGACTTTTGGACACACTAAACATAAGGAAAAAGTATCAATTATACCGTGAAACCACGGTATATCAACACCCTCAACTTAAATTCGTTGTTTGTCCTCAAGCGACGCACTATGACTCACTACACAATCTTTGTACAATAGTATCCATGTTTTATCCTTTGCAATCATTTGGCTATCAATCCCGATTAATCTCATCAAAT